>NC_057854.1:94740358-95047337 GCF_015237465.2 Chelonia mydas
AATAGCAAAAAAGGCTGTAGTTGCATGTACAGTCATTCTGCCTTGTCACATTTCCTGTCTCAGATTTGCTGAATCAGCGTCTATATTGGGTGGACTCCAAGCTGCACTTACTTTCCAGCATTGACTTCAGTGGCGGCAATAGGAAAGTTCTCATCTCTTCTGCTGACGACCTGAGCCACCCTTTCGGAGTAGCTGTGTTTGAGGTAAGCGTGAAGAAGGTGCAGAGCTGGCTGGGGAGTGCAGGAAGCCACAGGATCTCTTTTTACACACCTCTTGCGTGACAGCTGTGCCCTGAGCACAGCACAGGAAGCTCATGGGATGTGTCAGCTGCTGCAAAAAGCCATTAATCTGATGTGAGTTCAGCAAGGAGTATTCCTTCACTGAGAGACGCAATCAGTCAAATGCAGCTATGTAATGCATTACTTTTGTGGTGGGGAAGAGCACCCTGCCTAAACTGGCACCGCCTGCATAACTGAAGTGGGCTAATGGCAAAATTTGATCTTAGTCATGTTAACTGCTTGTGTAATGGCCAAATCATTGGCAGGAGAAAACACAGGCAGTTTGCTATGATTGTCAGGACATATAGCTTTTCACTAACTAAAGGCCTGATCCTGCTGAGTGAGCATCTCCTGTGAGATAAGACTTCAGTGGGAGCTTCACAGGAGGTGCTAAAGCATCCCGTTAGGATCAAGCCCCTTGAACACAGGGCGTCCTCTCATCTGGGTGTATGGCAGGGATTTATGTGCGCTAATGGCTTTGAATTTGACACTGCAGTTTGCTCTGAACACTTCTTACAACTCATCTGCACTGTGATTTCCTTGCTTTGCATTTTCCCAGGCCCATGCAGCGTGTGCTCCCTTCCTCAGCCTGGCAGGTTGCTAATTGTTTGCGCAGTCATTATATGCTACTGCTTGACAGTCTGCAACAAGGATCAGTGTATCCAGATAGAAATTTGTACAAGCCCTTTGGGAGCTGGCAGTGGTGTTAGTGGGGAGCCTCTCTGCCTGGGAAGAATTGAGGACCCAGTGCACTTGTCTGATGGCAGGATTTTTCCCAAGAAAGTGTCATTTACTTATCCAATTTAAACATAAACCCAGACATTTCTCTCTCTTTCAAGCTGAGTTGGCCGTGCTCTGGTGCACAGCCCTGACAGCCGAAGGATTCACACTCTACTTGCCACAAAATTAAGGGCTTGATCCTGTAGGCACGTACTGCCCTGGTGTGCTTATTGCCATGCATAACCTTGCTGATTTCAGTGGGACTGTGCATTAGATTAAGTACTACATCAACAGTGTTTGCAGAATCCCTTTTACAGTGTTTGTTAACCAAGAATGTTCTGTATACCCCCTTCCTTTATCTGAATCTTTTCTCAAGATAAAAGACAATCTCCTCTGAACTAGCTCCTGAGAACCCACCCTTCCCCCTCCAGCTATGTATTTCATCTTATTAAAAGACGTTGCAAGTGTTATCTTTTCATCTGTCAGCCAGGTCACCTTCCTACAACTAAATCCGTCTCAGTAGCCTTCAGTTCCCACTTACTGTGTCTTACTATGTTGTGCTATTTAGGTATCTCTCAATCTGCAGTAAAGTGCCACTTGCTTCTAAAGATATCATTGCAGGAGATAGAAGTGGGTCTTTTGGATGCTCCCTCTTTAGTGTTTATCCATTGCTGCAGTGTTAGATTCTTTAAGAATATAAGTGGTTTTGCCCTACAGAGATACTTGCTCAATTGAGGTCACATCTTTGGAATGGGAAGGAAGATCAGCTTTCACTGGCACTTTCACTGTGGTACAGGGATCACTAAGATTTCTAACAAATTCCTTCAAATCCTATTCAAAATCCACGGCCATTGGAGTCACAAAAACTCTTCTTTCACTAAACATAATGGACATGGCCACTCTGTATCCAGGCCTGCT
This sequence comes from Chelonia mydas, assembly GCF_015237465.2. NCBI lineage: Eukaryota > Metazoa > Chordata > Testudines > Cheloniidae > Chelonia > Chelonia mydas. The sequence goes on from NC_057854.1 coordinate 94,742,275, forward strand.
CAGAGTGTTCTCCCCTCCCACCCAGCCCCAAAGCTACTCTAAGGGCAGGTCTTCACTACCCGCTGGATCGATGGGTAGTGATCAATCGATCTATCGGGGATTGATTTATCACGTCTCATCTAGACGCGATAAATCGATCCCCGAACGTGCTCCCCGTCAACTCCGGAACTCCAGCTCGCGAGAGGCAGAAGCGGAGTCGACGGGTGAGCGGCAGCGGTCAACTCGCCGCCATCCTCACGGCCAGGTAAGTCGAACTAAGATACGCCTTTCTTAGGTCGACCCCCACCCCCCACCCCAGTGTAGACCAGGGCTAAGGAACTAAGCATTTTTTGCCCTTCTGTAAATATTGCTCTCTAGATCTGTTACCACCTCCTGACACTGAGACACTTGAATCTTTGTGTTGCAAAGCTAAAAGTGGCATGTCATCATCCAGCAGCACCACAAAATGACAAGATTTTCTCAGTCTCAGCAGATGTCTCTAGATCGTTTAGTACGCGATTCTGCAAAGTGCTGACCGCCGCTGTCTCCAGCTGGAGTAGAGGACACGCCAATAACATACTGAAAAATTAGCACCTGTCTGTTTTGCATGTACTTAAAATGCCTCTGATTAATGTGCAAAAGAAGCTGAGATGTAGGCAGCCTTGCCCCAAATGGCCCTCGGGGCTGCTGGAGAACCAGAATCGAACACTTCATGAGGTTTGCATTACCCAAATCAAAATGCCTGTGTGTGTTCTGCAGGATAAGGTGTTCTGGACTGACCTGGAGAACGAGGCAATCTTCAGTGCAAACAGGTTGAATGGCCTGGACATCTCTATTTTAGCAGAGAATCTCAATAACCCTCATGATATTGTGGTCTTTCATGAGCTAAAGCAGCCAAAAGGTAAGGCATGCCATCAGTGCTCCCATAGTCCAAACACCATTCATTCATTTGAGTTGGTAAATAAAATGCCTCCCCGTTGTCTTGGATGGAGCGGTAAGGCAGATGCTGCTAATATAAAATGAATGCCTGATGTTTGAAATTCCTGCATAGTTAATTCAGCGGGTGCTTTTCATTGAAAAACCTGCAATTTGTTTATAATAATTTAATTAGCAGCTTTCCTTTGGAAGTCTAGTCTTAGAGTGATCAGAGCAGCCTGTTGCCTGCTGTTTATTTGAGGTGACACTTTTTAGCAGTGTCACTCAGGACTTGAAAGACCTCTGAACAAGGTAACTTGCTCACCGTTTTCTTAGTGGGAAGAACATGGCTGGGAGACAGCTTTGAGACTGTGGGTATTATGAGACAACAGCTGTGAAATGGCACCTTCTTACTCAGTAGATATGCTCCCTCTGTGTATTCCAGGTCAGATAGGCTCAGTGAGAAAAATGTTTGTCCTACTAGTTACTGGGGCTAGCACTGAAAAGCCTGCACAACTAAGAGAGGAGCTGGACTCTTTCCTGGTTCAGCATAATCAGCACAAAATTCTAACTGAAGAGTTTTATTACTGACGATCATCAACAAACTTGAAATTCAGATCATGATTTGCTTGTAAATTGAGTACATTTGATCTATAGTATTGAGCAGGAAACCCCACAAGACAATTTGAAGCTCTCATCTGAAGATCTCATAGTGCTTTAAAAACACCTGTGAGGCAAGAGTTATTAAGCAGCCAAGTAAATTGAGGCAGAGGTGAAGCTGAAAATTTTAAGGTCTGCCCAGCATGAGACAGTGAGGGCCTGATGTTCAGAAATGCTGAGTATCTGTAGCTCTCAGTGATTCCACTAGAGGTATGAGTTCTCAGCATCACTGAAAAGCAGGAGCTGGATGGCCAGAATTAGAGGATGCTTTGAAAACAATGCCTTAAGTGACTTACTCAGTCAGTGGAATAACAAAGAATGGAACCCAGGCGTCCTGACTCCCCATCCCCTGCTGTAACCATCAAAGCAAAGCAAAACTGTTGCATATAGTATATGAAAGTGGGAGTGCACAATGGTGCGGCTACTGCTACCTTCCTGCATACAAATGGAAGAGCTCTAGAAGATGGAAAACTCCTAGGGGTTCTGAGTTAGAACAGAATCTCATTCGGGGGAGGGGTCTCTTTCCTATGAACAAAGATAAATTGATGAGCATGGTTTGAAACAATACATTTGCTTTTCCCCCTCCCCACCTTGAACAGCTCCAGATTCCTGTGAGCTCAGCTCCCAACCCAATGGAGGCTGTGAATACCTGTGTCTTCCCGCACCGCAAATCTCTCTCCATTCTCCCAAGTATACGTGTGCCTGTCCTGACAACATGTGGCTGCACCCTGATATGAAGAAATGCTACAAAGGTAAAAGCAACCACCTTAATGCAGAGACCGTTCTCTTAGCCTGGTGTTACTCGGCACAAGCTCCTTCGAGCCACACCAGTTGTACCCCACCCTTCCACGAAACCAACTTACATCATCAGTGAAATTTCCCTCTCTCACAACAGTGCAGGAACCATTAGCTATGGTAGTCTGTGTGTTTGGGACCTTTTTGCACATAGCCTGATATTTTTGTTGGTCTGGAGGGTCACTTTATTGAGAATTTGTTTATTCACAAAGAGTAATCAGAAAAGCTAAATGCATGAAAGGGAACAAAGACGAAGTTCCTGATCCAAATCCCATTGATCTCAATGGAAAGACTCCCATTGAATTCAGTGGGCTTTGGATCAGGTGCTACACATGGGAGTGGTTTGAAATCATGGTGGTGAAGCTGGTCAATAAAATCATTCATTAACACCGCCCCATGAGGTGTGAGTGATGTATATTGTATATTTAGGAATATTAGGCCACATTCATCTTCAGTGAACTCTAGTCTCTTCCTGGGAGCTACTAGAGGTGAATTTTACCTAATATTTCCACATGGTGCGAGTTCTGAATTTTGGGGGCCCACAGCCAAAAAAGTATGATAAAGACTTTGAACTTCTTTATGGCACCTTCCACCCACAGCACTTCATAGATATTAGTGAATTAAGCATCATTACACCACTGTGAACTTCGTAAATTATTTCATTTCCATCTTGCACATGGGCAAACAGAGGTATAGCAAGGCAATGGGCCACATAACAAATCAGGAATAGAAACCAGACTCCTATCCGTTAGCAAATCTGGAAAGGAGTGCTCCTTAGCACCATGTGAGATCTGCTTTTCAGACTTCTTTTACCAGATTTCAGAGTCCTTGTTTTGTTTTAACTATATGGGGGTTGCTTTTCAGATCTTCCAGCTGCCTCAACAACTGAGCCAGTTTCAACTCCGGTGTCCACCATCACCACAACTATGATTTCCACCATCATTGCAGCAACAACTAGCAACACCAGCAATGTCAGTAGAGAGAGCTCAAGAGCTGTATCACAATTCTCCATCACAACCCCAGGTGTTGGCTTACCCACAACCACGTCTAGCCTAATAGGCACAAAGATAATGACAACTGGAAACAGCAATTTATCCCAGCACTGTAAGAGATTCAGGTTCCTACTTCTTTACTTTCTGCCAGGCATAGGAGTATCACAAAGATCCATGAGCTAGTATGAGAGCTGGCAGGCCAGATGTGCTATATGCATGTCAGACACAGGCATGCATATATGGGCAGAAATAAAATCAGATTTTTCATCTCAACTCCTTCATTATGATAATAGAAAAGTGTTCCCAGTTTCTCTGAACTCTTTGGTTCCAGGTTGTCGTGTCTGATTCCCTGGGATTCAGTCTTACACCCACAGCATTTAAGGTTCCTATTTCTCAAAGAAAGTTGCACCTGTTTTTCTCAGCACAGTGCTCTGAAAGTTCATGGAGCCCTGCTCTGAAATACCTCTGACAAAGTTTTCCATTAAAACGAGTATCTCCGTGGATTGATGTCCACATCGCAAAAAATACTGCCAGCAGAGGGCACTAACTGGCTTCTTTATTGTCGGTCTCAGGCTAAGTACTGAATAAACCATGAAGGATTTAACTACCTTCCCATTCTTGGAGGTGATCCCTGTAGGTCAGGGTTGCAACACATTGGCAGGGCAATGCAGGGAAGCTGAACTGCCTTTCCATAACCTTGCTGTTCTACAGAGAGGAAGATTTCCACCTCCAACACAGCCCCTTTCACTGGTAATTGATTAAAAACAATAAGACAGAAGACCTCTGGCTTTTCAAACACTGCACTGAGCAAAAGAGGCATCATTTCCATTGTATCTGCAAAGCAGGTGTAGAAATAAATCATGCATTCCTGTTCTCATCAGCAAGACAGGACACATGATACTTGATGCTAAGCAGTGCGCAGTGCTCTTGAGAAAGCAGAATCAATCTTCCAAATTCGTTCTTATCATTCTTACCTATGTAAATCTCCTTCCAAACCCCAGCTGAAAATAATTAGATTCAATGTTTATTAAAATATTTCTAACAAGGACTATTATGGTACCTATCTCATTAACTGGTAAAATGTCTATTTAATAGAGTTACCTGCCAAGGGGATTCATTTAAAAGGATAAACTACCTTTTACATTATTTTCTCTGCATTGGTGTCTCAGTAGATGAAGGAGTTAGCTCCTTCTCTAATTATTCCTGATTTGTCACAGTAAATTCAGTATATTTCTGAGTTTAGTGCTAATTCTGTTAAGATTGCAAAACAGACAGTTTGAAGAATGAGACATTACCATTTATTGGTTTGCTCTTGTATGACATTCCCTTGAATTTTGAGGCAACCTTCCAGGCTCAACTTAGCTATTGCACACGGCATTCTTTGGTGTAGTCACCTCCACAGGAGGATAATTCAAATGCATTATGTAGATAGCTTGGAACCACAAAGTTCTTCTCCTGATAGAGCAATAGCTTGGTGGCTGTGTTGCTACCAGAGGGAGCTGTGTTGCACAAGATGACGAGTCATCTACTCTCTTTGATAAAGACAGAGAATTTCCATTACGGGCCAGATTTTTTACAAACTACCCTCCCTTTTTATGCCCAAACATTAAGAAAGAACTGGCATATTGTATCAGCCCAGTGGTCCAGCTACCTTAATATACTGTCATCAGACCATGACTGGTGCCAGAGGGCATGAACAGAACAGGGCAATTATTGAGTGATCCAGTCCCAGCTTCAGACTGTTGGAGGACACCCAGAGCATGGGGTGCATCCCTGACCATCTTGGCCAATAAGCCACTGATAGACCTACCCTCCATGCACTTACCTAATTCTTTTTGAACCCAGTTATACTTTTGGCCTTATAACATCTCCTGGCCATGAGTTCCATAGACTGACTGTGTGTTATGTGAAGAAGAACTTCCTTATGTTTGTTTTAAACCTGCTGCCTATTAATTTCACTGGGGTTCTTGTGTTATGTGAAGGGGTAAATAACACTTTATTTCCTTTCTCTACAGCATACATGATTTTATAGACCTCTTATCATATTCCCCCTTAGCTGAGCAGACCCAGACTTTTTAATCTCTCCTCATATGGAAGCTGTTTCACACCCCTAATAATGTTTGTTGTCCTTCTCTGTACTTTTTCCAATTCTAATAAATCTTTTTGAGATGGGGTGACCAGAACTGCATGCAGTCTTCAGTGTGTGAGTGTACCATCGTGGACACGTAAATAGATATATGCACACAGAGCCAGGAGAAACAACACCATGAGCCATACACATGGAGAACCAGTTTTGAACCACTGGACCATTACACATGAAATTCTTATGAGATATTTCAATACCTAGAAACAGTCATAAGTGGCACTCTATCCCTACTACCGGTACCTTACACTAACAAACAGATAGTAGGTAATGCAAAGTGCTGTATTTCTTAGCATTGTGTGGGATTTGGGGGGATAGCTCTCCCCCAAGCTGGTCCTTCTCAGGCTGGAAGGCTGATTGTCTGAGAGACACCCCCGCTCTTCATCAGCACTTCTTAAAGCTAGCCCTAGTGTGCTCTGACTTCAGAAGACTCAACTCTGGTACCTAAGCACCGGCTATACAGTCCCTGGACAGCAGGAGCCTAGGTGTGCTGTAGAAGAATCACATTCAGCCTCTAATGGGGAGGGAGCACCTGGTTTCACCTAATAGTTAAGCTAATGAAGGGGCAGCATGAAGAGGTTTAGAAGGGAGTTGGTCAAACGTCATGTGCTTTTCTGTGGCCATATTCAGCAGTCAACTGTGCCCGTCTGTAAAGCCCTGTCACTGTACAGGGGTATGTCCAATTCTTCCTAAAGGGCAGGCCCCTTAGCAACGCTAACCCTTGTTTTGGGTTCTCATTTCCTTTGAGATCCTAGTCCTTGTGTCCTACTGTCACAGTTGTGAGTGACATCTGGAATTAGCAAACTAACAGACCCCACATTTCAAAGGTGTTTCTTATTATTTAGAAGTGAATCTGTATGGTTGTGACACAGCCATATAGCAGGGCGCAAGATATGAAAATTAAGAAAGATGGCAAGCTGCTGGCTCAGGCTTATTAAGTAGTTATTTTATGATTCAGTGTCTTGTTTAAAGATGATTAATTATCAAATATAAGCACACAATAGATATTATTTATAGACCACATACCTTTAAATTTAACCTAGTTTTTTAAAAAAATTTTGAGCTATCATTATAATTATGGTCCATCTTTAGTGCCGTTTGATTAATCAGAACTGTTCTTTTATGGTTACAGATGCCAATGATGGGCAGGGTTTTGGATCAACTGTTAGAGCAGCCATTATTGGAGTTGTAGTTCTTCTTGGTAAGCAAGTTTGATTTAAGCTTAGAATGAGACTACCCTGACAACTTTTTGTAAAAGACTTTTCTGGAGCACAGGGAACTATTGATACACAGTAACTCCTCACTTAACGTTGTAGATATGTTCCTGAAAAAATGCAACTTTAAGCGAAACGATGTTAAGCTAATCCAATTTCCCCATCAGAATTAATGTAAATGGGGGGTCGGGGGGGGGGTAGGTTCCCGGCAATTTTTTTTTTGCCAGACAGAATACTATTATATCTATATACACACACACACACAGAGTATAAGTTTTAAACAAACAATTTAATACTGTGCATAGCGATGACGACTGTGAAGCTTGGTTGAGGTGGTGGAGTTAGAGGGTGGGATATTTCCTCCTGCTAAATGATAAACTAGCACTTGGCTGAGCCCTCAAGGGTTAACTCATTGTTGTTAATGTAGCCTCACACTCTACAAGGCAGCATGAATGGAGGGGGCAGGGGGTTGTGGGCATTTCCCCTTTAAGTATGCTGACCCCACTCTTAAGTACACTGCCTTGTTAAATTAATCAGCAAGCTGAGACCGTAGCTGCTGCCAGGAAGCTCCCTCCATCCTGAGCCCTGTGGTATCCCCTGTCGTTGTCCGTCCCCCCCGCTCTATGGAGATAGGATAAGTGGGAGTTGCAGGGGGTAGGGGGACACCCTGACATTAGCCCCCCCAAAGCACAGCAAGCAGGAGGCTCCCAGGAGCAGCTCCAAGGCAGAGGGCAGGAGCAGCACATGGCAGTGGGGGAGGGACAGCTGCACTGCTGGCAACTGATAGCCTGCTGGGCGGCTGCTGCACAGGGAACTTAGGGGAGGGGAGAGCTGATAGTGGGGCTGCCGGTCCACCCTGGTTCCAAGCCCCCACCAGCCAGCTGCAACGGGCTGCTCTTCCTGCAAGCAGTGGACAAAGCAGGCAACTGCCGAACAATGTTATAAGGGAGCATTGCACAACTTTAAATGAGTATGTTCCCTAATTGATCAGCAACGTAACAATGTTAACCGGGATGACTTTAAGTGAGGAGTTACTGTACTGTACTGCAGGTTTGAAGGGTACAGGAGCAGAGGTCCACATGGGACTATGTTTGCCTTCCCCAAGTAGCCAGATGACAGCTTTTTCTCTTCTTTTCTTCAGCGGTCATTGGTTTGCTGTGTATGGGAGGGTACCTCATCTGGAGGAATTGGAAAAGGAAGAACACTAAAAGCATGAACTTTGATAACCCTGTGTACAGAAAGACAACAGAAGAAGAGGATGAAGAGGAAATCCATATTGGGCGGACTGCACAAATAGGGCATGTCTACCCAGCAGTAAGTATCTCTGTGCAAGCTCCCAAAGGAAAAGCTTTTTCTTAAGAAGGTTTGACTACAGAATGATCTCAGCTGATCATGAGGTTGATTACAGTTACTTGGCATCAGACAGTACATTAAATGAGGGGTTTGTCAAATTTTTGTCTTTTAGATTACTCTTAGACTTGTATGTAGCTCATGTTGCGATATCTTTGGAACATACAGTAGGAATTTACTATATGAGATTAGATCAATTGTCCATTTAGTCAGGTACCCTGTCTCCAGTGGCCCTGGGTGCTTAAATCCCTGCAAGTCACCCCACTGAGAAATTCATGTCTCTAACACGCCCATCATTGTAGTGGTAAGCACTAATAACACGCAAGAAAAATGAACAGGCTGTCCTATACACGAGTTTTTCAAACCAGGGACAATGACTGCTGCTAAATGTTAGGCTGTACCCCGGTGGGAAGGGTTTTTCTCCTGCCCCCAGCTTGCAGTCAGACTTATGCCTTACTCTTTTCCATCCACTGCCTTTTCTTGCCAACAATAAAGTCCAGTTTCTATTTGCTAGGGGGAACACAATACTTTTCTGCTTATATAATTAGATACAAACCACTAAAAAGTGTAATGCTCTGCAGTGAAGAGTGAATGAGATTCCAAAGGGAGTCAAGCAAAGTTGCCTTAGCAAGATGAGGCATAGAGATGGGATGGAGGAGTAATGCTTTGCTCTACAGGTTCTGCTGTAACTACATAATGGGACTTGCTGATGGAGACACCAGAACCCACACAGTGGTTTCTTCAAGGGAGTGTCCCTTCAGGAAACAGGCAGCTTGGATGAAGTGTAGGAATAGTAACTGAGTCGTGAGGGGGAGGACAAAGAGACAGGAGTAAAAGCAGTGCAGGAGTGAGGAAGGGCACTATCTCAATATCGCGGACTGAGTAATAATAGCAATCCTTGCGCTGCTGTCATACCTCCCATCCGAGGATTTTAATGTGTGTCACAAACGTTGATGAACTTGGCCTCCCACCACATCTGTAGTGCAAGAAAATAATGATTATCCCCATTTGGGGGAAGGGGAATTGGAGGCATGAAGGACCAGGTACTAATAAGTACTACTCAGTGTAGGGATTACTCCATTGAAATCAGTGGGATTTTTTTTTTTTTTTTTTTTTTAGTGAGGGGAGGTGGTATTCATCATGAGTAAGATATCAGGTCCAAAGAGATCAAATGATTCTCTGTCACTCAAGCATTTACCACTATTGTGTTTTCCTTCCTCCACAGCGTGTAGCATTGAGCCTGGAAGATGACGGGTTACCATGAGGACCATGTCGCTGCTCTAGTCCCATACCTAATGGCATAATATGCACTGAACAGATTCACTTTGGATCATGGAACCCTCCCCCGCCTTTCCTTTTCTTCCCCCTAATTAATTACTATTTATGTTGCAGAAGGGTAACCACAAAGTTATAATGAACTGCAAACATCCAAAGGATGTGAGAGTTTTGTATGTATAATCTTTTATACACGTTTTAACTTGTTGCACTACCCATACGTGATAGTGAAGAGGCTACTACTGCTGAGCTACTAACCCAGTATACGTAACCAGCCGGGTTCAATAGCTATGCATCATTTTAAAACTATATTTATAGAGGTTTTGTAAATAGGTTGAACATGCTTTGTGGCTATCCATCAACATAAGTAAAAAAAATTCTATACAAGCGGTTTAGAATATTTATTAACAAAATTGGGATATAAGATTTGTTCTGTAAAGAGGGGTGAGAGTATTTATTTTTTGTATGTTTGGCTTGCTGTGCATATATCTGTCTAGACTAGATAGATATACAGACATATAAATATATACATATATATACATATAAATATATTTTAAAACTACTAGCCCAAGTCTATGGGAATTAGGGGGATTGAATTCTTAAGGAATGTTTATGGAAAATTTGCTTTGAAGTCTAAAGCCACTGGAGTAAGAAACAGCTGTACAATAGGATAGTCAATGAATGAAGCACTCCCATAATGAATTTCTGCTGTCAAAATGGTTTACTTTGTATTTCAAGCCCAGACAAATGTACTGGCCCAGGACTCAGGCACTAGCACCCTTGATTTCCTTTTTTAAAAAATCTTTACATCCAAAATGTCTCCATACAGTGACTTCTCTTCACTTAGTGTATCTCACATAGAAGAAACTCCTATAGGTTTCAACATAGCTTTACGCCGTGTCTGTCTCCATGGAGGTTATTTGGTGTAGGATTTTTTAAGAAAACCTAAATCTGTCATTTTTTTTCTCCTCCATGGGAATCTTTTTTACAGCTTATAAAAAGTGATTATTTTCTCTGTCTGGTAGTCATATATCAACTCCCTGGAGATCGCTCATCACAAAATCTTTTATTGCTGTGCTGCTACTGATTGTTAACACTGTTTAAATGAATGAAGTGTTAGGAAGCACAGAGATGCAGTCCAACTTGCATACCCGGAATTCACAGCAGGTATATTCCAAGTGGCTGTAACTGGAACATCCAGCACCATAACAGTGCATTCACCACAGCAGGTTGTCCATGGAATGTGGAGCAACAGGAAAGGGGTTAAAGAACAAAATGTTCAGCAGACTGCCCTCGAATATACAGCTCTTGGTAGGATGGCTGAAAAGGTAACTGGAAAAAAAAACAGAACAAAAAATCCTTACAACAGTGGTCCCTAAACTGTGGGGCGTGCCCCTCTAAGGGGGGCATGGCAGAGCTCAGGCCAGCCCCCACAGGGGACAGGGAGGGAATGCCATCAAGCTCTACTCCTGGCCCTGACCGTGGCCCTGCTTCCAGCCCCCAACTGCGCTCCTGGGGGAGGGTGCAGACCATTGGGGGCGGCGGGGAGGAGTTTGGGGACCACTGCCTTACAAGACCTTTCACTCTCACCTGTTCCTAAAGCTGAGCAACTCTGGGACTATCATACCAGTGTTAGATGACCTGGCACCCCTTAGGCTATTCTCTCCAATTGGAACAATGGTGGATGTGCAAAGTTCTTCTACTACAAGTCCATGCACTGTGTGCATGAAGGAAAGAACAAAAACTGAGCTGTACATGTCTGTGATAACACTAACAGCAAACTGTAAATATGTTTGAAGGCTCTAAATTTTGATACTTTTTTAAAAAAATAAAATAAAAAAACTGTACAAATGTGTGTATAAAAAGCAGCAATTTTTTCAAACTGCTTTAAATTAATTTGATGTCCAGTGCTGGTTTCAAACTTTACAGATTTGTAACCAATCAAAAGAAGTCAGCCACCAAATTTGTTTTTTAAATAAATTATTTTAAACAGTTGGGATTGTTGGGACATTGTTTAACACTGTAACCAGTTCTGATCTCTGTCCTGTCATAATGAAGTTCTGTTAGAATGAGTTCTTGCTTGGTGCCTTTTGTGTTTCAGTTTTCATTTTATGGACAAAAGAATTGCAGGAGTGGGGGGGAGAATATGGTCTGTATATCGTTTGCTGTACTTACATAAAAAGGAGTACTGAAAACCAAATGAATTCATTTGTAAAACAGTGCACTGTTTCCACAGAGAGATTAAATTTTTTTTATCTGGGATTTCTGATGCGTTCTGTTATTTTACAGTACATCAGTGGTTTTCTCCACAGACTATGTCTAAGGGATCTGCAAAGGTTGTCATTACCACAGAACAGTAGTTTTCAACCTGTGGTCTGTGGACCCCTGGGCATCCGCAGACTATATGTCTAAGATTTCCAAAGAGGTCTAGCCCTCCATTTGAAATTTTTTTAGGGGTCTGCAAATGAAAAAAGGTTGAAAACCACTGCAGTACATAAATGAAAAATTGTTATTAAGAATTGCAGCACTTTGATGCCAAAATATTACGATCTTATGCAAATATCAGACTCTTCTGATTGACACATACACATCGAACTAGTCCCAAGGAATGGGTCAGCTTTTAATTGCCTATAGCCAAATCAGGACATAGCAGTGCTGCTCTACATTCTAGCTATGTAAGAATTCTCTGTTCTCTTTATGGTCCCAGTCAGTCTGTATTTAACATCCCTGTTCTTCCAGTCTACAACTGTGCAGCCCCAACCCTGGACACTACATAACCTTTATATGCAAACGAAGGGATACTCGATGGGCAATTCTGACTACCGTCGAGTCCTCTTTCTCTACTCAGACTGTTTGTCACCTTCAAATTGCACAGAAAATACTGCATGTTTCAGTTATGCTTACATTATGTAAAGTTTTATATAGGTGACAGAACTAAAATCCATATAATTTGAGGTTCATATAACCAAGACAGCCTGCTGCACACAAATATATTAACTTTTACCATTACAAAAAACTACATTTTGTCTCTGTTCTGTAAAAGGAGGCATATGGTGCATTCGCTTGCCATATGTAGAAGTGTTATTGCTTTTAATCTAAGCCATTTAAAGAGTGCCCAGATATTCCAACAATGGATGTCTTATAGTACTCATCATTATATTAATAATAGCTTCACAAACCCAAAACAAAATTACAGCACAGCATCTACTGACATGGAGACATACACTTAAGAACCAAACTTCAAAAATAACTGTTACACTTCATTTGGTAATCTTGCATAATACCTTATGTATGGTTTGGAAGACCAAATGGCAATCTACTACTATTCTCCTCATTACATACCAAGCCCGGATCAACCAGAAACAGGCTAAAATCCATAACGCTCACTGCTACTGATTAATTTTGTAAGCATCACTGCTCTGCCAAGTTTAACTACAGGTAACTACTACATGACTGGTTAAATAAGGAGGGAAAAAATCCCCAAAACTGTACAAGATTAAAGTCAATAATGTACAAAAACTAGGGCTGGTCAAAGATTTTTCCATCTAAATGATTTTTTCATTGAAAATTGGGTTTTGACTACAGCATATTTTTCGCTAATGCTGTCTGCCCTTCATTGACATTTTAAATTTTTCATTGAAACACTGAATGCCTGAAAACTGATATTTTGATTTTTAATTTTTTGCCAAAAATGAAGTTTTTCATTGAAGGAAAAAGCCTTGTCCAACCAGCTCCAACAAAAATGCTCCAGCTCTGCAGGAATCCATCAGCTAACCCAGGTGTAATGTTTTGGACCGTTATTGTCTATATTACAATAGCACTGTCAGAGGCTGTAGGCATGCAGTAGAACCAAATCTCTCACAGGGGGCTTGAATGCCCTCATATATGGTGGAGGGCCATTAGGGCCACGCTGGAGCCAGAGTCCCCAGGAAGAGTGCTGACAGAGAACTCGGGGAGGTAATTTGTAGTTTTAGAAAGCAATGAGGCTATAAAAAAAAGTCTCTCTCCAGCTTTTCCTTAGCAGTATTTAGCTTTCTGGCTAATGTGGTCTGGAGCCAATTACACAGTATACCTCCACCCTTCAAGTGGGGTGGTATAATTCCCATCTTTAGAAGACATACCCACTCCAGTTCTGATCAAGCTAGCGTGCTAAAAATACCGTGTAGCCACAGGAGGGGCTAGTCACCCTGAGTACATAACTAGAGTTTCTGACAGGATTATGCTTGGGGCAACTAGCTCCTTGCCCTGCTGTGGCTACACTATTTTTAGCATGCTAGTTCAATCAGAACTAGTGCAGGTATAATCTCAAGATGGGAACTACACCCCCAGTGTAGACATACCTTTAGTTAAAATTTAAGAAGGACAAACTCAACAATTTGAAATAGATGTAGCATTAAACAGTGAAACAGATCAATACTTTACAAACCCCCCTCTGAGGTGTCACACTTTTCTTCTCCTGAGGGCAAGCGTCTTTACCTCTTCCACGAATCAACAACACAGTTCTTCCTGCCATGGTAAAGCCAAACGTTGAACTGCCGTAGGAAGTCCCACAGCTCCCTTGACCTGGAGAAGATGCAAGCAGCATAACATTACCAAGGGCAGTCAGGCACTAAACACACAATAAGATGTAAACAGACCTCTATTCACCCCCGACCCCCCCGTCAAAAGAATAAATATTGTAGCAAGAGAGGTACATACAGAATGTACCAGAGTGACTAGATGCACTTCCAGAGATGCAGGAGATTCTTATGTCCTATAAGGGCTCCCAAAATCCTACCCACTAATCCAAACTTTGACTATCTGGGGCTCTCAGTAGCAACACGGAAGTAGGCAGGATTTGTCTCTGATTGACTAGGAAACTTTGCCTCAGTGGGAAGAGACCCTCTTAACAAAGAGCCACGTGTCGTAAGATCTGCCTTTAAGTCTTTTCTCTACAATCACCTTTGTTCTTTGGAGGAAGTTTATCTACTTGATTTTTACATAAAGTGGCCAACAAACACCAGTGATCACATCAAATTATGATGATTCACTGCTTGTTAGAACTGAGAAAAATAAAATTACCATCAGGTCAAGATTCTGCTTCCAGAGGTTTTTTTCAGTGTCCTCAAAAGTTTGCAGAAGAAAATCAAGTAAGTGTCTAAGGGTTGCAGATAAATGGAACAAACAATCCTACAACAGGCCATGTGAACAATGTGGTAACAATACAGTTTTAAGTACCAAATTCATTAAAGGTCATTTTTATTCATTAAAAAATGTACAATATTTGTAATCTTATTTTCTTAAAGAGAACACTGTCAAGTAGTTTAGGCCTTTGATTAGCCTGTTATTTTTATATTGAAATATATTCAGAAAAAATAGTTATTACCAAACCTAATAACCTAACTTGAAAACACAAAATCATCTCTCATAAAGTTTGCAGATAACACCAAAACTGCAGGAGTGGTAAATAATGAAGAAAACAAGTCACTGATACAGAGCAATGTGGCTTGCTTGTAAGCTGGGTGCAAACAATATGCATTTTAACACAGCTAAATGTAAACGTATACATCTAGGCACAAAGAATGTTGGTTGTACTTACCTGATGGAGGACTCTATCCTGGGAAGAAGTGACTCTGAAAAAGATTTGGATGTTGTGATAATCAGCTGAATATGAGCTCCCAGTGTGACACTGTGGCTCATGAGTAGTAGAGAGGTTATTTTACCTCTGTATTTGGGACTGGTGCAACCACTGCTGGAATGCTGTCTCCAGTTCTGGTGTCCACAGTTCAAGAAAAATGTTGATAAATTGGAGAGGGTTCAGAGAAGAGCAGTGAGAATGTTTAAGGGTCAGAAAACACGCCTTATAGCAATAAGCTGAATGGATTGAGTCTAACAAAGAGAAGGTTAAGGGTTAACTTGATTACAATCTATAAGTACCTACATGGAGAACAAATATTTAAAATGGGCTCTTCAATCTAGCTGAGAAAGGTATAACACAATCCAATGGTTGGAAGTTGAAGCTAGAGAAATTCAGACTAGCGATAAGGTATACATTTTTAACAATGAGCATAATTAACCACTGGAACAACTTCAAAGGTTGTGGTGGTTCTCCATCACTGACAATTTTTAAATCAAGACTGGATGTTTTTCTAACAGATATACTCCTTTGGGGAAGTTCTATGGTCTGTGTTATACAGGAGGCCATACCAGATGATCACAATGCTTTCTTTTAGCCTTGGAATCTATGAACAAATCTAAACAGAACAGAAAAATACCCTTCCCTTGCTAGTAGAAAACACTGCACTACGAGAATGTGGTGGTGCATAAAAAAAGTTACACTGACAATGAAAAAAAAAAAGGTTATACAGAGTAGTCTCTATAGAAAAGTCTGTACAGTCTGTGGAGAGAAATGCAAAAAGCGAACATATAATAAAAAATGACAAATAAGGGATACAGAATTCCCAGCATATCACAGTCCCAATCCTGGTAGAAGTTTTCAGGTATTCCAACTATATTTATAATTTTTAATTCCTGGTAACTTTAGGTGGCGTTAACTACATTACCAAGAATTTTTTTTAATATTTAATTTATTTTTATCTAATATCACTATTTACACATTTTATCTTAGATGGCTCATGGGACAATTTAAAATACATCTTTGTGGTAACACTGAGTTCTCTAGTTTCATTAAAACATGGTATATCTATGTTTTTATATAAATTCTTCAGCTTCTGCAATGACTGTGCATCAATGGATTGGGGGTGGATTACTGCCCTCTTCGGGATGGCGTATGTATCAGTTCCTTGCACTGACTCAGCTCTCCATTAGATAGGTCACTGGACAGGGGAACAATGTCTTTCCAACAAAAGTCTTAAATTCCCTTCCTAATCCACATCCTGTCCAAGGGCGGCGAGTTATATGGGTCTGTGGTGCCCAGGCTCCAGCAATATTCAGTGCCCAGGATCCCGGCTCCACAAATATTTGGGGCCAGGTCTCTCCCCTGGCCCCGCCTGCCGCCCCAGCGCGCCTCCCCGACCACCACTTGCTGCCCCCGTGCACCTCCCCCAAGCCCCAGAGTGTCCCTGCCTCAAGCAAGTGGCTGCCTCCACGTTGCGCTCTGCTTAGCTGGCTCCAGGCATCAACTGCCGCTGCACAGTCCTAGTGCCCCCCCCACCCACCCATTAGTGCCACGGCAGGCTGATCCTGCCCCTACCCTTCCGCCTCGGACTCTTCCCTTTTCCGTCGGGAACCTCCACCAGCACAGGGGCCCCCCCCCGCCCACAGTCACCACTCCTACCCCATGCTGGGCAAGGGGCAGCCCTACCCCCAGTGAGACTACAGTGGGGCAGCAGCAGAGGAGGAGGTGCACATGTGATGGCAGCCCCCCCCGTCCCCCGTGCACCCACCACAGGGAAGGCGAGGGAACTTCCTGAATCTGAAAGGGGCCCTAGGAGCACGTGCAGTGACAGTGGTGCGAGGTGAGTGTGCTGCCGGGGGCACCATCAAAAATTATACAAACCTACCACCCCTGATCCTATCTAGTGACTAGGGAGAATGTGCCTCCATGGCCATGAACTGTTAGAAACTTCTCATTACGGGGTGAAATTCACCCCTGTGCAGAGACTCCCCCAAGGTCTAGGCACAAGTCCTATTTGAGAACTTAAGTGGTGCGTATGTTTTGTGAGGGGTTCTCCACACGGGTGAATTTCACCCACATTAACTAGTCTTCCTGGCTAGTTGAAAGAATTAGAAATTAAACTGTTAACCTTAAAGACAGCAAAACACGAACAACCAACAACACAGGAGTCAACGGTGATCATTAGAAAGGAACTGCAGGAGCAATTAGATCAACAAGAAAACATGGAAATCTCTGCTGTAGACTACAAAATATCAACTGAAAGTTGTACACCAGAAAATATCAATTAAAAGTTCTACACCAAGACCCCAATCCTACAATCCACATGGCAGATCTTTGGACCACCCACTGACATCAAACCTTTTGCAATGCGCTGCCATAGGAACACTGATTTACATTCCAGGCCTGGTGGTCACCTGTCTTGGGCCGGTGGGAGCTGAGTAAACCATGGAGGGATGGGCAGTCTCCTGCTATCTGTATTGCTGCTGCAGTGCACAGGAACCCGAATCATAATCGGGGCCCCCATACTAGATGCTCAAACAGGTAGATATGAATAATTAAACTGCTGCTTTCAGATTCATTACAGCAATTGTGATTGAACATAATCTCTGGCCAGCCAGTAAACAGAAACAGAAGAAAGAAAAGTCCCACCCATTTCTCCAGAAGGAAGGGGTACTGACTCAAGGATTAAGATTTAAGGTTTTGGATTAGAAATTGGTGGCAGCATCCGCCAAAATAAACCAAGAGGCTACAGACTGAGGAATGTTCTGAGATCTGGATCTTATACTGGGTAATGGCGAGCCAGGTATCAAGTGAGATTTGGAGAATACTGAAATTTGATTAGAAACAAACAAAAAACCTTTAATGTGGTGTAATGTATCAATTCACACTCACTGTACTCAGCAGTGGAAGAGCATTCTCTCTGTGCTTCACAGAGCCAAGTATTTACAAAGGGCACCTTAAACCTGGGCGGGGGTGGGGAGGGACTGAAAATACTGTAACATTTTAAGAGCTGTTAAGGCAACAATATTTATACTGAGCTAGGAGTTAGAGTAATTTAAGGAAGCAAATATCCTTGGTAATTTGACAGGACAAATGGCGACATTTACCCAGTTATATTGCAAAAAGAAAAGGAGTACTTGTGGCACCTTAGAGACTAACCAATTTATCTGAGCATAAGCAAAGTGATAAGGTTCAAAAGGTTTTCTCTCCCCCCACGCCACTCTCCTGCTGGTAATAGCTCATCTTAAGTGATCACTCTCCTTACAATGTATATTTTTTCATGGTCTGTGTGTATATAAAATCTCCTCACTGTACTTTCCACTTTATGCATCCGATGAAGTGAGCTGTAGCTCACGAAAGCTTATGCTCAAATAAATTGGTTAGTCTTTAAGGTGCCACAAGTACTCCTTTTCTTTTTGCGAATACAGACTAACACGGCTGCTACTCTGAAACCAGTTATATTGCTGGATCATACATGATCAGGGAAAGGAGGGAGCTAAAATGTTTTCCATAACTCCAGGTTGGTTCAGTACTTCCACACCCTTGTCTAAGGACCACCGGTTTATGTGGAGCTATACAACTTACATTTACAGCTTCCCTATACTACGGGGAAGAAACACTTCTACGGATGAACTGATAAGTCTATTTCACGACTCATTCAGTCTCTGGCCTTTGCTGAAAGTGCGCCCAACAAAGAGACAATTAGTGCCAGCTAAGTGAAAAATCTCTGACCCTATACATTTTTCTCATATAATCCAGAGCTCCCTTCTAAACTGTTGGTACTTCCAGGTATAATTTTGGTCTAAACACTGAACCTGATCTGAACGGTGAGTTCAGTGTTAAGACAATGAGCAGCAGGAGGAAGGCTAATATGTTTATGTAAAGGATAGTGAGTTTTGATGGTAGGGAGTTTCTTACAATAAAAAGGTTAGGTGGAGTGTGAAAATTGTTGTAGTCAACTGTACAATGAGACAATTGGATGATAATCTGCATTAGAGCTAACATTCAGTCTATTTATTAGCTGTTAGCAATGACTGTCATAATTAAGTTGCCTGAATTGTCTGCACATTACTTCTGCATCATTAATTTGTCATATTTGCTGTTTATTAGTCTCTCTGGTTTTGCTAATCCCACAGATGGCATGAAATCAGATAAGTCATTCTATCATTTCTAAACTAGAAAATAAAGCTGTAACCATGATTTAAATGCTTAGGGCCTGTTTCTTTGCTGCCTGACACATTGTGTCGTCTCCCCTATGCAAAGTGGAAGTAATATGCTACCATTCTGATCTGTAGCATTTTACACCGACTTTGCAATCCTTTTGCACAGATAAAAATTATTTCACAAGGTGCCATTATGATCCCTTTATGCTGCTCTCATAGCATAATGGAGGCCAAAATGCCCCCTGGGGAATTGCTCCAGCAGCGCAGATGGTCCTATGCTGCCTCCCTGTGCAGACACTGGTGTAAGGATGTGTTGGGGACATGGCTAGTGCAAGAATGGATGGAGGCTATTCTGGGCTGTGAGACGGCCCACTGGTTAAAAAGCTGTTTGAAAGCAAATTTTAAGTACGGAAATTTGCTGATATGGTGCAGTATCTCTTTAAGGCTCTTACAAGTACCTTTGCAGCGTAATGAAGAGTTCAAAGAGATCTCTGAAATAGTGTGTCTAAAATATAAAGACTAGAGATTATTAATGTTTTAAGTTTACATAGCATGTTGTATTGAACACAATAAGAACACAATAAAAAAAACAAGGGAGGGAAAATGTCTTGAAGTATGTTAAGAATGGGGACAGGAGTTATACTTTCCATTAACAACTGTTAAAAATAAATTTGTTTCAGATTTCAGAGGAGGAGTGGGAGAGAGCAAAGTGGATGTGCAATGCTGCAAATCTTCATTAAAATAAGGGAAGAACTCATCTACCACTGCTGAAAATACAAATTCATTTAGTGAGGCTAAATGATTCACTGTGTTCTCAAACTGAAAATTACTTAAACTACACTTAAATGCACGGGAAAACAACTATAATTTATTTTAATATCTTGTGGTAAGGGAGGAAGTTACGCATTAATGTGAAATTTCTAATGTCCCTGATGTAAGAGGTATTCTTCATATAGGAGGAAGGGGGTAAGAATGTGAGTTGATATATTTCACCAGGTAAGGACTGCTGAACATCTGAGTCGCCTTCTTGTTTACCAAATCCAACCACCTGAAAATTCAAAGGCCAGAGGGTTACCAAGAAGACAGTAGAAGTTTGCATGCTTAAAATCTAGACTAAGAGTGAGTCATTTTAAGCATATTTTAGCTAAACAATAAGTTTCAATCTGGACTCCATGGACACTCAATAACTATAGCAGTAGAGACCAAATTAAGGGTATGTCTACGCCGCAATCAGAGCTATGACCACAGCCCATGCAGACATACCTGCGCTAGCGCTGATCTAGCTAACTCAAACAACAAGAACAGTAAAGCCACAGCAGCATGGGATAGCTGATAGCCACTTAAGTCTACACCCAGGGTTCTAGGTGGGTTTGTACAGCCTGTGCTGCCAGTGCT
The DNA here is from genome assembly GCF_015237465.2 of Chelonia mydas. Taxonomy (NCBI): domain Eukaryota; kingdom Metazoa; phylum Chordata; order Testudines; family Cheloniidae; genus Chelonia; species Chelonia mydas. The sequence goes on from NC_057854.1 coordinate 94,762,773, forward strand.
TCACTGTTACGGTTATTCACACTAGCTAGAGAACAAAACTCGCTCTAGGATGTCTACACTTTGCTGCAGTCACATCTCTGATTCCAGTGTAGACATATCCATAGGCTTTTACTTCTTTCTGCAACTTTCAGAGTTAAGCAATTTATTCCTAATACTATGAAAACTTTATATAGACAAAATTAAGTTTTATTCCTCTCCTCTGATATGGGTTTAAAGCAGTAACAAGAGTTCAGATATTAATAGCTATAGGAATAGATATTTTCAATTCTATCATTTAACTACTTTTTAAAAACTGAAGGTTGTTCTTTCTGTTAGGGTGCTTCAAAGTGCTGCAAAGATGACTTACATAAGCCTCTTCACAGGAGTCTATTTTAAAAGAAGTTAGTCACAGAATGTGGGAAGGAAGAAAAGAACAGGCCACAGAAATTAAATAAGGAGGTTACTCTTAAGTCAATGGTGTGAAGCAATCTCACCTAACATCATGATGATTCCAAATGTACTCACATGTATACTGAGTGCTTTCCTCTCTTTGCCTCTATGAGCTTGGAACCAGTCAACAAGGTCTGATTTAGTTAGTGATTGTAGTGCTTCAACCTAAAACCCACAAGAGTACACTTTTCAAATGTCCAAATTTCACACACATCTTTTAAAAGCACCCTAATTCCCAACAGTTGAACAGTATTTTGAACATCTCTACAAGTCTTCTGCCCTTGTCCTCCAGTTCATCCCAGAACAAACACTTGTAGCAAAATTTTAAATCCTGAAAGCAGCAGTTAGTGACAGAAACACTTGCTGATGCTTATGAAATGGAATTGCTAGAAGTTTCTATGAATTCTGAAGATCAGGTTTAAGTTGTAACTACTATTCATCTTGACACACTTAAGATAAAGATTTCTTTATACAGATCTCTCCAGGTCACAATGCATTCAGATGTTGAGGTACTGACTCCACCCTCCAGGGCTCCATATTAATTCCTAATACTAGGTCACTGTATGACAAGAGGTTAAACTTTCTATTCAAGAAGCAATATTCAGTATTGGCGTAAGCCTGGCCCCAGTAAAGTCAGAGAGAATTTGCCATTGACTTTAATTGAGCCAGAATTTCACTCTATATTTCAAATATAAGTATCTAGTGAGACATAGTAAGACAATAACATTGGTTGAGTTTTAAGTTTCATTCACTACCTCATAGGCAAGTCTGTCAAAAAGATACTGCTGAGACATTACTTCATTCCAATTTCTATCCACCTCTTCTCCAAGATAGGAATCTTCACATTTTTTAATATGTATTAGAGCACTGACCTGTAAAAACACACTGATTATTATTACTCTTACACAGAAGGCACCATATCAGGAAAGGGATGGAATTCTGCTTCAAAAGGGTTTAGCTAGCTCAGGCTGCTGTGTATCGTATGATTCAAAGTAAAGGTTGAACTTGTGTTAAATGCAACTGTCGGCCTCTAAGGTTGGGACATTTGCTTTGAGTACTGAAATACTACTAGTCCTGGCGTCCATTGAACAAGGCTGCATGTGTCCCCTGAGCTCATCGGGAGCCTTCCAGAAAAACAAGAGTCCAATCTCAAGAAGGGAAGAGTCCAAAGCCAAAAAAGGAAAAAAATTGAAGTGCCCTGTCCTTAGTTCAGTGCCAATTTCAGAAAATGCTACTGTGCTCTGCAGCCCATGCCAGGAAGCATGACCATGGGGCACCAGTATCTGATCGCTTCCACTTTCTCCCTCTACAAAGATCTTACATGTTCTGTTTTTAACAATATGGGAACGATCAGAGCCACTCTTATGAGGCTGTGTTTGGGCTGCTTTTCCAGTTTTACCTGAGTCCTGAATGCTTTTTCAGTTAGAAGCCTCATTTTCCCCTCAAAGTACAAAAGAAATTCTTCTATTTTCTTGTCAACTAATTCAGAGCTGAAAGGAATAAGGGAAATGTTAGGAACCATATGAATAACATTAGCAGAACTTAATAAATAAGTGGGGTGAAATCAATAGTTTTAAATCTGGAGCTAAGAACATGCTTTGCTGTTTGCAAAAGTGAGTCCTTCATTATCCTAAGGAGAAACTAAACAAGAAGGGATGAGGAAAAACAAGATTTTTGAGAGGCATGGAAAGCCCACAGAACATAATCTGTTTGCTCAGGAGCATACAAAGGAAAGACACTGTCAGTTTCAATTTTTAAACTTTCCCTGTCCTAAGAAATAAGGTAACTTGACAAATAAAACTAGCCAGTCCTTTCATATAAGACCACTAAAGATTTATATGCAGGAAGCCAATACTACTTCTACTTCTTTTAATCCTGATTGGTAATGGCATGGCAGAAATTTTGCAAGCAAGTAGTTCTAAGCCATCGAGAAAGCATGAGCCTGGGTCCCAGACACAAGCTAAACGACTGTAGGGAAGCAGGTGTGATATAGGTGTGAACACTGTTTAAACAAGTGTTTACCAACTGCTATGTCCATTGGGCTGACATTTCCAAGGGAAAAACATGAAGCAACTTGGAGGGGTGCACGGACAAAGAAAAGAAGGCTATATATTATTATTGTTTCCAGATTGCCTGCTTCTGTTTTGTTAAAAATTAATGATCAGCAATAAATCTATTTAAAATCAGTGATAAGATGTTGAATCAAACCAGTTTATCATGAACTCTGAGTTTAAGATAAAATAGCATTTGAAAGGGCCATTCACTTAGATCGTTGAAAACTGAGATGGGTTTTACTGGCCTATGAAAAGTAAGTCAAGTATCATTTAATATACAGTAGTCTAATGTTCTTGCGTGTTTCATAAAACATTAGAAATGCTGTGCCGTGTGACACTGAAATAGAGAAAAGGAGGAGTGTTCTCAAAAGTGATGATCTTGAAAAGTGAGTGGGGGAAGCAGTTTGCCAAGCCCCCTCATGAGGTAACACCTTACACTGCACTTTATCACTGACCACCCATCAGGATTTCAGAGGGAGAGTCCCCACAATGCCCCTAGGGACTATGGGTAGACGAAAAGGGAACCCTGACCTTTCCCCCTCCATCTGAGCTCTTTGTAGCATTAGAGCCTAAGATTAAAACTGTATGTGGAAAGTATGAGTCATGGCTGTAATTACACAGAATCTACTAAAGAAGTGCACCCTATGTAGCTAACTGAATACCACACATGCATACAGCTTCAGAGAGAAGGCATGCAAGAGCCATCTTTGAAGCACCCTAGCAGAGTGGACAATAAAAATCAAAGGTGAAATAAACCCAGCAAAAAGATTAAAATGCTTCACTCAGTTCAGTGGTAAATGAAGTTGGAGGCAGTATAAGCACATCATTGTTGTCTTAAATAGACCACAATGTGTGGCATGAAAAGACCACCACTGGTTGATCAGATTCACACATGCTCAAAATTTTCACCATTAATCACTAATTTCTTAAAACGTCAGTAAATTCTCTATCAAATAAGGTTGATATGTTAAAACTATACATATGTCATGAAGCTTATAGGGGCATTTTACACGCTCGAAAATAAGAAGTCACCTAACTTAAATGGAGAGTCTGTGGTGTGATACTTGTAATATGGACATCAGACTCTGCTCCTAAACAGATTGGCAAATGAGAAGAACCACCCAGGACCAGCTCTATTGTGTGAGAGCCATGAGGACACATTTTCAGTGCAGGCAAACTGTATTACACAGGTTTCAGAGTAACAGCCGTGTTAGTCTGTATTTGCAAAAAGAAAAGGAGTACTTGTGGTACCTTAGAGACAAATAAATTGGTTAGTCTCTAAGGTGCCACAAGTACTCCTTTTCTTTTTGTATTACACAGTTCAGCCACTAGGTGGTGCAATGGACAGATTGGAAGTAACATTTAGCAAGATTTTACTTTGCAACCAAACTCCACAAGGAAACTGGAGACATACAGACATGCTCTTTAATTTATGCTATGGAGAAGCATATCTTTAAATATTTTACATTTACTGAAGACAGTCACAGAAATTACTATGAAAGGGTTCTATCTTCGATGCATACTTTATACCTCAGAGAAATGTGATTTATAAAAGGGCATGTTTACACCAAAAAATTCAACCACCAGAAGAATCTGTTGACTCTTTTATCACAGCTTTACTTGCATTGACAGAAAACTGATTTTGAGACTGTAAAACATGAAAATATTGGAGATAAATTAGTTACAGGGCTTGCAGATAAAAATCTTTCACAGCAGCTAAAATTAAAAACAGATTTAACCCTACACACAGCTATTCAAATAGCAAACTAGTCTGAGATGATGAAACAGCAAAACCAAGAGCAATTCACCAAACCTAAAAAGCAAGAAACAGCTTAGGAGCTGTAAACAGATGCAGCATAACTCCTGAAAGTAATTATCATAAGACCCCTGAGAATAAAATGGACAAATTCCAAGCTAGCTACAAAGCCTTTCAGCCTAAATGCAGGAGATGTGGAAAAATTCATAGCCCACGACATGTATTTACAGCCAAAGGCATAAGATATAATAAATGCACAAAATACAGACATTTTGCAGCTCTTTGCTGCACCAAAGCAGTCAGGGAGTTGACCCATATTACAGACAGACAATCAAGAGTCACTGTTTCTTGGATCTACCTCATGTGATCACACAGAGCCTGCCTGGAGAGTGAAACTGAATATTCATGGAAAGACTATTGACTTTAAAACTGACTCAGGAGCAGATGTGACAGTCGTATCAGAAGAGACTTACCATAGCCTTCAACCCCTCTCAGAGGTGAAATCATCTGAGATCAATAGAGCAAACTTTACAGATGGCAGATGCAGAAAAAGAAGATGATGACTCAAAGACTCCAAACTGACCAGAGACAGTCACTGCAATTAATGGACAGCCAGATGACCAAGTTGTTACACATTTGGGTTGTGTAATTAGAAAACCCATACAATTCAGAAACACTTAACAAAATGATATGTACTGAACTTTAAAGATAGCATGATAGTGTTTATTTTGTAAAATTTTATACATGGTAGGACTGTAAAACTTAAAGAGGGAGATGTAATGGAATGCTAAACTGTACTATACTGTTACCCACAAGGTGGAGCCATGTATAACATATCTTATCTGCACATACAACAGCTCTAACTGGCGGTGCATTAAAGATGTCTTAAAGAAAACACATCTCCTGTATCTCTCTCTGGGATGGAAGCTCTATAACCAGTCCAAGACAGATTGCCACAAGACAGATATCAGTGCTAAAGTACTGTGGAAAAACATCAGGGGTCCTGAAATATTACTTGGCTATATGCTTACAAGGTGATAGACAGCTACTACTTCAGCTGAGATCTGGAAACTTTAGCTCTGAAAAGCCACAGAAGCCCAAAGGCCCCTGAGATGGAAACACTAACATGCAATTTAACCACTCTTTTAAATTATTAAGAGTAATAAATTCAGTTTAAGGACAGAAGGGACCACCAGAGCATCTAGTCTAACCTCCAGTATATCACAGGACACCAACATCACCCAGCTACACCACACTAACCCCTTAACTGGAAGTAAAGCAAAGAATTGCAGCCCTCTGGAGATTTAACTATTGTATGCCCCAGGCAGAAAGCAGGAGGAGGAACTGAGGTAAACCAATGCTCGAGGCCTCTGCAATGGCCAGCAATTGATTAAACGAGATATACCCATAAAAACTCACTTGTTCTTGGTTGCTTGTGTGGTTACGGTAACAGAGAACCCAAGAATCCCAGATGTATTTCTACATTTAGGGTACACATGGTAGCTTAAACCAAAAGGAGAAAAAAAAAAGTTCACAAGTACAAGTCACTTTACATTTACCATCCACAATTACTAAATTAGAATATTGTCAATACATAGATCTAAGGTTTTAGCAATGAGGCAGCTATCAATTCAAGATTCCCTCTGAAATAACAAATATCAAATCTTTGCATCAAGTGCCCTTGGCCTTTTCTTGTTCAGCAAACAAGCTAAGGTGAGTACTCGTGTTCTGAGAAATCCTGCACTCCAGCTCTGTGAAATTACAAGAACCCTTATAGTAAAAGCTAAGATTCTGTCATGGGTATTTTTAGTAAAAGTCAGGAACAGGATGTGGGCAATAAACCAAAATTCATGGAAGGCTGTGACCTCTCCCTTCCCTGACTTTTACTAAAAATAACCAGGGTGGGGGAGGACTAACAATCAAGCACTGCCAAAGGGCTGACCTCAGACAGTTGCTCCAGCCCCAGCAGGGCTGACCCAACCCCAGCTGCTGCTTCAGCCCTGGGGACTACTGCTCCAGCAGTCAGCCCACTGGCCAGCTGCTCTGGAAGCCCCAGGGCTAATCGCCAGCCATTGCTCCAGTGGCCCAGGGACTGCCCTCCAGCAATGGCTCCAACCCTGCCACTGCTCCAGCCCCAAGGGGCTGACCCAACCCTGGACGCTCCAGCAGCCCTGGGGCTGACAGGTACTCCAGCCCTGCCACTGCAGAAGAAATCCCATCGGTCCCAGAAAGTCACAGAATCCGTGATCTCCACGACATAATCATACCATTACCTATAGTCCAGGTACTGTGCAGTCAGGGTTATTGGAGCCTCTTAGTTCACAGTAAAGAGCCTAAGTAGAACGGGTTGTAGCTGCAGTTGTGACAGGAGTTAATTCAAGTTCAGCAATCCCCACCCTTTACATATGTGGTCCTGGGAAAGCTATAGTGGTGGCTACTTGGAAGACAGAGTGAAGGCATGTTACTTTTGAGGAAGTCTAGTTCCACAGCCAGAGTCAATGTTGATCACCAAGCTAAACAGATAGTCTTCTGCTTAGTCAAAATTATGTTACCTTCTGGTTATGGACTCTAACCTGGAGGACAAGCCCTTGCTGACAATTATTTTTTCTGATAATTGACCAGTTTAGAGGAGCTTTACTGCACATAACCTTGCCATTTTCACATGGCACCAAAGAAATTCGTGGTTTTGGCTTTAGTATGTTACACTGTACTTTCAGCCACACTGTGTCAGGAGTTAGTTATCATGCAGTAGGGAGTTTCCAGAGTAACAAAGTACACAGGACTCATCATATATGATAAAGTAGCTGAACAGGAGCTGTACCCAATGCAGTGAACTCACCCAAGGGTTTGCTTGGTTCGTAGGAAGTTGAAGCAAGGCTCCTCCATGTGCATCTGAATACAGCATGAGTTCAGTCAGAAGACATTCATACTTACAGCAACAGATATCCCACAATGGCTGCTTTCACTCAGACTTAGTACCGAAAAATTATCAAAACAAGAAACAATGTAAAACCTAAACCTCAATGAATCCCCTCGCCCCAGAAAGAAATTAGCATGGAGTAAAACTATAACCATGTAACCGGATTACAAGATATCCTGATATTCAGGAAGTTTTATAGGAAGAAAGTTTACTCCACTGAGTTCATGAGTGAAACCACTCATTGGGTTTCCCCAAACACTTATAGGAGAAATAAAAGGCTAATTCAAGTGGGTCACATGTATCATTAAGATCTGTAGTCTCATCTTGACACCAGCCATTGTTTTCATGGCAGACACTGTCATGTATAGGACACAGGTACTCCCTCTATGGACACACATTAATAAACACTCAAGCGTTATTAGGAAATGAACAAAACTTACCACAAGCAGCTCCATAAGGGTGTATTCTCTTAAACTCCTAGCCCCAGACTAAAACCAAAAACATTAATTGAAAACAGTTTAGGGGTTTCTCATGGAGCTAAGAGCTATGGTCCAAGTTACTAGAGAGGCCTTTTTGAGAGAGAGAGAGAGAGAGAGCGAGCGAGCGCGCACCATTCAGAGACGATTGCACCATTAAGGACATTGCAATTTAAAAAAAGCAATCTGACTTTCTGGCCTCCAATGTGTCCTCAAAGAAGCCCTCTGAGTGGAAGACAAGGGCTGCTCATGGCAAAGGGACCAGAATGGGTGAAAACACAATCTTGAGGTAATCAAAGAATAGGGGGCATCAACAGGCACAATCTGTGGGAGAAAAGGTGAGGAAGGAAGGCAATATCACGATGGAAGTGGATGCAACAGGCCTGCATAAGGCATAATAGATCTACAATTTTCACAAAATAATACAGACTATAACTTCATTAAAAGTTTTTAGAAACTTGGGCCTTGTTCATGTGTTTATGGGATGACTAGAATTCAAGACATATTCTTAAAATAATGGTTGGAGAATTTTTATGCTGATGGCTTTCCTAATCCAGACTGCACAACAAGTAGCAGCAGTCATCACAATGAAAATAAATGAGTATACTCAAATGTTTAACACATTACCTGATAATAGACTGTCACTTCAGAGTTGGCATCACCTCTGTTAAGGGTTTTCACCTTGCAGAGTAGGTGTGTGTTTGGCAGGTCTACCACCCGAAATTGAACAGGACATGGGTGTGGCAAGGGAAAGAATTGCAGTTTTCTGAAGGGAGTCCAAACAGCAAAGTGTCAAACACTTGTCCATTCCTTAACCCAAAACAAAGAACCATAATCTTCATAATCTAGGTGCCTCAATACTCAAAACAGCTTCAATCCCCTCCCCCTTCTACAACAAATCTAAAATCACATCCTACTTGAACCACCATCAGATCTGAACCAGAAGATTTCCAGAAAACAGTGACACTATAGTTATACATTTCTTTTAAAAAAAAAGGAAATTTCAACTGTTTACAACATTCTTCTCCTCTCCACAAAAGAAAAGTAAATGTTAACCATGACTTATAACTTTGTAATATAATTATAGTTCCCAAGGGTGAAAGGTGAAAGAACCAAAGAGAGATACTCACAGAACAACATAATTCAGAAAATCCTTTGATTCCTAGGAGATAAAACATAAACATAGCTTTATTTAGAAGAATGGGATTATTAGCCCTTTAAGCATCAGCTCCAATACATTCTACATCCATCCAGAAAGGGGCCAGCAAATACAGAACTGTGCAGTCCTCCCCAGCTTCGCCACATAGTACAGCATTTTGGCTAGAGGTTAGCCCAGCAACAAGTCTCTCACTTCCCCTACAAGGTGACAGCATGGTCTCATCTATGTTATTCTGTGGGAAGAAACAGACATCTCCAATCCAGTCTCTTGTTTGGGAGTTTGTAGCCTCTCAACAAGGCCAGTGTGGAAGACAGGAAAGAAGAAAGGAAATGAGAGAAACGATTTACAGAGTCTGCTGAGACTCTAAGCTTCAAGGGATATGCACAAAAGGAGTCAGTGGGAATCTGCGAAAGAGCAGCTTGGGCCCTTGCTGAGGCAGTGCCAACAAACAAGAGAAAAACAGCTGTTTATGGTAAGTGCTGCAGGACCTCGCTGTGCAACTGCAGGGCATCCAGGGTCCTGAAATTCATTTAGCTCACAAACTACAGCACTTAGTGCAAAACATCTCAAACACTCCATAATACCCATCCATCACTAACCCTCAATTTCTCCTAACAGCTGATGCCCATGTTTGTCGTTACAAGAATCCCCACTCCCACCAATATAGGGGTGTATTTCCCAAAAGGCTTGACAATCTAAGGACAAATGTTACCGATCAAGGAAAAACTGATGAACACAAAGTGAAGACAGCAAATGGGTTCATGCACCATACTCACTGACCACACGTTTGCGACACTGCATCAGTGGGGCCAAACCCTGTTATATCCATGTTTAAAAAAGCCAGTTAGACTAGATCAGACCTATGGCTGGATCCAGCAGTCCCCAGGAAAAAGCCTTCACTGACTTCAATAGGAGTTTTGTACGAGTAAAGATAACAGAACTGGACCCTAGCGAGGCTTAACATGGTTTGACTTTGCTACATAGGCTGTACCTACATTGGCAGTTTTAGAGAAGTTTTCCACAGTTATACCAGCACCAGGGGAGCTCCACTGGTAACAAACACTGGGAGCACAAGTGCGAACAGGCTTTGGCCTTTTTTACCACCACGCAGTTTAAACATTACTGAGCATATTTAAACAACATGGGGGGAAAATCAGCAGTGGCCAGTCTACATTTGCTGTCCCATAGGTTAACAGGGTAAGTTGCACTGGCGTGAGATACCCCTAAAACTTCTAGTATAACAAGCAAAGTTATAGGCTGGCAAAACAGTGTTATAAATGCGGTTTGTGGCAACTGTGCTTGAACAACTTCTAAAAGTGGTGGTTTGACCAACTAATATAGACTTCAAGCTTCAGCTGCTGAGAATAGTACTCACTCTGCTTGTGACGTTTCCTTGCACTAGCCCCTCCACATATAGATGTGATTTGAAGCCCTTAACAAAGGATGAGAGGGACTCAGTGTAAAGGCCCTTCATTAATCTCCTGTATCTATCTATCATAGACCACTTGCCATGCTCCAAAATTAAAGAATGCACATCTCTGTAATAAACAACAAAAAAGAATAGTTTTAATTAAGTGTCAATTCAGAATGTGTTGCCCAATAGGGACTTTAAATCCTGAACTACTTCTATCCAAGCTCTGTGACCAGCACAATTTCAGCTAATCCTATCCAGAAATACCAAAGTACTGGTTAATCTGCCCTAGAGCTTCAGTCCTACCTCAGCTCCAAAATGTCTCGGGTAACCTGAGCCCTCAGTGGCACAACTGCTTTGGAATATCCCTGGGGGAAGACTTAAATACTGGTTCCCAGGATAACAACTGTACACTGCTTTTGAATTTTGCCAGGATGTGTCATAACGCAGATTGTTTTTCTTTTCTAGGCCACTTATTTAACTCTGTGGACCTCTATTTCAGACTGCTAGTGTTTTTTAACCCACAATGTTACTCAGCCAGCTATAGGAACTCCACAAAGTGAGCTGTCATCAGAAGCAGAATTGCAGAGTAGCATAGGCTGTTTAAACAACAGAAGAACATATTAATAAAAACATCTTAAATTTTCACTCTATATATTTGAAAACTGAACAGGCAGAGGGTTAATTATAGGGTCCAACCAGTAAGAGCTGAAGCCAACTCTACCTCCCTCCCTCTCCTCCTCCCCCCCCCCAGCATCTCCCAGCAATATCAAGCCTGGAGGAAATAGAAGTGAACCCAAATATGCTATGAGGGCTAATGTGATTCTTGGATGTAGGGAGGAGGTATGAACCATTGATAAGACGATTATTGGAATACTGTGTCCGGTTCTGGTGTCCACACTTCAAAAAGGATGTTCAAAATCGGAAAGGCAAAGCCAAAGGCAGCAGAGAAGGAACTGAGGGGGGGGTTGGTTGCACAGCACTATGTAACCGCCTGTGGCAGCGCAAGATGGGGACAGCACATGTACAACCCAACCACGCACTGCTACCACAAATCTCCGATTACAAGTGCAGTAGCACACAATTAACTGTAGCCCCTGAATTTGATATTACTGTGTATGCCCCAGAATTTGACAGTACTATAGTCAGCTATCTTGTGTGTTCAGCCACTGTCAGCTGAAAACCAAACATCAAATAGCTGCATGTTTGCAATTTTTCTATCAGAATGGAAGGTTGGGACAAAAAGTGAAGGTTCCATTAAAATAGAGGGAATGTTTAGACAAAGACCTTGGTTTTAGGTGCCTCTAATTTGGAAGTTTATTGTTGTTATGACTAGAAATGCTTTGGTGCTAAGGAGAATAATGAACTGTTATTGTCTGTTACTAGAGAAATTGTTAGACTATTAGAGGCTATTATGAATTATGCACTTTGTCTGGACAAAATGTATAAAGAGTTTAGTAGAAAGGGTGCTTTGGAGCAGTTCAAGGAAGTTTTCTTTGGGCCAGGATCTGATATCTAAGTTCACCAGCAGCTAGATAGAAGATGGGCCCCCCCGAAGCCTGGCTGCTGATTCCTCAAAACCATCTCTTGGATTTAAGTAAATAAAAATGTTTTAAGATGCTCTAAACCTACTACAACAGCATATGTATGGGTCAGCTGGAGATCTAAAAAAAAAAAAAAAGTCATTTTCGGTGAAAGCAAAGACAGTTATCTTTTCCGTAACTGGTGTTCTTTGAGATGTGTTGCTCGTGTCCATTCCATATTATGTTCATTCTATATTAGGTGTACGTGCTCGCCACGTGCACCGATGCTGGAAGTTTTTCCCTCAGCAGTATCTATAGGGGACGGGCTCTGGCTCCCTCTGGAGTGGCGCCCACATGGCATGGTATAAGGGGCACCACCGGCTCCCCCCCACCATCAGTTCCTTCTTGTCGGAAACTCCGACAGCGGGGAAGGAGAGCAGGTCACTGAATGGACATGAGCAACATCTCGAAGAACACCAGTAACAGAAAAGGTAACTGTCTTTTCTTCTTCAAGCGCTTGCTCACATCCATTCCATATTAGGTGACTCCCAAGCAGTACCCCGGAGGTGGGTAGGAGTTCATGGACATGTAGATTGCAACACAGCTCTGCCAAACCCAGCATCATCCCTGGCCTGATGAGTGATAGCATAATGAGCGGTAAATGTGTGAACAGATGACCACGTTGGGACTCTACAGATGTCTGGGAAAGGGATGTGCGCCAGGAAGGCCGCTGAAGACGCCTGTGCTCTTGTTGAGTGAGCTCTGATGATCGGCAGCAGCAGAACCCCCACCAGGTTGTAACAAATCTTTATGCATGAGGTAATCCAATTGGAAATCCTCTGAGAGGACACCGGGTGACCCTTGATCCTATCCGCTGTAGCGACGACGAGTTGAGTCAATTTTCGGAAAGGCTTCGTACATTCTAAGTAGAAAGCCAAGGCCCTTCGGATGTCCAGGGCACGAAGACACCTCTCCTCGTACGGTCTGGGACAGAACACCGGGAGGAAGATGTCTTAGGTCACATGGAAAGTGGAGACCACCTTTATCAGGAAGGCTGGGTGGGGCTGCTACTGAACCTTATCTTTGTAGAAGACCATGTACGGAGGTTCTGAGGTCAAGGCTTTAATTTTAGAGACCCGTCTTGCTGACGTCATTGCCACCAGCAACGCGACCTTCCATGACAGATGGGAAAGGGAGCAGGAACCCAGCGGCTAAAAGTGCAAGCTGGTGAGCCTAAAGAGGACCAAGTTAAGATCCCACTGCGGGACAGGGGCTCATACCTGTGGGAAGAGTCTCTCAAGCCCCTTCAGGAATCTGACTGTCATGTCATGGGAAAACACTGTCTGTCCTTCGATCAGTGGATGAAAGTGGAGATGGCCACGAGATGCACTCTAATGGAAGAGTGCACCAGGCCCTGGTTCCTCAAATGAAGCAGGTAGTCCAGGACAGTCTGTATGGAGGAATGCGAGGGAGAGATGCCCCGTTCGGATGCCCAGGGCAAACCTCGTCCACTTGGCCAGGTAAGTCAGTCTAGTTGAGGGTTTCCTACTTTCCAGGAGGACCTATTGCACTCCTTCTGAACAGGTCCACTCCTCCGGAATCAGCCACTCAGCATCCTCGCTGAGAGGTGAAGGGACCCGAGGTTGGGGTGTAGGAGTTGACCATGGTCCTGTGACAGCAGGTCTGATCGGTTGAGCAGGGGCCAGGGAGGAGCCGCTGACAGGCTCGTGAGAGTGCTGAACCAGGGCTTGCGAGGCCAGGTTGGGGCGATCATGACAACCTGTACCTTGTCTCTCTTGAACTTTGCCAGGGCCCTGCTGATTAACAGAATCAGAGGGAACAGGTACATCAGGCTCCCTGACCATGACAGGAGGAAGGCATCAGAGAGGGAGTCCTTGCTTAGACCCTATCGAGAACAAAACTTTAAGGGCTTCAGGCGTCAATGGCACCTGAAGCTGTCTGGGGTCTGCATCACTATCTGGAGTCACAGGCAAAGCATGGTATGGGCTGCACTGCTTGACTTGAGCGGGAGCCCAACTTCCCGAGGGGGATGTTGAGCTGCCCGACACGGATCTTGGCTCCCCTTGCCCTTTCCTTTCCCTGGTGGGAGGTAGGAGATCTTCCCCTCACAGTCTTTTTCGGCTTCTTGACTGGAGCCGTGGAGGGAGACTGGTGCCAGCTCGTGGACGGTGCCAAGAGAGCACTGCGCACAGAGGCCATGGTGCTCGGTGCGGAGTCACACCGCTGCTCCTTTATCGGAGTGAGTGCCAACTCCATTAGGAATGCCCTTAGAGAGATATCGTGCTCCTTCTTTGTCCTAGGTTTGAAGGACTTGCAGATACAGAACTTGTCATTTATGTGTCCTTAACCTAAGCACCTTAGGCAGCTGGTATGTGGATTGCTGATGGGCATAGGCCATTTGCAGCGATTGCAGGGCTTAAAGCCTGGGGACTGGGGCATGGCCTGATCCCCAGCAGGGTCCCGTCCAGACTAACGAAGAGTTCGAGAACTACTACTCAGGGTAACTAAGAAACTACTAACTATATATAACTATTTTACAGGATTTCAAAGTTCGCAAGAACAGAGAAGGAACCAATGCTAGCCGAAGCAGCAGATGTTCCAGCAACATCACTGGCGGCAAAAATGAACTAAGGGTGGGGGGAGCTGGCGGCGCCCGTTATACCTTGCCATATGGGCGCCACTCCAGAGGGTGCCAAAGCCGGTCCCCTACGGATATTGCTGAGGGAAAAACTTCTGGCACCGGTGCATGTGGCGAGCACATATACCTAATATGGAATGGACATGAGCAAGCACTCTAAGAAGAACTTTAGCTTGTGCCAATTATTTATCAGAGAGATGAGCTGTGCCCCACTGATTTATTGCTGACCGCCTGGAGAGAAACAGATAACTAAACTGCTTTGGGTTCTGAAAACCCCGGGTAATAGGACCTTCCAAGATAAAAAGGGGAAATGGGCAAGTGGCCGCAAAGGACACCGCTTTTCAGAAGATTCCGGAAGATTGTAGCATAGGCATCTTGATCCCACAAACGGGAATATGCAGAGGCCACTCAAGAACCATAATTATTTGGGGGGTGGGGCATGGAATGAAAAAAAATTCTTTTCCCCAATTCGTAATCCAAAAGACTTGTTTCTAGGTAGGTACAGATATGAACAAAAGAACGGCCATACTGGGTCAGACCAGTAGTCCATCTAGCCCAGTATCCTGTCTTTTGACAGTGGCCAATACCTGGTGTTTCAAAGGGAATAAACAGAACAGGCAATCATTGAGTGATCCATCACCGGTCGTCCTCTCTCAGCTTTTGGCAGTCAAGAGGCTAGGGACACCCAAAGCATTGGATTGGAGCCCTGATCATCTTGGCTAATAGCCATTGATGGACCTATCCTCCAGGAACTTGCATTCTATTTTGAACACCATTATAATTTTGGTCTTCAAACTTTCCCATGCAATGAGCTCCACAGGTTTACTGTGCGTTGTGTGAAGAATTCCTTTTGTTTGTTTTAAACCTGCTGCCCACTAATTTCATTGGGTGACCCCTGGTTCTTGTGATATGTGAAGAAGTAAACACCACATCACTCACTTTCTCCACACCATTCATGATTTTGTAGACCTCTATCATATTCCCCCCTCACTCGTACCTTTTCCAAGCTGAAAATGCCCAGTCTTCTTTCATCTCTCCTCAGATGGAAGCTGTTCCATATACTTAATCATTTTTGTTGCCCTTCTCTGTACCTTTTCCAATTTTAATATATCTTTTTTTGAGATGGGACGACCAGAACTGCATTCAATATTCAAAGTGTGGGCATTCCATGGGTTTATATAATTGCATTATGATATTTTCTGTCTCATTATCTATCCCCTTCCTAGTAATTCCTAAAATTCTGTTAGCTTTTTTGACTGCTGCTACACATTGAGGATTGTTTTCAGATAAATATCTATATCATCTCCAAGATCTCATCCTTGAAATCAGCTAATTTAGATCCCATCATTTTGTATGAATAGTTGGGACTATGTTTTCCAATGTGCATTACTTTCCATTTATCAACACTGAATTTCATCTTCCAGCCTGTTGCCCAGTCACCCAGTTTTGTGAGATTCCTTTGTAACTCTTTGCAGTCTGCTTTGGACTTAGCTATCTTGAATAATTTTGTACTGTCTGCAAATTTTGCCACCTCACTGTTTACCCCCTTTTCCAGATCATTTATGAATATGTTGAACAGCACTGGTCCCAGTACAGATCCCTGGAAGATACCGCTATTTACCTCTCTCTCTCCATTCTGAAAACTGACCATTTATTCCTACCTTTTGTTACCTATCTTTTAACCAATTACTGATCCATGAGAGGACATTCCCTCTTATCCCAGGACTGCTTACTTTGCTTAAGAACCTCTGCTGAGGGATCTTGTCAAAGGCTTTCTGACAGGCCAAGTACACTCTATCCATTGGATCACCCTTGTCCAGATGTTTGTTGACCCCCTCCAAGAATTCTAATAAACTGAGGCATGATTTTCCTGTTCAAAAGCTGTGTTGACTCTTCCCCAACCAATCCAGTTCATCTAGGTGTCTGATAATTCTGTTCTTTACTATAGTTTTAATCAATTTGCCTGGTACTGAAGTTAGGTTTACCGGCCTGTACTGTAATTGCCAGGATCACCTCTGGAACCTTTTTTTAAAAATTGATGTCATATTAGCAATCCTTCAGTCATCTGGTACAGAAGCTGATTTACATACCACACTTAGCGGTTCTGAAATTTCATATTTGAGTTCCTTCAGAACTCTTGGGTGAATACCATCTGGTCCTGGTGTCTTTTTACTGTTTACTTTATCAATTTGTTTCAAAACCTCCTCTACTAACATCTCAATTTGGGACAGTTCCTCAGATTTGTCACTGAAAAAGAATGGCTTAGGTGTAGGAATTTCCCTCACAGCCTCTGTAGTGAAAAATGATGCAAAGAATTCATTTAGCTTTTCCACAACGGCCTTATCTTCCTTTAGCACCTTGATCATCCAGTGACCCCACTGATTGCTTGGCAGGCTTCCTGCTACTGGAGTACTTAAAAAAAAATTACTTTTAATCTTTGAGGCTTTAGGTAGTTGCTCTTCAAATTCTTTTCTGGCCTGCCTAACTGTGCGTTTACACTTGATTTGTGAGAATTTATGCTCCTTTCTATTTTCTTCAGTAGGATTTAACTTCCAGTTTTTAATGGATGCCTTTTGGCCTCTAACCGCTTCTTTTACTTTGTTGTTTAGCCATGGTAGCACTTTTTTGGTCCTCTATGTTTTTTTAATTTGGGGTATACATTTAATTTGAGCCTCTATTATGGTGTTTTTTTTAAAGTTTACATGCAGTTTGCAGGCATTTCACTTTTATGACTGTGCCTTTCAACTTCCATTTAACTAGCTTCCTCATTTCTATGTAGTTCCCCTTTCTGAAGTTAAATGATACTGTGGTGGGCTTCTTTGGCATTTTCCCCTATCATAAATATAAAGGGAAGGGTAAACCCCTTTAAAATCCCTCCTGGCCAGAGGGAAACTCCTCTCACCTGTAAAGGGTTAAGAAGCTAAAGGTAACCTCGCTGGCACCTGACCAAAATGACCAATGAGGAGACAAGATACTTTCAAAAGCTGGGAGGAGGGAGAGAAACAAAGGGTCTGTGTGTCTGTCTATATTCTGTCTTTGCCGGGGATAGACCAGGAATGGAGTCTTAGAACTTTTAAGTAAGTAATCTAGCTAGGTACGTGTTAGATTATGATTTCTTTAAATGGCTGAGAAAAGAATTGTGCTGAATAGAATAACTATTTCTGTCTATCTTTTTTGTAACTTAAGGTTTTGCCTAGAGGGGTTCTCTACGTTTTGAATCTAATTACCCTGTAAGGTATCTACCATCCTGATTTTACAGGGGGGATTTCTTTATTTCTATTTACTTCTATTTCTATTAAAAGTCTTCTTGTAAGAAAACTGAATGCTTTTTTCATTGTTCTCAGATCCAAGGGTTTGGGTCTGTGGTCACCTATGCAAATTGGTGAGGCTTTTTATCCAACATTTCCCTGGAAAGGGGGGGTGCAAGTGTTGGGAGGATTGTTCATTGTTCTTAAGATCCAAGGGTCTGGGTCTGTAGTCACCTAGGCAAATTGGTGAGGCTTTTTACCAAACCTTGTCCAGAAAGTGGGGTGCAAGGTTTTGGAAAGTATTTTGGGGGGAAAGACGTGTCCAAACAGCTCTTCCCCAGTAACCAGTATTTGTTTGGTGGTGGTAGCGGCCAATCCAAGGACAAAGGGTGGAATATTTTGTACCTTGGGGAAGTTTTGACCTAAGCTGGTAAAGATAAGCTTAGGAGGTTTTTCATTCAGGTCCCCACATCTGTACCCTAGAGTTCAGAGTGGGGGAGGAACCTTGACATCCCCCCATACACGAATGTTAAATTTAATTCCACTATAGTCTATCTAATTAGCCTTCTCACAGACACTCACTTGGCCAGCATCTCTGGCTTGATCAGAATATTAAAGTAAGTCTTTTTTAGCTGCTCTGTTATCATCTCAAAAACCGCTGGAGTAAAACTGAAGTCAGACAAGTGGTCAATGATGAGCTGAAAGAGCAGCTGGAAAGAAAATAAAATATGGTTTTCTGAACCATTTTTACCAAATAGAAGAATATTTTTTTGCCAGAGAAGATTATTTTAAATTATATCTTATATGAAAAAGGAGGCTCATCTAATAATCCATAGATCTACGTGAACTGCACCGTACAGATCTATTAAACATTCTAATAAGGTCTTGAATAAATACATTAATTGGTTAAGAATAAGCTAACAACTGCCAGGACATCTCATGCTCAGAGCATTCAGATCAATGAAGAATTTTGTTAAATCTGTATGGATCTCATTAAGCTTAAAAGAAAACGAACTATTTTTATATAGCTAATTTTTCATAATGTAAAATGCATTCACAGTTTGTTTTATTGCAGTGTTATAAATTAAATGCATAAAACTCAGGAAATGAAAGTTAAGATTCTCCTAGTGTCAAACTCACCCACACTGCACAAATATTTTGACTGCCGTGTTTGTAATTTAGGTGAATTAATGCAGTTTTGCCAACTTCAAGAGATTAAAAATCATGAGACAGACACACAAAAATCATGAGATTGGCTCAGAAAATCATGAGTTTTTAAAAGAAGATTACATGGTTTTTTAGGTCTGTCCTTTGAGTTTTGAACTCCCCCTGCCGTGTGCGCACATGCGCGTGTTTGCATGAATGCATTTTCCCTTTAAGACCTTCTCCACTCAGTTTATTCAGAACACCTTGTTCAGTTCTGGGAGAGCACTTCTTCCAGTTCTCTGGGATCCAGAAAACTTAGTTTGACTCTAGATTTCGTCAGTCAGGCTCCTTTATTTGGCGTTCAGAAAAGCTACATTGAGTTGATCAGACCCAAGTGTACATGGTGGGTATAGGGCGTACCACACATCCAATGTTACACAGAAAACCTCTTCCTTTATATACATTTACACATTACATGCACCACACATTTTGGGATTGACTTGGTTACTTTTCAGGAATGAATCCATGTGCAGCATGCTCTGTAATGCATTCTCCACACTCCAACTACTCTTCACCTTCTCTCTACATTCCTAACTTATCTCTTCCACTGTTAGTAAGTGGTTTCCAGGGTGTTCTCCTCTTACCTTAGCTGGCTCAGATATTCTGTTTTCTTAGCTTACTAACCTAGTTACTGATCTTATTTAGCACAAACATTCTGTTTTCAGCCTAATGATCCTACCTTCCTAACTCTATTCTTCCAGACATGAGGCCTCCCTTCACATACTAATTACTCATGACAGGCCAGACCTCAGCTACAGTGAGTGTGTGTATGTAAGCGAGAGAATTAGTGTTGCCCACTCTTACAAATGTATAGGGTAAGGTGATTTTGGCCCCTGCTGCAGAAGCTCTCACCCCATGTCCACCCATCCCCTGCCCAGCAATTAATCCTTTTCCCACATCCCCCCATTAGTTCTGTCCCCACCAAGTTCAGCACCCACATCAGTCCCCAGCCTCCTCAGTTCAGCCCCCACAACCCATTGCCCCACCACCACCTCTGCTCCTTCTAGGGGTTTCACCCTCCTCTCCCAGGCCTGGGGGGAAGGGAGCTGCGGCAGGGTTCCCTCTTCCCCTTTGCAGACTAAGGGGGGCAAGCTCCAGGGTTCTTTACCCCCTTCTTCCCTTCCCAGGCAGGGTGCAGTGGAGGGAGAATGGGAAGGAGGAGCCAAGGTACCATCCTGTCAATTTTTCTCACAGAAGGGGACGGGGAGCAAGGGAAGGAGCCAGAGCTGCTCTGAGCTGCTGGGCTCTTTGCTCCCTTCTTCTCCTCCCCTCCGGTGAGAATGGCAGGCAGAGCGGACCAGGAAGGAGGGAGCAGAGCTGCACTGAGCTGCTGGACTCTTTGCTCTCTCCTCCATCCCTGTGAGAAAGGCAAGGGGAGGGGAGAGATTCTGTTAGCTTTTGGCAGGCTCAACTTCATGAAGGGGCTGGAGGATATCACGAGACAAACTCTAGCACCTTCTGAAATCCCATTATGCACCAAAAAAAAAAAAGTCATGGGAGCTGGAACTACTGTTAACATTACCAAGAAAATAATTTGCTCAATATGTAAGGATCCTGTCATCAGCGGCTGAGTTTGCAACTGATCTTCTACACCACCGATGGGTGGAGTTCATCCCATATCAAAGATTCTTCATGTAGATAGGTAACCCTGTCATATTGAACAAATAATCAACAGTCACAGGCACCAGCAGGTACCACAGAAGAGCAGTTGAGAACACACCTGTTGATAACAGGAGCTATACTTATCCAGGCAATGGCAGCAGCAGTTAGCAACTGATACGCCCATCAAGCCTGTTGCCCGTACAGCCTACTAGGCATTGCCTGTTGCCCACCAGCCAATGCATCACCATGCCTCTCCCTTGCTACGCTCCATGACCCAGATCTGCTCCCTCTCTTGATGGTAGCTCACCCTTCTTGCTCTCTTCCATGCTGTGTTCTTTGCTTCCCACTCCAATTTCACATGACATGGGGTATCTATGCCTCCGCACAGATCCCCCTCACCATTTGCCTTGGTCTCTAGGACACTCCTACAATCGGGGGGAACTTGTATCTTATCCATCTTTGTCTGGAGGGGCTATTCAGAAATCACAGCTGTTTGAGGAGTGCACCAGCTGTGCTCCTACTCCAGTCCCCCTAGTGGAGTCACCCCTTCTAATTTTCTCCCCCAAATCTCCATGGCCTTCAGACCTTATCACTGAACACATACCTTTTAAAAAAAAAAACCTCACCCCAAAAGATATTAATATGATTACATTTACACACACATCACAGAAAGACATGGTCAGTATTTACAAAAAACTATGAAAACTTAAATTATAATTAAGGTTCTTTATAACTCCACATACCCAGTGCTTTAAAGAGAAGAAAATTAGAAGTTAAAGTTCTTCACATCTGCATACTTAGCTATTTGGAAAAAAAAAGTATATATCTTTTCAATAAGTGTTCTAAGGCATTATGTAATGGGATATAATCACATTTATCTACTAGATAAACAAACATTCAAATCTTATTAAGGAAAGCTGATTGTGTGCATGCACACAAATGCATACAACAAAGAAGGTAGAGGTTTAAGGTCTACATCATATTTTCTGTTATTTGGTATCATAATATAAATATTAAACCAAAGTGAGGCACCTTTCAAAACAGCAACTTTCCTTACAAAATGTTTAAAATACTCCTGCCTCTTTGTTGTGTCCACATGCTCAGCTGCCCTTCTCCTGTCTCAAGGTCCATATATCTCAGAGAGCAAAGATGGCAACTTCCTGATTCATTGTTAGTTTGCTATTACATGACAAAGATATCCTAATCACTCCACGCAATTAAAGAATAATCTTTTTAAAAACTTTGATTAAGATAAAATCTGACATACTTTATTTTGTTACTTTTAGAATCTTTTAATTGGATTTTCATGCCCCAATGCACCAAAGAGACTGGTTCTTTCTCCCTTCCTACCCGCTCATTATCAATCTTTGTCACAATGTCTCCCTGCTAACCTGCAAATCTGCACTCACTAATCCTGCTGGTTTCTGAGCGACTCTTCAGGAAGTCCATGAGTTAACTGGACTAATAGTATGCAAAACTATTATTAATAAATAGTTGAAAAACCATTAATAGATTAATTGAAATTAAGACACCAATATTTCAGGCCTTTGAGTTGTTTAGAAAGTGACATTCAGCAAAAGGTTAGTTGGTCTGTAAGGTAAGGAGGACATAGCAATAGTACTTACAGGTAGTTTATGATTGAATCCTTTCACTCGAATGACTAAACCATGCTCTCCAGATACCAGTTTATATTCCAACTGAGCAACACTGGCTTCATATGCCGGTTCAGCAAGGTTGTGAGAAAGGATATTTACAAAAGTCTCAAAAAGTACCATACTGTATGAATGAGGAAAGCGAGGGTGGGAATCAACAAGGGATAGTGAAAAGAAACAGCCTTAAAGTCAATAGGTTCGAGAGTACACAGATAAAAAAAGTGTCCAATAGAAATAAACTATTTCACTGGGCAGCTAAAAGCATTTAAAACTTAGAATTTAAAATAGTACAAAAACATTTTTCTATAGAGATTTTTCTCTGGGCAAAGCAAAAACCTGAAAGACAGGGTTCTGTATTTCTCTTTATTCAGTAAGCACACAAAGCTACTTAGTAGTTTTTTAAGATTAAAATTTAAAATCTTTTTGGATCAAAAGAAAAACTTATTCAAATTACCAAGTATTTCAAAACAGTATAACAATCAAGCCAACTACTGCAGGATATGCGGGTAAAAACCTACCTGGTATAAATAATGGACTTTTTTAGGCAACATGACAGCTTTCAGTAAAATTTGTTTGTGGAATATTGGGGTGTTAATATAGAAAATTATGTGTTAATGCTATTTGTGTAAAGGCATTTGGGAGACTCACAATTTTATTTAGCATTGGAAGTGCTATAATGGAGAATTAATATGTACAGAATCATAAAATCCAGAGGAGAACAAAAAAAATTTAGGTTTAGAAAACATGACCTACAAGCAAAGGTTGAAAGAATTGGGCATGTTTCATTCAGAGAAGAAAAGGTTGAAGAGGACATGATAACAGATTTCAAATATGTAAAAGGTTGTTATAAAGATGACGGTGACCAATCGTTTTCCATATCCACCGAGGGTAGGACAAGTAGTAATTGGCTTAGTTTTCAGCAAGGAAGATTTAGGCTGGATATTAGGAAAAGCACTGTAACCATAAGAATAGTTAAGTCCTGGAATAAATTACCCAGAGAGGTTGTGGAATCCCCACCATTGGAGGTTTTATGAACAGATTAGACAAACACCTGTCAGGTATGATCTAGGCATACTTAATCCTGCCTCAGCACCGGGGATGGACAAGATGACTTCTTGAGGTCCCTTCCAGCCCTACATTTCTGTGATTTCTATGATCTTGAGGTTTGTTTCATTCAAAGGAAGGTCTATGGGTTGTTGTTTGTTTCACCTGAAGACAAATTTTAACTGCTAATGCTATACTACAATTATAGTTGTATCTTGTTCTGTAAGACAGATAAGAGAAAGATAAATCTTTACCTCTTTGCAGACTGCTGTATCAGTGGGGAGATCAGATGGAAACATATGTAAGCTGAAATTTGAACAAGGTTGACATGAGCAACTGTAGAAACAATAAAAAGAACTAGGAGTACTTGTGGCACTTAGAGACTGACAAATTTATTTGAGCTTTCGTGGGCTAAAGCCCACTTCATCAGATCCATGCAATGGAAAATACATGCATCTGATGAAGTGGGCTTTAGCCCATGAAAGCTTATGCTCAAATAAATTTGTTAGTCTCTAAGATGACACAAGTACTCCTCGTTCTTTTTGCTAATACAGACTAACACAACTACCTCTCAAACCTGTAGAAACAATGGCAGCTTCAAACATATTTTTTTCTCCAAACCATTTCTTATCTCCAGTTAATTTTCTATAAACTACATATAAATGGTTATTCAGAGATGGTATTTTTATCTGTATTAAGTTATCACCATAGAAATTTTAGCCCTCCAACACTTACTCAATATTATCTTTTTAACTGAAGATTTAACGATAAGCATAAAGTTGTACTTCAGCTTGCAAAACATTGCTTTATATTACAGGATACTTAAGGAGCACACATTTTTGGTGACAACAAATAATACTTATACAGGATAAAATTCCTCAGGGCAAATACCATATCTTTGTATGTTTGCATTATGTTTGCTTACATAAATTAAGTTTACACTTTTCTTTCTAAAACAACCTAAAGATGCTGTACAACAACAACAACAAAAAATCTATAATTATATACATATCCTATTTTAAAAAAGCTTCTCACTGAAAATTAAAATGAGTCATGTTTCTGAACAGAACAGCAAAAATGGAAACCGTTTTCATGATTAATGATCCCAGATCACATTTCCTCAGTTTACAGGGGGAAAAGAGAAGTTGGTTTGTTTTTTTAAAAACTACTGGGCCTCCAAACTCAAGTTTGGTTCTTTTCCTCTCAGGCACTGTCACCTGTAAGATGCTTTTGGTGCCAAATTCGGCCCTCACTTACTCCATTAGAAGAATCAACACCTGTTAGCAATTATTAAACAGTGGTATCAGAGATACTACAGTCTCTCCCTGTACTAATAAGAAAAAACAGTAGCATCAGCTATAATGTCACTGTATTAGAGGTACATTATTTTTAACGATCTACACTTCTATAGCACTTACCATTCAGCATTCTCAAATCTCTTTACAAACATTAATGGGCTAAACCTCACAACAATCCTGTAAGGAAGAGAAGTGTCATCTACATTTTATATCTGGTGAAATAAGACCCAAAGGGTCTTATAGCTCGACAGATGGAGCAGGACTGTAGAACGGGACACCTTCCAGGACCTTCTCGCTATCGGTCCACAACTGCAGTGATGGTGATGATCTTTTCCAGGTGGTTCCTGGATTGGGAATAGGTCGACGCCAGCCATTGCTGCAGGGGCCGCATGCGGAGCCTGGCATGGCAGACCACATATGTGCAAGCTGCCATGTGGCCTAGCAGGCGGAGGCACACCCTGGCCATTGTCAGGGGAAACGCAGACACTTCTGCAATGAGGTTCGTCAGGGCCTGAAACCTAAAGGTAGGAATGCTCTCGCCCGGGTCGAGTTGAGCATGGCCCCGATGAATTCTATCCTTTGAACTGGAACTAACGTGGTCTTTTTGTGGTTGACCAATAGTCCCAAGTAGCGGCACATGGCTTGTAGTACAGCAACATCGTGTTGGACCTGAGCCTTGGACCTGCCTTTGACCTGCCAGCCGTTGAGGTATGCGTAAATCTGGATACCCCGACGCCTGAGGTAGGCCATGACTACCGCCATGCACTTGGTACACACCCTTCGTGCTATAGCCAGGCCAAACGGAACAACCGCAAACTGGTAGTGGGCTAAACCCACTGTAAAACGGAGAAAGCATCCGAGTCCTGGGAAGATCACTAAGTGAAAGTATGCGTCTTTCAGGTCGAGGGCGGCATACCAATCTCCCAGATCCAGGGAGGGGATAATGGAGGCCAGGGAGACCATGCAAAACTTTAGCTTCTTTAGGTATCTGTTGAGGTCTCACAGGTCCAGGATGGGACGCAGATCATCCTTGGCCTTTAGGATCAGAAAATACCGGGAATAGAAACCCTTGTTCTGGTAAGGAGGCGGGACCTCCTCCACCACCCCAGCTCTAAGAGCCCCTGAACCTCTTGCTCGAGAAGACTCTCGTGAGAAGGGTCCCTGAAGAGGGACGGGGTGGGGGGTGGAAATAAACTGGAGAGGGTAGCCGTACACCACTGTACTGGGGACGGCATTATCGCCAACCACACTGGGAGGAAAAAGGAAAGGTGGTTGCAAAAAACTGGGAAAAATCGGATCCAGAAACTGGACTGATAGCTCGCCCTCGGTCGTACCCTCAAAATGACTTTTTAGCTCCTTGCTTGTAGTGGGTTGAGCCTGACCAGGCAGAGGGTGGTGGCAGGTGGCTCGTGTGCAGTCTATAGCCCTTGGGCTTTTTGTGCGGCGGGTTCTGCCAGGGCTGGCTCCCTTGCCCCTGGGGTAGTTGTGGTTTGAACTGCTTACGCGCCGGGCCCGGAACATGGAGCCCCAGGGTTTTTAGGGTGGTTCGGGAGTCCTTCAGCCAATGTCATTTGTTGTCCGCCTGCTCTGCAAACAAGGCCTGGCCATCGAAGGAGAGGTCCAAAATCGACTGTTGAGCCTCAGAGGACAACCCAGAGAAGAGTAACCAGGACGCTAGGCATATGGAGATGGTGAACACCATGGTGCAGGCAGTGGAGTCTGCGCATCAGACACCACTTGAAGGGCCGCCCCGGCAGCGGCTCTGCCCTCATCGAGGATTGCCCGGAATTCTTTACGGGAACCTTGGGGGGGGAGGGGGGGCATTCTCAAACTTGGCCGTGATTTGACAAATATTAAAATTGTAGCAGCCAAGGAGGGCCTGGTGGTTGGTCACCCTCAACTATAAACTAGATGAGGAATAAACTTTCTGTCCGAACAAGTCCAGTCTCCTGGAGTCTTTATTTTTGGGGGCAGCCCCAGATTGCCCCTGACGTTCCCTAATTGTGATTAACTGCCTCAACCACCAGGGAATTTGGGGCAGGATGGGAGTAAAGGTATTCGTGCCCCTTAGTTGGGACAAAGTACTTACGCTCTGCCCATTTGGAAATGGGGGGGCAGAGAGGAGGGGGGGTTGCCACAAGGCATTGGATATCTTCAATACCCCTTCGTGGAGGGGAAGGGCCACCCTAGCAGGGGCTGTGGAGGAGAGGACGTCGAACAGGGAGTCCGCTTGCTTCTCCAACTCCTCCACCTGCAGGCCAAGGTTGGATGAGACCCTCTTCAACAGCTCCTGGTGTGCCTTAGCGTCATCCTGAGAAACCGGCTGAGGGGGCTCCGTGATGGCCTCATCTGGTGACGAAGAGGAGGAGGCCGGTACCGCTGGTTCCATGGCATCCATAGGTGGTCCAGCAGGCTGTTCCCCTTGGTCCACATGGACTTGCATGGTCTTATCCCCTGGGGCCTCAAGCACCAGAGGGAGTTGGGTCGTTGAAACCACCGGCCTGTCCGAGGCACCCGACACCGAGCGGGCAGGCTGGGAGGGCTGGGTGAACCCCCATGGGTTCCTAGGGTACCACAGGGGGGTTTCAGTACCGACAATGCAGGAGGCACCGAGAAGTCTGGGAGGCTGCCCCATGTGGAGCCTTGCACCGTACCAGAGCCATATCCAGAGCGATTGCTCCTTGGTGACCAGGATTCACTGGAGTGGTGAATCCATGCCTGGTGATAATCGTAGTTGCACCTAGAGGAGGACTGGTCCAAATGGAACATGCGCCTCCATGGGGACCTCGGTGACTGGCGGATCCGCGACAGAAGACCGGCGATCCACGCATTGCACTTCGAGGCTGGTGCCGGGACAAGGAGCGGGACCTGGAGGTATCATGGGCTGGGCGCCAGGGGGATATCCTCGAATACGGTGACACCCATCTTTATGCATTTTCCCTGTACCCTGAGTTCCCAGATGTGCTCCATGGTCTTAAAGTGAAGCATCTGATGTTCTTGTAGTAGGGGGAATCTGCAAGAATGGAACATCTGTCCAGGGTTTGATCAGTTCCTCTCACCAGCTCAGTGATTGTAGAACACACCGGGGAAATGACAGTAACCTGCCTAGTCTGTGTTGGTTTGGTTTGTAAACTGTTCAAAGCCCTCCAAGTAGATCTCAGAGGTGTAATCTG
The DNA here is from genome assembly GCF_015237465.2 of Chelonia mydas. Lineage (NCBI taxonomy): Eukaryota > Metazoa > Chordata > Testudines > Cheloniidae > Chelonia > Chelonia mydas. The sequence goes on from NC_057854.1 coordinate 94,790,383, forward strand.
GCATGCTGGACTACAAAGACTCAAGATGACATGTGTCCCAGCAGTTGACAACAATCTCTTACAGTTAACTTGAGGACTTCCCTGAATCTTTGATATTGCCTTATACTCACCCATTTGTCTACACCCATCTGTTGTCTCTTCTCTTATACTTAGATTGTAAGGTTTTTGGGCAGGTACTATCTTTTTTTTCTGTCTTTGTACAGCACCTAGCACAATGGGATCCTGACATTGTAATGGCTCGTAGGCACTATGGTAACACAAACAGTATATAAGAAAAAGTCCCAGGAAGGGTGAGGTTCCCTTGTAGGAGGGAATATATCATCAAGTCTCTTTAAGAATCTAGCAACCATAGTGTGTGAGAAGAAAAGGCCTTCCCTTAACACACTGGTGGTTTGCTGATATAGATGACAAGTAGACTCTCAAAGAAGAAGCAGAATCCATGAGACTTTAGATGGAGCACATAGTCTAGAATGAGAGATATCTTAGCTTGTGATGGGACCAATTGTTGACTCACTAAATAAGAGGAAAATCCTTTCCATCTATGGGCAAAGCATTTAAAAGTAGAGCTTTTCCTAGAGTGAAGCAGTGTAGTTTTCACCCTCTCTGAACCTGACTTGTCTGTGATGATCAGCAAATTATCCTCTATGTTGCCAGAGGGTCTCTGTCTCTCGATTGGGATACAGTACTTGTCCATTTCTCTGAGATAGGAGATTTTGAGACAGTGACAGAAAGAAAGGTGATTCTCTGGACAGCTATAACAGATTTACACACCAGTGTTGTTTGGGTCATGCTGGGGCTACCAGACTGACTTTTGATCTGTCCTTGACTTTTCATTGCACTCTGAGAATGAGGTCTTTTGCTTTACTCCATCAGGAAGGTGTCCATTACTTTGTCTCTGCATGCTTTCATTCATTACAGCGGGCAATAAGGTATTGTCCTGAGATTCAAATAGGTCCACCTTTGGATATGCCCACTTCCTGAAAAGCTTGGAAGTCACTGATGCTTTCGAGGACCATTTATGCTGGTTCTGAGTCCTCCTGCTAAGAGATTCTGCTTACACATTGTTTTCTCTTATCAGATGCAGAGCTATTGGATGAGAAACTAGAGATGGTCACTTTGCTCCTGAGCATATCATCAGAGCTGCTGCTTGAAAGAAGAGGAGGTGAATTGTGTTGAGGAATGCTGGAGGTTTTTGTTCTTCTAGTGTTGAGGTCTCCTCCGGTAGGCTTGTGTTGGGTGTGATTAGAACCTCCTTTGAAAGTAGTAGGCCTAAAAAGTTGTTGATTAATCCTGCTTTGCAATTGGAAAGCCGACAGGAGGATTACTCCTGAGGGCATTCTGTGCCAAAAAATGAAAAATTCTGCAAGTTTTATTTGTCAATAAATAAATACAGAGGCTCCAGCATGGCAGTGGGGAGCACAGGTCACTGGCTGCACAAAGGTGGGAGATCACCCTGCAGCCTCCCCAACCCAGGGACACAGACTCTGTGGTGAGACTGCACTTGACCCTTACAAAGCACAAGGCCTGGCCTGTCCCAGAAGCACCCTTGCACCTTCCCTTTGCTTCCCTATCAGAAAGTCATTTTTCTGCAGGGAAACAAAGAAATCTGCGGGGGACATGAATTCTGCATACGCACAGTGGCGCAGAATTCCCCCAGAAGTAGAAGATGAATGCGTCTCAGAAGAACTGTAGGGCTGGGGAAGGCCAAAGGATCTAGCTGTGACCCTGCTGGATATGATCTTCTCAAGTACTTTTACTGCGCTTCTCGTTAAAGAGGCCCTGGGATTCTGTAGTCAGGCCTGAGGGGCAGAACCGGGAATATCTTTGGTATACAAGGGAGTAGCCGCAATCTGAGAAGGGGCCTAAGGCTAAGGCCTGGAGAAATAGAAGGGGTTTGTGGGACTTGTATGGGTGAAACTTCTTCAGATACCACACCAGCCTTCTTGGGGCCATGGCCTCCAGTGCTGGAAGCTGTGAGTGCTGCTCTGAGGATGCTGACACTGAGAATCATGTGTCAGAGTGCCAGTGCGTACTCAGTGCTGGAGTGCGTACATTTTTCCTTCTGTTCAGAAGGCGGGTCTTTAGAAACATCCTCCAGGGCCAAGAAGTCAGTGCCTGGACCTGATGGGATGGGTCGAGTGCCACAGTAGATGTCGCCGACCCTTTAGTAGGGTTTGGGGCAGGAGTAGGTGTCCATTTAGTTGGTGCCATAAAGGCAGTCAGAGGCACCATAGCTGGCTTAGGCACAGGAGTCTTAGTAGGTGCTGGCAGCTCCCCAGCCCAGATTTGAGTTGAAAAGACCTGGAATTCAAGCATTTTACTGAGGCTGGTGCTAACACAGGTGTGAATATCTGCTTCTTGGGCCCTGGAGGATGACAGCTTGAGCGCAGAACTAGATCCCTTCAGTCCTCTGCAGTGGTGAAGGAGGAAATGGGACAGTTAGAGGTACACATTTCCTTATAATAACTATGACATGTGAAGTAAGACAATGCATTTAGGAACCTGCATACTCCCCAACAGACACGGCTTGGAAAGAGCATTCCACATGCTCACCATAAGGAGTTAAACACTTACAAAAGTGGGTTTATAACCAAAATGCCAACTGGCACTTAACAACAGTGACGTTCTATGCTGCTTGGATTTTGGAGAAAAGAGGAGCTACAAGTCCTACTTCTAAACAAATTGCCAGTACTATTTAGGTGCCAGTACTATTGCATAGGAAAAGCTTTGTTTTGCACATTTTGTTTAATACACCAGCGAACGGGGGTTACCTTTGGGGATTTTGAATTTATTGTCCTTCTTGTACCACACACAGCCGTGTTGTGTACTCAGAATTTTGACTGGGTACTCCGTGTCAGGGCAATCAGATGCCTTCAGAGCGAAGTCAGTGGCTAATACAGAAACAGAATATGTGGGTTACTATATTTCAAATCCACAGCCACTGGCAAAAGTGTGCAACTTGCAAAACTGTCAACAAACTGCTCTCCTCTCGTCTATGTCACCATAGCGTATTTAATAGCACACTGCCTTCTGGAACTACAGGTCATGAATTTAGATCCCATACCAGATCTTTGGCTCATATCCAGTGCCAACCCTGAAGTGAATAACAGATAGGCTAGTGAATCTCATTCAAGAGATAAGTTCTTCATTCTCTTTACTTCTGATGACAGATGCAGTTGCTATAAGAGTCTGTGTTACTTTTCCCAAAAGAACTGGGATAACCAAACAACATGGCCTCTCTCAGTAGATGAGATTCTAACGTCTATAGCTGCATCAAGCTACTCATGAGTGCATCATGGCTGCTCTGTTGCGCTACATGGTCCATGCACTAAGAATATCTTAAAACAGACATTTTCAGATTAAATTTGGCCTAAAATTTAAACTTATTAAAAGCATGCTTTAATAAAAGCACAGACAAACAAATGATTCCATGTTTTCTCTCTATTCCAAAAGGAACAGTTTAAAACCACACATTCATTTAAAAGAAAAAGATGATTTCTCAGAACCTCCCATTCTGAAACTGAGCAGAAGAGTTTCATGGGGAAGAGAAACATGACAGAGTCCAACCAAATACTAGTCTCACTCACCTATATATTTGTTTTCTTCAGGAAAGTGCAAGTCCTGGTTTAACTGAAAGTCACTGGCCCATAAATCACTCCAATATTTGTCAATATCTGTGAAAGACATGAAATTAGGCTATTAACAGTAGATAGATTTAATAGGGCAGCAGCTACTGTATCAATACCTAGTTGGTGACCACTAGAACTAGATACCTTCCTTCTGATGTTTCTGTCTGCGTGTCTATTTGCAGAATGACTGGAGCTCTTTTCCTGATGCCATTTTGGCTCACCTTCACCCTTTCCTCTTAACACCCCTCTTAAAACTCACTTCAAGCAGAATTAGAAACAATAGTCATGTTTAAAAGTAACTCAGAACAGCGTGCATTAGCATTGCAAGTTACCACATCGTAATCTTGTCTTGACCTGCAATACATGTATTTTCATCATCATTCATTATTTATTTGGGATGGGGAGGAAAGCTCACTACGATCCCTCTTTCTCCTTTATCAGAAAGACTCTGCCCTTCAAGCCAGATGGGCTGTACTCAGCTAATGCTAAACAGAAGAGAGTTGCCAAAGCACAAAGCAACCAAGCCATTATTGACTCATAATGAAGTCAGGATCACAGCTGAGACTTCATCCTCCCACTCTCACTCCTGTGTGGTTGCACGTTGCACTGTCACCTTTTTAATGGTCTCAATGAGCACTTTAAAAGATCTCTAAGCACTTTAGCAGGTCATTTTACCCTCCACACTGTACTGTGTCCCAAACCATCTCTCCTTTAGATGACATTCTCTTTCACTGGCAGCAGACAACAGAACAAGGTTTGCTCTCAGAGGGCAGAGCTGGTTAAGGACATCAGCAATGATCTACAAAGATAAAGGAATAACAACTCAGTTAAAATGCAACTTTAGCTACTCCTGTCCAACTGTATTTTTAAATTACTCCAAAAGTTCAGAAGACAAAGGACTACAAATAAAATCCTAAACCAAGCAATTAGTTTTCTGCACCCAAAAAGTATAAAAGTGATCCAGTTAATCTAGAAAACCTGATTCAATATGCCTAAATTCCCTGTACACCCTCAATAAATAAATTATCCAGCTCAAATATACACATTGAAAGCTATAGTGCTACTTACTTCAGACTTGTATTCAAGCAGAAGCTGATCGCCTGTCAAAAAGTCCTCCTTACAAAAGATATGTATGTTCTCACAAAGACTTTCAACATAATCAATTGGATCAGCCTGTAAAATGAGTAAAATTGTGTTTCACACAACGGACAACTAAAACTTAACACTTTTTGCTGAGTAGAGCTTGTGTGCTGCATTGCAGAGTTTTGGTTTTGGTTATTGAGTCTAAATGCAATTCATAAACAATTATGCATCATTAGAGGGGCCTTCCTTAAGAAGAAACAATGAAGACATGGTCCCTTCTGACTAGCTAGTGATTAAGTACAGAAAAATAATAAGGTTTGATGCTACTTTTACAAAAACAAAGAGAATAACCATATTATGCTAGCTAGAATTATGGCCTTGTCTATACCATTGGTTGGAACACGTATATGCCTCATATTCACAAGTAGCAGCTGTCTGTGTTGTTGGTGGGCTTTGGAGGTTTTTTTGGTTGTTTTATTAAAGGTGCTAGTTGTACCAGTGGGTGGCCACAGCTGGGGCAAGGTTTATAGTTCACACGTGACTAATGCAGTGAAGGCTACAATAGTTTCTTACCAGTGCAGAGGGGAATCCATAAAATATCATTACTTCTGCGCTAATTCAATGATTTAGCCTAACTCCATCCCACAATTCAGATTGGCCTTACTTTCTGAAGTTACCTATAAGCATTGCTCTCAAAAACAGTACTGAGGAGACTCAGAATGCACTGGTGCAGCCATGGTAGTAAAAAGCATGTGGGCATGTTGAAAGAGTTCTGTCAAACATAGTGTTGCTGCATGAATCCCCACACTATTTAAAAGATAAGCAAGACAATCAACCATTTCATGCAATCAGTGTCCCCACAACAGCTCCCTCACTTATGGCCTATCCTGTGATGTGCTGAGGACATTCACCTCCATTTAAATCAGAGGGAATTGAGTGCATTAGGTCCCCTTGCATGGGGACCCTCTCTGAGCTTCAGTTTCTCTCACCATTATCCTTGAGAAAAGAAATAAAGGTTACTTACATGTAACCAGAGTTCTTCAAGATGATTCTAAATGGTCATACTCGTGGGACGGGCAGGGAGATGCAACTCAGAAGGGGGAAACTTCTCACAGCAGTGCCCGTTGGAAAATTCATACCCCTTCCTACTCTTCCCCTCTGTGTTCCTGAACATTTTGAGGACAAGGCTATAAAAGGGGCACCCTTTGCCATCTCATTTTATTCTTTTAACCTCCTCAGAGTCAGAATTCTATTAGAACTCCAACAAAGGTGGGGAAGGAGTGTGAATATACAGAATTCATCTCAAAGAATTCCAGCTACAAGTAACCAATCTTCATTTCTTTGACCATCCTCTACATACTCCCACTCACAGGACAGTTTGGCAAGCTGTACCTCACAAACAAGTTGGGACTCAGAGTCCTGACTGAACAGGGACTGTAGAACTGCTCTACCAAATTAAGTGTCTGATCGACTGTGACATTATCCAGGGTACAATCTGGACCGATGAACAGCTGTGTCCCCTCAGTTCTCCAATCTGGGGTGCCTTTTACACTGCTTTGCTATGAAAGCTACCATTCCTGGTCTGCTCACACACAGCCTCCAGCATGTAATTACTCCCAGTTATATTGTAGGAGTGTGATAGCCAGCCACACTTGAATTACACTGCAGAGCAACAGCAGCAAATTCCCAGCCCCAAACTTTCTCCAGAAATGTAAGTCTTGAACTGCCTAGCTCTCTCCTGGACAATACAAGCTCATATAAAGTCTGACATTTTATTAATAGAAAATTATATGCACAAATCCTGTAATCCCAAATGGAGTTTCCCAAATGCTTCAACCAAACACACTGGTTTAGATAAAACAAGTTTATTAACTACAAAAGGATAGATTGAGTGAATACAAGTAACGAGGGTATAAGAGTCAGAACAGATTACAAGAAAAATAAAAATAAAAAGCATCTAATGCCTAACTTAACAACTGAAGTGAATTCAAAGCGAAGTCTCTCTCACCACATTTCAGCAGTCTAACTGGATGAATCTCCTTCAGTCAGGATCCCTCCCTAAGTCCAATGCTGCTTCAGGTCTTGTGCATGTCGTGGGTAGAGAGGAAGAGATCATTTGGGGTGTCTATTGTCCCTTCTTATAGTTCTTTCTCTTCTTCAAGAAGCATTTCCAGCTGAGGTTCATGAGTTGCATTAGCACTAAATTGAGGTCTCAAGATGGTATTTGGGTCTTTTATAGGCAGTTGCATATTGGCATGCCCCTTCATTAATTTCTTGACTTCGTTTTGTGCCAAGATAGATTTATTATCTGTTAATGCACAGTGGACTATAGTTGCTACATATCCTTTAAAGGAGGAAATGGAAAGACCTGGAAGACTTGAATGAACCAAGTATTCAATAATATAATGTACTGGTGCGCCAATGTTGATCAATATGTTTCTCTCTTATTCAATTCACAATTCTAGTCCTTCTGTGATTGTTGCTGGTTTTCTAATGTTAATATTTCCTGCACTTCTAAAGGGCAAGATTTTCCAAGGACCATTCAAGTCCTATAGCCCATGCAGTCAGGTGTAGTGATTAAGGGTCCAGATGATAAATTCTGTTCTCCTGTTGAGTTAATAAGTTCAGTAACACCAGGAGAGGTCTGTATACTTCCTGGAGAGCTGAAGAAGTCCGAGTGCCACTGTTGCCATGGCAGTGGTGGGCAACCAGAATTATCCTTGCTCCATCCTGTCTTATCTACTTCATCACAAAATGGATGAGAGGGAAGGGTGAAAAGCATAGAACAGACACTTCCTCAAGTTCAGGAGAAAAGAGTCCAATATGGGTAGATTGATTTTCCCTGCTCTCAAGCAAAACTTGGGACACCTTGAATTCTGTCTGATCATGATCAGATCTATGTCCAGAAATCCCCAAAGGGTGAAGATCTTGTCTATCACCAATTTCTTTAACCACCACTCATAAAGTTCCATTATATCTTTGCTCTGTTGACCCACCCACCACCAGACTGTTGTCACTGTCTATTAAGAAAACAGCTACCTGCTATTGTACTAGATACTCCAGTCCCATAATGTCACTGCTTTCTTGCATAACAAAGAAAAGTGAATCCCTCACTGTCAGTTAATATAATACATTGCTATCATGTTGTGTGTGATGGCCTGCATGCAGTACCTCATTCCGGATGCAATATAGAAAAGATTTGAGAACCCAATGAATTGTTCTCAGTTCCAGGATATTTGTACGCAGTCTCCTTTCCTGAGTATTGCAATTACCTCAAACTGTTAACTAGTTGAAATGTGCTCCCTATGCCTGGCTGGAGGCAACGAAGGTGATTGTTTTCAACAGAGCTGGAAGGATAAACACTGCTCCCAGGTCACTGGCACACTGAGTCCATGTCAAAGATAGCAGTGTCTCTTTTAGGATGATCAATCTTGTGAATGTGCTGTCTATAGTTGGTCTGTAATTTAACGCCAGTCAGTGCTGCTGACTTCTCACTCTGAGCTGAGCATAAAGAACAACACAAGTGGCTGAAGACACAAGGCCCATTAAACTTTAAAAGAACATATAGAATTACCCTGTTTATCTGATCTAATTGGGACCAGGGCCTGATCGGTTAATCAGAAATCCAGATAAACCAAAGAATGGGAAAGTGCAATGCTGCTGCACCATCTAGTGGCCACAGGAGATATCACCCCCTTCTAGACCTGTGTTTGCTGGTTCTCTGGTTAACACAGAGAGCCAGAGATAACGGATGGTCAGATAAACAGGGTTTTACTGTTCTTTCCAAGTAGGATTTTGATGGGTCACCATTTTGGCAGATAGAAGTTTCAGAAATATCTTCTGGAAGAAATGGTCTGACCTCAGAGTTGAGAACTGCTCCTATAAACTAAATCCACTGTGAAGGTAGCTGAAGAGACTTTTTGATGTTTATCATGGAGTCCTAACTTCTTGAAGAGGAAACATGTGTAACATAGGTCTCTGGAAAGGCCATCTTCTAATGAGGCTTTATTGAGCCAATCTTTAAATAAGGATAAACAAAAATACCCTATTGTGTCAAACAAGCAACTACTACAGATAGGTATTTTGTAATTTCCGAAGTGGGGGAAAGGGCAGAGGAGTAGAGAAGTTAAACATTGTATTGGAAGTTACCTTGTCCAACAACGAAACAAAGGTATTTGCAATGCCTTGGTCTGATAGAGATAAGCACTTTTTAGATCAAGAGCTGCAACTTCAGCTCTGACCCTGGATTCTCATTCCTGATTATGGATTCATGCTCTAACCACTAGGCATGACTCCTGCTCTTACCACTGGGCACTGTCCCAGTTGCTGACATTCAGCTGTCACGGCTGGGTCTAACTGCTGATATTCTATCTGAGCAACAGGCTCCTCTTCTTCCTTAAACAGAGTACCCAGAAGTATAGTGGGAGATTCCTTACCGAAAGCCTGTGAAGGGAAGGATCCAAGGATTTCAGCTACAAGGCACAAGCCATTTTCAGACCCCTGCTGGAAGAAGGGTACCTGCACTGATGAGACTACAGTTTATTTCTACAATTCCTAGGTGACCACCAATAGGGCCATCCAGCTTACAGTGGGATCTGCGGATTACCATATTATGTTAATCATGCTAATAACCATATTTAGGCTCCATCTCCTGTCTGGAAGGGTATGGAGATCTGTAGTCACAATATTTAGAGGCATAATCCTTCTTATTGGAAATGGGACCGAGAATATCTGTAAGTCTAATATGATTTGATTCTTCATTGGACTGTGGATCCGATCTTAAATCGACCTTGGATCCAATACTGACATTAATGGGGAAATTACAGGACCTGGGATGTGTAAAATGGAGAAGGGAAAAACCACCTTATTAGGAGAGTCTGAAAGCATTTTAAGGAGCCACAAGGAAGTGTCTGAGGATATCTGAAACAACTCATCCAACCTCCTTCTTTTCTTTGTGGGGAGATCCAAGGAAAACTCACAGAAGTCTTCCTTTAGGCAAGAAAACAATCCCTGCCTCTTGTGAATCCAGTAAACAATCCAATTGCAGATCTTCATAGTGCACTTGTGCCACAGTTGTAATGGTTAATGCCATATAAATGGACGATGAAAAAACTACTGCCATCTCCAGAATAATCTTCTGCTCCAATACTATCTTTGGAACTGGCGAATGAATCTCAGGCAGAGATTTACCCTTAGCCACAATCTTGGACTTTAATTTCAGATACAGTGCTCTTGGATCTGGGACCGAGGTATCCAAAGAGTCTCCTGAATGTGACTTGTCTCTGCTAACAAGAGCTTTCTTGTCTTGCACAATCTTTTTCAGAACCAAATGTAAGTGGACTGGAAATTTTCTCCTGTCTTCGGCTCTTATCTCTGAGACTGGCACCAAACAAGTCTCTGAGCATTTCAAGTTGGATCCAATGACTTAGGAAACAACTGTACAGAACCCTAGAAACTGATCCCAATGCAGAGATTGGAATCTTCTGCACAGCCTTCTTCTTAGTCCCTGAGTTGTCAGGAGCCAACACTGGTGTATTCACTTGGGCTACAGATCCTTTACAGGAATTAGATCTGGGAGGCTTTATGGCCAGATCTTCTTGAAGCAATAAGACTTGCAGACTAATCTGGAGCTTGTTATATACCCTTGGGGTAAATGAACTGCAGAGAGAGCACCTTAAAGTGGAGTGACCCTCTCCAAAGCACAATAAACAGACAGTATAGGCATCCAATACTGGGAAGACTGGTGGACAAGAGATGCTTCTTTTGAATCCAGTTATCTTAGCTTTCACATTTGCCATGCAACCACTAGTCAGAACTGAAGACTTAACTACCAACTATCCTAAGAATAAAACTTTATCTAACAAAATAACTAATACTAAAACTACATTAATAATAAACTTTACTAACCTTAAGGCACTGATTTCTTCTTGAAAGAAGGATCCAGATCTGATGGCTCCAGGAAGTTTACATTCATCTGCTGCAGCAGTTGGAAGGAACTGAGGCAGCAGAGGGCACCACGCCCCCTTTTATATCCTAATCCTCAGAACTTTCAGGAATGCAAAGAGATAAACTCCTATGAGAAGACTTTACCATCAGAGCTGCACCCACCAGCTCATCCCAAGAGTGTGAATACTCAGAGGACACTTAGGGTATGTCTACACTGCACCATAAATCCAGGGTTAGTAGAATCTTAGTTAGCCGTCCCTGGGTTTGTTAACATAAGGCTTGAGCATCTACACCATTTGTAACTCCAGGTTATGAATTGTTGAACTCTGGATTCCAATCTGGGGCTCCAGCATACACACTGCATTATGCAGGCCCAAGTTCAATTACCCATATCCTAGACTTCCTAGTGCCTTCCCAACATGTGGCCACGTGTAAGGTCCAAAGGGTCTCAAACACAGGCCTGCAGAGATGCCAGCAAGGAACAACCTCCACACTGCCACCCAGCAGCTGTAACCAGCTCGCACCCTCCTACCCACAAACCAGTGCAGACGCTGACCAAGAAGTCCAGCCTCAAGGGGTTCAATAGACAGCAGCCTCATAATGACTGATCCATTCCTCCTCCTATATCAACCCAAGGGAATTTCAGGAAGTGTCCAGACAACAATGCAGATCACTAACTAGCCCCCCACAACCACTCTGCATTCTCAGTTACTAATACCCTGGGTCTGAGCCCTAGGTTAGCACGATTTGTGTGTAGATGGAAGGGGGCTTAGACTTGAGCCTGGCTTTGAATCCTGGGCTTACAAAGCAGTACCCTCAGGGTACATCTGCACTGCAAAAAAACACCTATGGCAGCAAGTCTCAGAGCCCATGTCTACTGACTCAGGCTCACAGGGTTAAAAATAGCAGTTTAGATGTTTCCATTCAGGCTGCAGCCTGGTCTCTGAAACACTGCAAGGGGGAGGGTCTCAGGACCCAGGCTCCAGCCCAAGCTTGAATGTCTACACTGCTACTTTTAGCTCTAGAGTATAAGACCCGTAAGCCTATGTCAGCTGTTGCAGGTTCTGGGACTCCCTGCCACAGGTGTTGTTTTGCAGTGTAGGTGTACCCTTGAAGAAAAAATGAGGTTTCCATAATTTTGGGTCTGACGGAGATCACAGATCTAAGGGAAACTCAGCACCAACAAGAGTCTGCTTAGCTGGAGGCTTCCCCAGTACTGAAATTCCATCCAAGGGAACTACACCAGCCAACTCGAGCCTGGTAAAAAGAACCAGAGCACCCAGCACTAAACGTGCCCCAGATGCCAGGGCAGCTTCATAGCTGGACTCAGTGTTCTGCTGATTTGGAGCTGAATGAAGGTGCCAGTTCTAGCACCAAATACTTCTGTTTCCCCGTTTTAATCATTTGCATTCCAGTAGCATCGAGTATCACCAATCAAGAGTCAGGGCCTCAGATCAGGCATTGTAAAGACAGGCAGTAAAAATACACATTCTGTCCCAAAGAGCTTAAAAGAGCTTAAAATCTATGTTCAGCAGGCTTTGAAAAGAACAAAGGCCTATTTCCATCCCTGGAGGGATCAGGGCCCTGACCAGAGAATGGATCAGGTGAGCAGCACATAGAACAAGTCCTCCCCGAAGGTACATCAGGCAGTGGATATGTGCATCCTCTTCCAAGAACAAGGAGGGTAATGAGATAACACTGCTTAAACCTGTTCTTTAGCACCTAGCTTAGACACAATGCCTGCAACCAAGACAGAAATAATCCAATCCTCTTAACTATTCAACAGTAGAGAAATTACCTGAAAATGTCTAAACTAAAACTAAAAAGTTAAAAGACCCCTGGTCACACAGCAATGGTGCCTATACCTGAAATTATCCATGGAAAAGAAGTTGAGGTGGTTAGGGACCACATGGCTTCTATAACATCAGCACTGAACATTTGGTGCCATGAAGGGGCATTTATGTGATTCCCATGGCCATTGTTTTTCTGTAAATTCCCCAAAGTTCAGCAGTGCCGGGAACTACTTCCCACAAGTGAGAATATGCAGAAACACTAAAAGAAAATAACCACAATTGTTTATAGCACAAGAGGGGAATAAGATATGGGTCCTGTAACAAGTATCTTACAATCTAAACTGAATGATAAAGAGAAACTGACCTTAAGGAGTGGGAGAAAACAAATGTGTGGAAAAAGAAAACAGCTTGGAAGAGCACCATATACCAAAGAAATCAAATCATGTTTTGGTTTTATTAAAGAACAACTTCACAAGTCATAAAGTTTAACATTTCTCTGTCTAGAATATAAGTTCTTTCTACTTAACAAATGTTCCTTCTTCTCATCTATGTAAGACTATATTTTCAAAGACTCATGAGGTTAGAACCATCTAACTCTCACTGACTATGGCAAATTACACAGCAAAAACCCCAGTTACAATTCAAAAATCTAGGGCTTAACATCTATACCCCCATAGAAAACATCTGAAGATTAATTTAGTACCTGGTCCTGGAAATAAAATTCATTAGCTTCAATCTTCTGAATCTCTTCCCAAATTCTGTGGGTGGGGGAAAAAAATGTACCTATTACCCTGCCACATTTACCAAGTGACTAATCACACACTATTTCTAACAAGATATGAGGCTGTCAATTTAAGCCAGTTTGTCTGCAGTAATAATAATTTGTACATCTATATGACCTAGATACCATGGTGACTGTGCATGAGAAATACACATAAAACTTTTTGTCTCGGAATCACAAACATTTAACAATTGTCAATCAATCCTCATTACTCCTGCAAGTTTTTATCCCCTATTTTCAGATGGAGAAACTAAAACACAAATAATCAGTGGGAGACACAAAGTAAATGGAAGAGCCAGCAACAGAACTGAACTCCTGACTCTCAGTTCCATAATCTAACCCCTACACTACACTTAATTGCTTGACCTCACTATTTGGGAAAGGTGTGGCATGCGGCAGTTCCTTCAAACAGAGTTTTCCATTTGTTGGGTTTTTTTCCCCACTAAGGGCTTGTCTACATAGGAAAATTTTATCAGTTGTACTAGCATAAACTGGGATAATCTCACATGTGGCCATTCTTATTCTGGAATAATATTGGCTTTTTTCTGTTTAGTTTAAACTCCTTCCGAAGAACATAATATAAACAGAAAAAAGTCAGTCTTATTCCAAAATAAGAGTGTCTGCACAAGGAGTTACACCAGTATGTCCTGGTCTACACTACAAGGTTAGATTCATGTAAGTCACCTTGCATTGTCTTATTTGCACGTGTCTACACTCAAATTTGTCTCTACCAATGTAAGTGCCCCATTACAGTGAAGCAGTAACACCACCTCCCTGAACAGCACTGAGCCATGGTCAACATACTATGGTTGACACAGTGCAAGTGTAGAGACTGCATGACCTTGGTTGACCCTAACAGTCCTCCAGCAGCTGTTCCACAATGTCCAATAGTGACCACTCTGGTCACAATTGTGAACTCCACTGCCCAGGGGTCCTGGAAACAAGAAGACACACCACTCCCTTTAAAATCCCCATATTTTTAAAATGACTTTTCCTGATTGCTCAGCTTGGCAAACACACCTAGCAGTAGCAGTTCTCACTTGTTGTGTGTAATTACCCAACTGACCATGCCAACTACACAACACTCTAGACCAGTGATACTCAGACCTCAATGGTTCAGGATCCAAATTAGCGATCAACTTTACCCAAAAGAGCCACAGTAGTGTGAATTCATTATTTCATTTACTATAGTACTATTCATACTTAAACAGTATGACTGGGGAAATATTTAGTCTCTTTCTCTCTCTATACATATACACACACAGAGCAAATAAGTTAATTTTAGTGCAAGTTGATAACTTAATTTGTTAACCAATAAGGATGCTTTTACTATGTTGTTAATAATTAAATCACAGAGTGTTTTAATATCGTGCTGCAAAGAGCCCTGCAGGAGACACATTAAAGAGCCATTTGTGGCTCAAGAGCCACAGTCTGAGTATCACTGCTTTAGATAGACTCCTGCCTGAAGTAGACAGCAAGTATTGGATCTTCAGGGCCCGTGGAGAGAAGAGACTGAGCATATGCAGCTACATATCAGTCATCAAAACATGGACGTCTATGAAAAGATAGCACAGGAGGTGCATGTGAAGAGGTATAATTGGGATCAGCAGCAGTGCTGCATGAAAATGAAGGAACTGCAGCAGGCATTCCAAAAGACCAGGGAGAGCAAGAGTTGATCTAGTGCCATGCTGCAATCCTGCTGCTTTTACAAAGAGCTGCATGACATACTTTGTGGAATGCCTGTGGAATCTCCATCAACCACAATGGATACCTCAATGAAGCCCAAGAGAGAGACCCTTGCCTTGAACAGTGAGGAAGAGAAGAGAAATGCCATGAGCCAGGTTCTTTGAGACTCCACCGCAGTCTAGCTAGTCCCATCAGCTGAGCACCACTGAGCCCAATCCAGGAGAAGGTATCTCGGGTAAGTGTGTGCATGCATTCTCCCTTAAAATGTTTAAATGTGAAGATGGCACCCAGCCCTACCCCAAGTTAGCAGGACACAGTAGTCTACTTTTCAGTGTTTTACTCATATGAGAAGAAGTAGAGGTACAACAAAGAGGGACAGAGCTGGAATCTGCTTTTGTTCTCCTGTAGGATTAGGTGAAGGGGGGAGGCACGCAAAGCAATTTGTTTATATACATAAGGATGTCCCTTGTATCCTCCTGAAAGATCTTGATGGAATTTTCATAGAGTTACTCTGCAATTCTCTCCCAAAGGTTTCTGCAATCCTCCTCTCCCAAAGGTTCCTAGGGATGGCTGCCTTACACTTCTTCCTGTATGGTAGGACACTTTCCCACAACACTCTGAGATGACTACGGCAGGTACCATTGCCGTAAACAGGCTAGCATCACACAAGCCCACATGGCTTCATGAATCTAGCAGTAGCTGTGTTCTCTGTGCCTTTGTGACCCTCAAGAGTGAGATACCAGTTAAAATCACTGCTGCTTGTGGAAAAGCGTTCCAGTGCTCAGTGCCATTGCCCTGTACATGTACCCATGGAAATAAGGCACACTTTATTGCTTTACACTACAAATCAATTCCCTCCTCACTTCCGCCCCATCTTGGCAGGCCATACTAACAATGGCTGCAGCTGGAGAGCAGTGCTGTGCAGAGGCACTCCAAATCTGAAGTGTCAATAAGCAGGTCGTATTTAAAACTCTTCTAGGTATAAGGGAAAGGCGTTCTCAAACTCATCTTTCATTTTACATCTTTCATTTTCATTTTACAATGTAAAATCTTTGTACATCTTTGTATGATGTTTTGTATGTAGCTCCCATCATTGCGGCCTGAAGGGATGCCCCCGCCACACCTGCAGAACACCTGACACTGATGAGGAGGAGAAGAGGACTAGGGAGGACATGTTCACCAAGATCCTGCAAGCTTGTGCTGCATCAGATCATGGAAAGCCTGGAAGAAGAATATAGCAGGTAGCCTGGAGAACAAAAGAACAGACAGGAGAAAGACTCAGGAATACCAGCAGGAAAAAGAGAGAGATTCGCCAGGACATAATGGGGCTTCGCAGGCAGCAAACAGACTCTTATTGACAATACAGTTGGAGTATGTTTCACAGAAATGGACTGAAATGGAGACAAATGTTTTCTACCATTCTGATTTTAAAGTTCTGTTCCATTAATTTACTTTATGTTTGCGCACTGTATTGATTTTTAATTGCACATTAATGTTTTGCCGTGTTTTGGGTACACAATAAATTTTTATATTTTGGAAATAAATTCATCTTTACTATTTTATAACATATACTGCAGAACAAATGGCACTACTCAAAGAACAGGACAATTCTAATTGTAATAGAACAGGATCACAGAACTCCTAGGTTCAATTAAAAACAATGTGTAATATTATAAATGTACAATAAGCACAGCATAATTAATAGGTCCATTTAAAGTGTGATATTCATAAATTCACAGCAAGCATTACACAATTCCTAACACTCCCAAAATTTCAAGGCTAGGTAGAGCACATTAAATGGCTGACCATTAAGGTTCTTTCAAGGCCTCTCTCAGCCACATATCTTCACACTAAGCTTTTCTAATGGCCCTTCTGTCTGGCTGTTCAAAGTCAGCAGACAGCCATTCTACCTCCTCAGTGGCAACTTTTCACCTACCACCTCACAATTATTATGCAGGACACAAAAGGAAACTATAACCATTGGGATATTTTTCTCACTGAGATGTAATCTAATGAGGAAGCACCACCAGTGTCCCTTTAATCTGCCAAAAGCACACACAACTGTCATTCTGTACCTGCTGAGCCAGTAGCTGAATCTTTCCTTGAAGTTGTCAAGGAGGCCACTGTACAGCTTCATGAGCCAAGATCACTATTGGCATGTCAACACTGCCAATAGTAATCCACCATCTGGGGAAAAAAACAACCCTGCTTGCACCTTCCTGAATAGTCATGTGTTCTTAAAGGTGCAAGCATCATGCACCTTCTCGGACGAGCTCAGTGAAACATCCCTGGTTATTCACCAGTGCTTGCATAACCATGGAAAAGTAGCCCTTTCATCACAGCCTGGGAGTACCTTTCCCGGATGTGAAGAAAAGTTCTGTCTGGCTCAAAAGCTCATCTCTCTCACCAACAGAAGTTGGTCCAGTAACAGATATTACCTCACCCACCTTTCTCTCTCCAATATCCTGGAACCAACACAGCTACAACGACACTGCATATATTAAGTACTTACGTCAGACACATGAAAATGAAGTACGGTAACAATATTTAAGGTTGTGTTTTTTGTAGGGCTGTCAAGCGATTAAAAAAATTAATTGTGATTAACCACACTGTTAACCAACAACAGAATACCATTTATTTAAATATTTTTGGATGTTTTCTACATTTTCAAATATATTTAAATTATAACACAGAATACAGTGTACAGTGCTCACTTTATATTTATTTTTGATTACAAGTATTTGCACTGTAAAAAACAAAAGAAATTGTATTTTTCAATTCACCTAATACAAGTATCATAGCGCAATCTCTTTATCATGAAAGTTGAACTTACATATGTAGAATTATGGACAAAAAATGACTGCATTCAAAAACAAAACAATGTAAAACTTTAGAGCCTACAAGTCCATTCAGTTCTATTTCTTGTTCAGCCAATCGCTAAGACAAACAAGTTTGTTTACATTTGCAGGAGATAATGCTGCCTGCTTCTTGTTCACACTTTCACCTGAAAGTGAGAAGAGGTGTTCTCATGGCACTGTTGTAGCTGGTGTCACAAGATATTTATATGCCAGATGCACTAAAGATTCATATGTCCCTTCATGCTCTAACCACCATTTCAGAGCTGATGACAGGTTCTGCTCAACAACAGATGCCACCAGCAGAGGGTTGATTTTCTTTTTTGGTGGTTCGGATTCTGTAGTTCCCGCATCAGAGTGTTGCTCTTTTAAAACTTCAGAAAGCATGCTCATCCCTCTCAGATTTTGGAAGGCACTTCAGATTCTTAAACCTTGGGTTGAGTGCTGTAGCTAGCTTTAAAAATCTCACATTGGTACCTTCTTTGCATTTTGTCAAAACTGCAGCGAAAGTGTTCTTAAAATGAACATGTGCTGAGTCATCATCCGAGACTGCTATAACATGAAATATATGTCAGAATGCGGGTAAAATAGAGACGGAGACATACAGTTCTCCCCCAAGGAGTTCAGTCACAAATTTAATTAACATTTTTTTTTTAAATAAGCGTCATCAGCAGGGAAGCATGTCCTCTGGAACGGTGGCCGAAACATGAAGTGGCATATGAATGTTTAGCATATCTGTCACGTAAATACCTTGTAATGCTGGCTACAAAAGTCCCATGCGAAAGCCTGTTCTCACTTTCTGGTGACAGTGTAAATAAGAAGTGGGCAGCATTATCTCCCATAAATGTAAACAAACTTGTCTGCCTTAGCGATTGGCTGAACGAGAAGTAGGACTTTGTGAACTTGTAAGCTCTAAAGTTTTGCATTGTTTTGTTTTTGAGTGCAGTTATGTAATCAAAAATAAATAAATAAATCTATATTTGTAAGTTGCACTTTCACGATAAAGAGACTGTACTACAGTACTTGTGAATTGAAAAATACTGTTTCTTTGGTTTATCATTTTTACAGTGCAAATATTTGTAATAAAAAATATAAAATGAGCACTGTACACTTAGTATTCTGTGTTGTAATTGAAATCAATATATTTGAAAAAGTAGAAAAACATCCAAAAATATTTAATAAATTTCAATTGGCATTCTATTGTTTAACAGTGAGATTAAAAGTGCGATTAATCATGATTAATTTTTTTTAGTTAATTGTGTGAGTTAACTGCAATTAATCAACAGCCCTAGTTTTTTGTTAACCCTGTAGTTACTTTCTTTGCAACATGTGATTCATAGATTCATTCATAGATGTGAGTGTGGTTGGCAAACCCCAGTTGGTGACAGTTACCATTTCCCTTCTGTTTGTCACACTGCGTTTTTATGGTGACCTACAACTAATTCTTCCTTTTTTTTTTTTAAAACAATGTCATTTTCCACCATTTTCTCATTGCATCTGCTCTAATATCTATTTATCCAAAAAGAAAAAGCACACTATAATGCAGAAAAGGATGGAAAAGAGGGAAAACCCCAGTGATTTCTGGCATCATGATCACTTGATTCAAACCAAGTTACCTTTTATCTGGCCCTCTTTTCTGCAACATTTTCAGATACTGGAACACAACATGCGCAACCTGAAGACCAAAGGACAAACTGATGAACTTTCTTTAACTTTTGGACATAGCACAATGGTAAGAAATCCAAGCTACAATGGAATTTTACCTCATAGAAGTGCTTGTAACCTTCATCAGTCAATGTCACAGAAATGCTGAATATAGAGTAGGTGGAGTTCTGTTCAAATCCTGTCTCACCATTTCCCCCATATAACGCAAGAGCCCAAAATCTATTGAAGAGTTATACCCACTATTAATTATTCCAGTTAAAAACCTTCTTGAAGTCTAATTATAATCACAGCATCATTGTTCAAGCTTATTTCGGACCTGCCTAATGGAGGCCACTTTAAGGAATTTAAAAGTTAATCTAAAGCAAAAAGGAAGAATATAGCTTTCTACAAGAACACAAAGCACTGAAATTCAAAAATGCAAAAAAATTCTGAAAATGCAAGTTTTCAGCTAAAGTGCTTTCAGTGTTGCTCTGGAGATTCTCTTGTAGTTACATTTCTTGTATTAGAACTAAAGACACCACCGGGTACATTTTCAGAGTATTTTGCATTGCTTGAGTCACATGACTACTACAGGTTTTAAAGAGAATCACTGAGTTTGTCTCAAGCTTTGTAGATCACATTTTTAAATTTTTATTTGAGGAAATATTTCCGCCTTCACTCTTTATTTCAATGCACACAATATTAAAGTCTCACATTTAAAGAAATACATACTTTTTCCGAAGAAAGGAAAGAACACTGCCTTTGCCTTCATGTCCTACCAGCCAGGAGATATAGTGAAGTGGCTTCACCCTAAAAAGAGTTAAAGAAATGTAAAACTCTAATATAGATTAATAATTAGCAAATCAAAATACAGATATTTAGATAACATCTTTCATCCAAAGATTCCAAATCACTAGACAAACAATTATAAATTCACTGCCCACCTCACCCACTATTGAAGTGTCACCTTTAAACAGCAATGCTATGAAAAAGAGATTGTACCCTTTGAAAATACAAAGGAATTTAGATAGGTAGAATACCGTTACTGATCTGAAAGTTAGCCAGGCTGCTGAAGTTAACAACTATACTTTGGCTGAAAATGCCACAACATTTGAACAAACACAGATAGTCATGACCTTTGTTTTACAGTAGAACCTCAGAGTTACGAACGCCAGAGTTACAAACTGACCAGTCAACCTCATTTGAAACTGGAAGTACACAATCAGGCAGCAGCAGAGACACACAAAAAATAGCAAATACAGTACAGTTCTGTGTTAAACGTACACTACTAAAAAATAAAGGGAAGGCATTTTTCTTCTGCATAGTAAAGTTCCAAAGCTGCATTAAGCCAACGTTCAGCTGTAAACTTTTGAAAGAACAACCAGAGTTACGAACATTTCAGAGTTACAAGTTCCATTCCCAAGATGTCTGTAACTCTGAGGTTTTATTGTAAGTCTCACTACAAAGACATCACCTCCAGCAACGTTGTGCCTCCTACCACTGATTCAAAAGGAAATGCCCAGTAATAATGGGGTTAAGAACAGAATCTGAGAGAATTGTGTTACTCAGTGTATCACCAACACAACTTCATGGGCTACTAGGCTTTCTTTGGAGGTCTTCTGTCCAGGGACAGACCAGGCCCAATTTGTTTATAAAAGTTGATTGGATCACAGACTAAAGTAATATGGCTGCAAACATATTATAAACAGATATTACATTCAACACATCTACAGTTTGACTCTGAAGAAACCAGACTTTATTGCATACCTTTCCACTTGTTACTACAGCAATATCAAAAGTACAACATGGATTTATAAGTGCTGTATATCAGAAAATTAACTTTTGAACAATGAATTCCAAAGAGTAGGAGTATGAAAAGCAAGCCTTAAAAACCATGTAGCATCAAAGAGAACCTATTCAAAGACGTCTTGTCACACCACAGCACAAGATTCTGCAAACCACAAGTTCTAGCTAACAGCCTGTAAAATGAAGAGCAACAACAGAAAGAAGATAGTATGTCTGTTACTCCTAAAACTGTTAACAATTTACCATGTGTGACCCAAGGTGCCTGAGGTAGCCCACACTGAAAATACCAGGTATGGGCAGGCTGCAAAAAGGAGAACAGAGTCTCCAAAAACGGTGGTGAACACTGTAGGTTAGATTCCCCAATCAGCCACAAACCATGCTCCTGATCCCCCACACTGGATATCAAGAAGCTGCGGGGGGGGGGGGAAGAAATCACAGAGCCCCCTTTATTGCATCCCAGTCTCTGGCTCCCAATCAGCAAATAGGTCCAGTAAAGTGAGAAGTTCTTTAAAACTCTATTCACCATACAAAATGTTCTTCTGATCCCCAAAAAGCTAGCCACATTACCAGATCAATATTAGTTTGAATCTTACCCAAAATACTATGCTGGAAGCCAATCCTTTAGTATCTAAAACTAAAGATTTACTGTAAAAGCAAAGCAAAGCAAAGCAAAGAAGTTGTTAAATGGCCAAAGCAAACAGATATGGACTCTGAAGTCATATGTATGCATCAGATTCTTAGCAGCATTGGTGGGTTTGCTGGCATGTTAAATCGCTCTGGAACACACCCAAAGCTTGGATGGGTCATTCAGTCCTTTGTTCAAAGCTTCAGTTTGTAGAGAAGTTACTCCAGAGGTGAGAAGCAGAACTGAAGACAAAATGGAGAAAGTGTAGCTGCCTTTTTATATTCTTTGCCATGTGACTTGTACATCCTTTGTCCCAAACACAAGCTCACAGCACATGGGCATGGAAAAGCTCTTGGAGTCCCCTGTCCACAAGCACGTCCCTATATGTCCTGCTGACTCATAAGTAAGGCTAAGTTTTAGTCATGGGTATTTTCAGTAAAAGTCATGGATAGGTCACGGGCAGTAAACAAAAATGCATGAGCCCCGTGACCTGTCCATGACTTTTACTAAAAATACCCATGACTAAAACTGGGGGTGGGAGGAACTTGGGGGGCGCTGCAGGTGCTGTGGAGGGGGCTGCAGGTGTTCGTGTGCAAGTCACAGCCCAGGGGGTGCCGTGGGTGCTGGGGAGGGGAGCGCAGGTGCTCTGGGTACGGGAGGGGAATTGCGGCCCGGGGAGCCGACGCAGGTGCTGGGGGTTGGTGGGGCTGAGGCAGGTTCCCTAACCAGCTCCTGGGAAGCGGCAGCCCCAGCTCCTAGCTCCACGTGCTGCCTTCGCTCTGCCCCAAGCCCCGGTTCTGCAGCTCCCATTGATTGGGAACCGTGGTCAATGGGATCTATCAGGGCGGTGCCTGCGGGCAGAGGCAGCAAGTGGAGCTAGGAGCTGAGGGAGAGGAGCCCCCCCCCAGCTCCAACCCCGAGGCCACCCCCCCAACACCTGCTGCTGGGGGGCGGGTGGGCCCAGAGACTGCCCCAGCAGCAGCCAGTGAGTCTTACCCGGGGGCTGCCCGAGCTGCTCAGGCAGCTCCTTGGCCAGCCGCACGGCGCTGCTGCAGAAGTCACCGACGTCACAGAAAGTCACGGAATCTGTAACTTCCACGACCTCCATGAGTGTAGCCCCTGGCTTCTCTCAATGGGTTCATTCTACAGCTGATTGCTCTTGATGGGCCATCAAACAGGCTATATAATGCTGATGCCAGTCTGTCTGGGGATGTCACCCAGAAACAGAGCGCAGGTTTGAGATGCAGATATACTGTGCATATATATATAAAAACTTAGGATACAAAGATGACACATACATATAAACAAGATCATCATACTTAGCAAATCATAATTTGTCTACTGATACTTTACATGTCAAATCTTGTATGATTCATTGCAATTTTTTAATATTCGTATGCATGTTATAATAAATGGTCACTCATATTCCATTCACACTATGCTATTCCAAAAATCAAAGATCACAAAATGTTTTCATTTCATGGAATGATTCTTTCTTGCTGAATTTAACAGGAGAGAAAGTCTTGGTTATTTGATTCTTCATAAATACTCATCTATACTTAGAGTGTGACATCAAAAAGATGTAGTGCCATCTTACCTGTAATGTCTCTCCTGTGGTGGTAGTCCCCAGGCAATGCTCAGTGAATGAACATTTCTGATTGGAACAACTGAACAGGAAGAAATTTATAAATGGTAATGCAAATGCATGATTATTCCTGTCTCTTTAATACTATGAAACAGCAACGGGCAAGAGATTTTACTTGCTGTAGAAAGGGTGGGGAAGATTCAAAAAACTACATATATTAATTCAATGATGGTAAATCAACCATTCTAAAACCCAAAGAAATAAGAATCTACACAGTGGTATATTTAATACATATTCAGAACACTTAACACAGAAGACACCAAGGTCACTTGCCTCTGTAAAGCTTGTAAAATTCAGGTGTGTCAAAAGGCTGTGTCAGATGGCCAAAGTTCGGTTTGGATAAACCACTTCAAAAACAAAAGAAAATTATAGCATGATGTTTATTGTTCATGATATAGGACAACAAAGGGGAGAGTATAAGATGCTCTGTGCCCATAGTTCTGAAATGATAAAAACCTGATCTTTTAATGGAACCAGAATATTTCCTCCTTTGATGTGACATTGAATTAGGGAACATCACAAGATCCACTCCATCCCGATTAATAGAAAACTTAACAGCCACTATTTCCCTGACCACCTCCACAAACACACACTCTAGTTATGGGCATATCATCTATTCCTCCAGTTCCCTCCACTTGTGGCACTGAACCTCCAAAAATCTGTGCCATGTCATTTTCAGGAGTGTGAGTAAGGTCACACAAAGATTTGCACCTTGCCTCTGGGAGAGGCCCCAATCAAACGCCTTCGCAGATTTGCTTGCACAGAAATGCATTAGCAAAATAAAATGCCTTCCAGATTTATGCCTGTGAAGAGAACAAAATAGCTGTGCATCTGTAGCATGTTTCCTGCACAACACCAATAAACTGTAAAAGACAATAAAGTGTAACACTTTATAATAGGAGGAAAAGCAAGCACAAGGTGATTTATTTTAAAATAAAGGGAAGTGGAATTATGGACAATCTGATGCCATTGTGCTGCCACAAGACCACCCAATACACGAGTGATGTATGGTTTCTTAATACTTGTGCTGAAATAAACTAGGAGAAATATTTGGTCTGTACCACAATACTTAGCCCTTTTACATTTAGTACAGAACATTACATTTGCCAGTCAGTCAGCCTCAAGCATTACCCACATTCTGGGGAAAAGGAGTTAATGCAGCTTCACTGACTTCCCAAGGAGAAAGGGGAACCAATGGTAACATATAAAAGTGGCTGCAAGATCACACTATGGGGAAAGTGGAGACTCAGAATTATGGTAAGTAGATAAGAATCACCAAAACACGTACACAGACCCTCCATACACACACGGCTGAGAGCCTTGTGGGCTGTGAAAGCATCCTTGGGTTTTTCACCCTCTTATGTTTCTAATGGAAAAGCTAACAGGACACACTTTTGTTTCCTTATCCATTTTTAAATAACCATGGTCTTGTAAGCAGGGACATGCAGTTTCAAGAAGTGTTTGTTAGCCAATCACTTGACTATGATTAAGGCTAAGCTTTTGTCATGGTTATTTTTAGTAAAAGTCACAGACAGGTCACGGGCAATAAACAAAAATTCACAGAAGCCGTGACCTGTCTGTGACTTCTGCTGCTGCGGCTCCATGGTTTCCCTCACCACCAGGCTGGGAGCTCTGGGATTCTCCCATCCCCAAGCACGAGGCTGTTGCTTATCACTAGAACCCTGCAGGGGGACCCTGAGGAAGCTGTCACCTGTCGCTGGAACCTGCTGGGGCCCCTCTGACTGCCAGCTCCAGTCCCTGGGTCCCAGGGGCTGAAGCAGAAAATGTCAGGGAGATCTCTGGAAGTCACGGATTCCGTGACTTCCATGACATAAATGTAGCGTTAACTATGATATTACATCACAGCAAACACACCAAAATAGTAGCTATGAGATGAGGGAATAATGACAGTCATTTCTGGGCACAAACTGAAACATTTTGTGTCATATATAATTATATTTTGAATTAAGGGGACACATCTTAGGATCCCAACAATTATCAGATACAACAAAATTTGCATAGAGTGTCCAAATCTTAGACAGCACACTTCAATGGATAGTATTGCATTGAATTACTTTGAAAACCCACATTTAAAATCTGTTACAGCCATATAAAACACTACAAACTACTCTCTCAATTTGTATTTTGTACTAATTATCTTTTACACAAAGCGAAGTCATAACATTTAGTACACCTCAAATGCAGACTATAATTCTCCACCCAACAAAGGAGGCACAAGCATAGGTGTAGCAGACATCTATCAGCCTCTAGCATCAAGGCCAACACCACACATCAGATTCTTTTTGCATCAGTAAAGTATCTTACTTATTTGGAATCTGTGAAAAGAGTTCCTTCACCCACTTCTCCAAAGTATCCAAAGTTTCTAGTAAGGAAAGAAAAAAAAAAAAAAAAGCTAGAAATGTAACTCACTGACAAGCATGGAGCCAAGTTTTCAGGAAAAGGCAGGTTGAAAAATCTTCCACCATTAATCCAAATTAGCTTGAGGGACCCAGACTAAACAGACTCAGAGCCTGCAAATCTGTATTCAGTAATGCTAGATAGACCCAGAGGGTAAACTTCAAAGCCTGTTGGGCTGATTTCCCCAATTTTACCAAATCCCATAGAAACCTGTTTTTGGATTATGCTTTGATGATGGTCATATGTGTCCATTAGAACTACAACTGAGAGATTAGGTGGCACCCGTGGCTTTATGATTTGCTAGATCCTTATAGCATAGCAGATCCGCTCAACCTTCTCAAGCACAGTATAAATAATGAAGTGGTCTCCAAAAGGGGTACATCTGTGCATTTGTGCACCTGAGCAGCATATGGTGACCCTAGGCATTACTGAATTTACACCCTACTGCAATATTATTTGTACAAAATATATCTTGTGAGGTATCATATAAAAACTAGTAACATACTGGCTATAAATATCATCGTAAAATGAACGTTAACCTTATATTTCAAGTTATTCCCTCTTTATGATGCTATTAAAATATGCTTAAGATAAGACAGTCTAGCTTAGGTAAAGGTGATAAACTGGTCTGTCCTAGACAAAGGAATGTGAGTTTACCTCAATTTACATATTAGCAGTAGACAAAGATATTGAGCTAAACCAGCCAGGGTTATCCTGAGTCTGGACTTGAGAGACAGAGAATTAACATAGCTCTTGCACCCCAAAGAGAGACAGGAGGTTGAATTCCCAAGAGGCCTTCCTCACTTGTAAGACAAAGACATCCCTTTGGGAATATAAGGAACAGAGAAAGACTCCGTCTTTATCCTTCATCTTAAGAAGACAAAGAAACCAAGCAATCTGAGCTCTGTAATGAGTCCTAGACAGACCGGCCAGTAAAAAGCTGGAAAGCAGACTGGGGGTGAGAGAAACCAACTTGAACAAAAAGAAAAGGAGTACTTGTGGCACCTTAGAGACTAACCAATTTATTTGAGCATGAGCTTTCGTGAGCTACAGCTCACTTCATCCGATGAAGTGAGCTGTAGCTCACGAAAGCTCATGCTCAGATAAATTGGTTAGTCTCTAAGGTGCCACAAGTACTCCTTTTCTTTTTGCGAATACAGACTAACATGGCTGTTACTCTGCAACTTGAACAAAGAGATAAACCCACATTGCTTTGTTTAGGGCAGACCTGTTTATCATCTTTGCCTAGGTTAGGCTGTCTTGTCTTAAACATGTTCTAGTAACATCACACAGAGGGAATTTATAGCTTCACATATAAGGTTAACACATGCACTTTACACTGATATTCATAGCCAGCATGTTATTAGCTTTTACATGATATCCCACAAGACATACTTTGTACAAATATCATTGCAGCAGTGTGTAGGGTCTGAATACAGTGGTGCCTATGGTCACACATGTTATAGAGTGTCAAATCGGAAGCATTTTTTCCTTTTTCCTTATAAAGGAAGGAATACAATACTTAAATGTTAACAACTTGACAAAAATTTTGAATAGAGAAAGTGTCGGTACCAAGAGTTCTGCATCGTAGCTAGTACATCAGTGGTTCCTGTAGCATAGCTATAGTGATTATGTAAATCAAAAAGAAAATATTTTCTTCAACAGATATGGGACTATGAAAATAAGCAGCGTGGTTACTGACTTCTATGCATTTCTTCCCAATGACTAGCCATAGTTGCAGAACTTCTGTTCACATAGTCCTGCTTTTTGCAAATATTACCCAAATATATTTGCAAATATTCAGGCAATGCACCGAAACACAGTATCCGTTACAATTATGGTAGCATCAAGATCCCCTAACCAAAACTGGGGCACCATTATGTACTCCTGACAGAATTCTGCGCCCCTGTGGGGCCACATTTATCTGTGGCCCCTGCGCAGAAAAACGTAAAATAAATCTGCCGGGGAACACACGCCTCCTCCCCAACAGCCCAGGCAGTGTGTCTGTTCCAGTGTGCCTGGAGCAGCTTCAGAGAGGGAAAGGGGAGCTGGGCATGTGTGCCTGCGTGCTTGATCACTGTCAGGGGAGAGGGGAGGGGGAAGGAGAGTCAGGACTGGGCGTACGTGCATGCCAACAAGCTAGAGAAAGAGACTGTCCCTCTCTCTTGCAACTACAACTTGCTGGCATGGAAGGGTAGGGATTTTTATTATGCCCAAGGAAGGCTAGAGGCAGAAATGTAGCAGCTTGCCTGAGTTAATTGATCTCATTCTCTGAGGCACAAATGTAGCAGCCTCAGTGTAGTAAGGTTGTTAACGTTGCTGTTGATGGTTAATTGGTCTCCTTCTCTGAGGCAGAAATGTAGCAGCCTGCCTACATAGTAACATTGTTAAAGTTCCTATTGTTAGTTAACTGTTCCCATTCTCAATCAATTCCCCCAGGAGCATAAAACCTGTGGAAGTTTTAAGGCCCCTACATTGCCAAAGCGATGTAAAGGAGCATTATTATAAATGACAGTAAGGGAATCCTCAGCTAGGAAGATCTATGTGCTTTCTCAATTTTTTCCTGTGCCAAAGTGGCACAATGGGGTTAGATTACAGCTCAGGATTTATTTTACTTATCCATTTCAAAAAGACTCTGAGAGCAAATAAAACATTTACCAAGCAGTCAATAAAATGTCAGGACAATCAGAACCAAGCACTTCCCAAAGTACCCAGCCAGGTCCAGGACAATGATTAGCAAAACTGTATGACTTTCATGTGTGAAAGTCTGAGCAATTTAAAATGACATTCTACTTTTTTTTTTATTGCTGTTTAGTATTCTGTAATGTAATTTAAATGAAAATCCAGGATTATAACTGCAATGCAGAGTATTAGTTACCAAGTGCTTGTAACTTAACTTTCATGCGTTTAGGAAATACTGAATAGTTATTGTGACTTTTTTCTGTATTGTAGTCTAAATAAATTACCAAAACCATTGAAACCGGTGTGATTATATTGCATTATTTTGACAAAGTATGCAGAATTTTGAATTTTTTGGTGCAATTAGTAATTATGCTAAGTACTCTGCATATATAGAGTACAAAACAATCCATGCCCTGAAGAGCTTACAATGTAAACAGACATGACAGAGTGCATTATCATCCCCCATTTTACAGATGAGAAACTGAGAAATACAGAGATTAAGCAACTTGCCCAAGGCCTCCTAGAGAGTCACATTTATTGTGTCTTTCAGCCCAAAGGAACCAAAAGCATGAATCCATTTCTGTACAGCACACTCCAGAGCTGTCTGCAGGCAAGAGTTTTGGCCATGGACAAGCCTATACTCCAATTTAAAAAAATAACCATGGGACCACTAATATCCACATAGAGAAGACAACTTCTCTGTATTAAGGTCTCACCAAAAGACCCACAAATAGTAAACTATTTTGAAATCAGTGAATGGACCACAAAAAGAGCTGAGACAGTCCTGCTGGGATTCAAATGTGTGGTTCCCAGGAGATCAGGTATTTCAGTCTTGATGCTTAGATCTCAATCACCATTACCAGGGAATTTAAATAGAAAAAAAGCTAAGCACTGGCATTTTCTATGGGTTTATAAACGAATACAGGTGACTACAGTAGAATCATCGTTACCTAATGAGCAGCAAAGTGTAAGTTCTGAGCTGAAACAGTCCTCTACTTTAAAGCAGCATGTAAGAATTTGTATTTAAGCAACAAATGATGTTACCTTTAGACTGGACAACTAAGTTCATAAAGTGAGCAGAGTAATAGTGCTGCCAAAAATCCCTCAGTCTGGTGTAGATATCTGTATTACTCTTTTTAGGTTCATGCTTTAGTGTGTCTGCATTACCTGTAAATGTTAAAAAAAGTAGCTATTTGGCCTCACATTACTAGTGCTTTTCTAATCACAAGATCTAATCTCAGAATCTAATCTTGAAATCCTTATGCACAAGAATTTCACAGTTTTGGATGTGCAAGGAATGCATGATGGAGCACAGAATGTTCAGGCCATGAATACATGAACAAATACTGAGATAAAATACATACATAGGAAAAAAAGTTTTAACTAATATTAATATTGTGGTTAAATACAATGACTGCCAGGAAATTCAGAGTTCCAGGGACAGCAATTTTAAAAATTACTCTTCTCTGAAGTTTTTTAATCTCCTATTGTTATAAGAAACTCTTAAGAGTACTGTAACAAAGATTAGAGACAATATATTTTTCTGTATTTTGCAGTTTATTCATTTTGTGCACTACACAGACCCTTGTGCATAGCCAATTTCACTGTTTACCCTGTTTGTATGAGTCTTTCATAACATGGGAGAGAAAAACATGATTAAAGGAAAATGTTACTATAACCCACAAAAAATGTCAGAAGAGATTCAGAAGTAGGTGTAGCACCTAAAACTTGGTTTTTTTTTTTGAAAGACTAGACTGCAAGTTGACAGGATCTAAGGCTAGTTCTACCTTCTAATTAATGCACAGTAGCACATATGGGGTTTGGTTTTACAGGGACTGTATTGTGTGAAAGGGGGAAAGTGAATTCTCTCTTCAACCCACCCCTACTCACAAGGCTGTACAATGGCTGTGAAACTGTCACTCAGCTGCTGTTACAGCTCTGAGGCTGAACCAACTGCTTTGAAAAACCTTCCTTGTGAGCCCACAGTGACCTTGTCTTTTACATCCAAGATGCAAATACTATTTTTCCAAGATTTATAATGGATAAGACATAAGGATAAGGGAGGCTACGTGAACCACAGCTGCCCTATACGACACTAACCATAAGTTACCATGAATGGGTATGAGGCAAATAGCAAGGCTGGAGTTGAAAATATCTTCAATTCATGTAGCACTTTTTACCCTGAAGTTTACAGTATTCAGAATGCAGAATTGCTTTCCCATATTTCAGCTAGCACCAGAGTTTGGTGAAATACTAAAGAATCTCATATTGTTAAGACATCAGTTTTTCTGTATTACACATATATGTTAAAGTCTTAGAATGTTAGGTCAAGACTCACCCCAGAAAAACTTTTTCATTGGATGCCCAGGTCTGGCAAGGCTTCCAAGTAGCAGCTCCCTCCTGTTTGCATCAGATGGCCTTGCTAGTTGATACTCTGTTAATTTTATAGATTTAGCACTGTATTAAACCACTGGGCAATGTTCTAATGTAACTAACATCAATTTTCAACAGGGCCATACATAGTACATGGAACAGCACTGGAAATGTTTTTTGTCAGGTATACAAAGTAGTAGTGAATTAGTTAAACTACATCACTTGCTGCCAATGCTCAAAAAGGGAAGACAAAACCAAACGGGAAAGAAAAAAAGACCACTCAGCCCATTGCTGAGAAACAGAATATGGGGAGGAAAGAGAGAAAAGGTGGTTATTTACCTATACTATAACGGTTGTTCTTCGAGATGTGGGTGCAAATGTGTATTCCACACAGGCATGTGCATGCCCAGTGCACCGAAGCAGAGAATTTTCTTCCCCAGTACCCAGAGGGGCTGTGGTCATGCCCTGTGGCTCTAATTCTCTCCTGGCTATTTAAGAGCAGCACTGCCCTTCACATCGAACGTCACATCGAACATCAAGAATAGAGACTCTGATGCAGAGATGACAAAGGATGGATCATGGAATACACATCTGCACCCACATCTCAAAGAACAATAGTTGCAATAAAGGCAAGTAACTGTCTTTTCTTCTTTAAGTGCCTGCAGACACACATTCCATTCAGGTGACTCACAAGCAGAACTTGTAGGAGGAGGGGCTCAGAGTCTACTAAAGAATGACTGCAGGACAGGCTTCCCAAAGTTTGCATCTGACCTTGACACCATGGCAATCACATAGTGTCTGATAAAAACACGTACAGAACACCAGGCAACAGCCCTTCAAATGTCAAATACTGACATATCATAGAATCATAGAATATCAGGGTGGAAGGGACCTCAGGAGTTCATCTAGTCCAACCCCCTGCTCAAAGCAAGACCAATCCCCAACTAAATCATCCCAGCCAGGGCTTTCTCAAGCCTGACCTTAAAAACTTCAAAGGAAGGAGATTCCACCACCTCCCTAGGTAATGCATTCCAGTGCTTCACCACCCTCCTAGTGAAAAAGGTTTTCCTAATATCCAACCTAAATCTCTCCCACTGCAACTTGAGACCATTACTTCTCGTTCTGTCATCTGCTACCACTGAGAACAGTCTAGATCCATCCTCTTTGGAGCCCCCTTTCAGGTAGTTGAAAGCAGCTATCAAATCCCCCCTCATTCTTCTCTTCCGCAGACTAAACAATCCCAGTTCCCTCAGCCTCTCCTCATAAGTCATGTGTTCCAGTCCCCTAATCATTTTGGTTGCCCTCCGCTGGACATTTTCCAATTTTTTCACATCCTTCTTGTAGTGTGGGACCCAAAACTGGACACACTACTCCAGATGAGGCCTCACCAATGTCGAATAGAGGGGAATGATCACGTCCCTAGATCTGCTGGCAATGTCCCTACTCATACAGCCCAAAATGCCATTGGCCTTCTTGGCAACAAGAGCACACTGTTGACTCATATCCAGCTTCTTGTCCACTGTAACCCCTAGGTCCTTTTCTGCAAAACTGCTGCCGAGCCATTCGGTCCCTAGTCTGTAGCGGTGCATGGGATTCTTCCGTCCTAAGTGCAGGACTCTGCACTTGTCCTTGTTGAACCTCATCAGATTTCTTTTGGCCCAATCCTCCAATTTGTCTAGGGCCCTCTGTATCCTATCCCTACCCTCCAGCGTATCTACCTCTCCTCCCAGTTTAGTGTCATCTGCAAACTTACTGAGGGTGCAATCCACACCATCCTCCAGATCATTAATGAAGATATTGAACAAAACTGGCCCAAGAACCGACCCTTGGGGCACTCCACTTGATACCGGCTGACAACTAGACATGGAGCCATTGATCACTACCCGTTGAGCCCGACAATCTAGCCAGCTTTCTATCCACCTTATAGTCCATTCATCCAGCCCATACTTCTTTAACTTGCTGGCAAGAATACTGTGGAAGACTGTGTCAAAAGCTTTGCTAAAGTCAAGGAACAACACATCTACTGCTTTCCCCTCATCCACAGAGCCAGTTATCTTGTCATAGAAGGCAATTAGATTAGTCAGGCATGACTAATCACTGAGGAACACTATCAGCATCGCTTGGGCTCTCATCAAATGAGCTTGCAACCTCTGTGAAGGCATGATCTGAGCTACTGCATATGCTGATGTAATGTAAGAAGTTATCCACCTGGAAATCATTTCCACAGAGATTGCCTGACACCTCATACGATCCGCATAAGAGACAAACATATGAGGTGATTGAAAAGTCAGTCTCTCCAGATAGAATGCCAAGCCTTGTCTCACTTCTCATGTGTAAAATTGTTGTTCATCCACATTGGAGTGCAGTTTAGGAAAGGAAATCAGTAAATAAATAATTTGGTTAAAGTGAAACTGCAAAAACACTTTTGACAAAAAAATTGGATGTGGCGATAGGGTCACTTTATCCTTGAAAAACTGTGTACATAGGGGCTCTGCCATTAAGGCCTGAAGCTTGCATACTCTCCTTGCAGATGTTACAACTACAAGAAAGGCTGTCTTCTGGCACAGGAGGGACAGAGAACAGGTTGCCAGTGGCTCAAACAGAGGACTCATAAGGACAGCCATGACAGTATGAAGGTCCCACAAGGGAACAGGCTCTTCCACATGCAGGTGAAGATGAATGATTTCCCTTAAAAACCTCACCACCATGGAGTTTGAGAAAACTGACTTCCCTTGGGTGGGCAGATGAAAAGCAAAGATAGCTGCCAAGTGAACCCTCAGTGAGCTGACCAAGATACCAGAGGACTGAAGGCGCAATAGGTACTCCAAAATATCCTGAATACAGCATCGGCTGACTTTCCAGAGCAAGCGACCAAACTGAAAAACACCTCCACTTGACCAAATAAGTCACCCTAGAAGAGGGCTTGCAGCTGTTAAGCAACACTTATCAAAGAGCTTCCAAACACTGTTCCTCCTTCCCATCTAGTCATGTAGCATCTATGCAGGCATTGCAAATGGCTCTGAGCTCCAGAACATTGATATGGAGGAAAATTTCCTGTTCCACCTACAAGCCCTGAATTTTCAACACCCCTAGATGCACTCCCCAGCCTACAGAAGAGACAACAGTGACCTAGTAACCTTAGCAAAACTAAACAGAACACAGTTTTGGCTAACAATTATTTAATTCAACTCCCTGAGCTTTTCTGAGGTCTTTATTAAATATATGACTCTCCTACCCAAGTCTTCAACGAAGGGCAGAGAAAGCTCACAATGCACATTTGAGGTGTTTAACACATCCTCCAGCAAAACCAGGGAAGACCAGACATGACATTCCTAACTTTAACTTAAAAACACAAGCAGGAAAACAATTAAAAAAAAAAAAACTCTTAAAAATCTACATTTTTAGCCCTTCTTTACATATCATGAAGCATGAAGAAAAGGCACCAATCCATTTTTGCCCCTTTGCAGATCTCTATTAACCTAGTTCTATTTTATTCTTTGCATCAGTTTTTCATTACACCAGGGGATTGGTTAAATTTTTCAGAGATACCTTTTTGATCAGAGGAAGTTTCTCCTTATTTACAGACTGATTCGCACTCTAATTATTCTCCCTCAAATGTACTATTTTTTCACAAGACTAGTCTCCCTATCAATGTTAATACCAACATTTGCTCTGCATTGAGGGGTGAACACAACACAACTTGACTCACACCCACATAAATGAATATATTTAATTAGGCTCAAGGAATTAATAAATTCCATTGGTATAATTTTAGCCCCTAGTTAAATAAAGGACATATAAAATATTATGCATCAGGCTTCACAGCACTTAATACCTGAGAATCTTGTCAAAAACTTCAGTACAGTCAATGCTGTAGAGCTCAAAAAAAAATTTTATAACAAAAATATTACTCTTACCACTATCAACAGCCTCAACTTCACGATCAATAGCGTCCCTGATCATTAGTGGGTGAATGAAGAACTGTGCCCACCTAAAACAAAGAGAAAAATGACAAATCTTTCCCGTTGTCTGCTGAGAGATTGTACAGAAAGATTTTTTTATAACAAAAACTGTCTTTATGACAAACAATAATATTCACATTTTTTTAAGGTTTAGGACTTGCAGTAACTCAGAAACAATTATACAGTTCTGGACTCTTTTGCCACTTGTTCTTAATGTCTCTGAAGTAAAATGAATAAACCCAATTATTTAATATTTTCAGAAAGACAAAGGGCAAGGTCTTTTGAGTGGAAGTGGACTGGCAGAATATGGTACCAAAGGATGCAGAATCATCGATAGCCCTAATTTATATAGATATTATTCACAATTATATTTTCTCCCTCACCCATAAAGATATGGATGATGGATAGGGCAGACTAGTGACCTGAATGGAACACTGGTGCACGAGTGGGGATTCTATATGGGGGTGGAGTTGTAATTAAATTTTGGATATACCTATGTGGTTGCCAGGGAATTTTGATCTTGGATCTCCTCACAGTGGTCCCTTCTGGCCTTAAAATTTTTGAAAATCCTACTAAGTTCTTTGCCTCAACAATCCCTTCTGTTGGAGTTCCACACGTCGATTATGCAAAAAAGCATTTCTTCATCAGTTTTAAATTTGTTGCCTTTCAATTTCATTAACTTCACACATGTTCTTGTATGAGTAACAATGAATAGGTGTGCCTGTTTATCCCGCACATACCATTCGTTATTTTATAGACATGTATCATGTCATCCCTGCTTTGTCTTCTCTCACTAGCCCCAGCTTTTTCAGTCTCTCCTCATATCCAAATCTTGCCATACGTCTAAATATCTTTGCTACCCATCTTTGAGACCTTCAAAGTAGCCAAAGCTGGTTTGATTCCCACCTTTGGAGGGATGAATTCTGCCCTCCAATGTTTTACAGAAGGCGACTATAGAAGCAACACTCCCATTGTGTGTACATTCTAGTGCAGAATTTAGTTCAATCACCATATTAATGGCATTGATAAAAATGCCTATTTGCAGTACAACCTAATTTTCCGCCAGACAATTTTGTCAATATCAAAAATATTTAAATTATCCTCCCCATCAGAAGACTGTTTAATTTCCCTATGACAGAAATGGAGTTTTATTGTATTGACATATCCTATGACATGATAAGAGTTAATTAATGATCCTTCCTGGCACTGAACATATATTTTTTTGAATAAAGCAGTGGATCATTTTACTGCACCTTTTTGGTGGTACACTGCCATACAAGAATCAATACTTTAAACAGAGATTGTTAATAAAAAATTAAACAGCCTAACAGGGCACATATTCAAAAGGAACAGGCCAATAAAAAGATTCTCCTTTAAGTAGCCAGGTAAATGGAATGAACTACCAATTGCAACAGTAGGATAATTTATGATAGTCCTACAAGTAATCTGGCATAAATACATATTGAAATCTGTCCTACTTTCATAGCAGGTGCATAAATTACATCACTCCTAAGAGACTATACACTACTGAGGTACTACTACTCCCTCAAAAGACAGTGAGAGATCTAAGGGAAAGTCACAATCTCCTTCCATCTATAATGACCTCAGTTGTAATAAGGGGACGTATGGAAGCTCAGCAATGACAGGCTCCCTTCAATCAGGCCAAGACAAGGCAATGCAAAGTTATATATGCAGTTTCCTCAGGCAGACACACATTGTGTTAATCTATTTTAAATGAATCGATGCTTTATTTGGTGTGATCACGGTTACCTATCGAGTGCTTCTTTGAAGTATTTCTGCTGGATATCAAAATGGAAGACTGTCCTTTCACAGTCAGTTGAAGCGTTGTCACTGCCCCCATGTTTCTTCAGGAATGCATCAAACCCATTCTCATCTGGATACTTCAAACTGCCCATAAATACCACTGAAACACAATCGATCAAAATTAAGCAGATATAGACATAATGATGATTTCAGAAAGGCACAGCTACATAAAGACAGCATGATTTCCCAGTGCTTTGCACCTTGTAAAGGCATTTACACAAAGCAACAGTGCATTACCATTTGATTGACAGCATTTTATGTCCATTTGCACAGGTGTAAATTACTACACAAGATGCAAGACGGTGGGAAATCTAGCCTGTAGCAATTGACCAGCCTAAAAATGCAAGTTATAGAATGGAATCATTTCAGAACATGGAAAACACTTGGTTTCAAGCATGATTTTAAGTTACACCTTAAAACTGAGCACATCAGTCTCAATCTAGTCCTGAATAGGTCACCATAGAGAAACAGACATACAAGCACTCAAATTTATCTGAGTAT
Organism: Chelonia mydas; assembly: GCF_015237465.2. Lineage (NCBI taxonomy): Eukaryota > Metazoa > Chordata > Testudines > Cheloniidae > Chelonia > Chelonia mydas. The sequence goes on from NC_057854.1 coordinate 94,827,636, forward strand.
GACTAACGTTGAAGGAAGTATAAGAAAAATGCAATTACTATTTCAGTCCATTTATTGAAAATAAATGAATAATCTAAAGTGCACTGTTGGGGCGGGGGTGGGGGGGATTTATGTCCAAGGCCAGCAGTACCCAACTAGTGGCAATATTCTGGACTAGACTGCCCAGCGGTGAGAGCCACTGGTTGCCTTGCCTAGCAGCTTGAGTCAGCAGTTTTGTCACCCAATGGCAAGAGTCGGTGGCCACCTTGCATAGTGGCTTGAATCTGCAGTAATGTCACCCAACACCTTGCCCAGCAGCTAGAATCGCCCAACGGCAAGAGTCAATGGCTGCCTTGCCTAGCGGCTAGAGTCTGTGGCCAGCATGCCTAGCAGCTAGAGCCAGTATCAGTGTCACCCAACAGTGAGAATCAGTGACTGGGGTTAGGGGAACTTGGCCCCATGCTGCTCCACCAGGGACCTTCAAAATAATGGTCCAGACACATAGCTTAATGACAGGCACCAGCCCTTACCCCTGTGCCCTGGGTCACTTCCTACCCCTGCACCACTGGTCTGTCTCCGGAGTGTCTTCCCCTATTGGCAGTGACACGTCATCCTCGGCCCCTGCAGATGAAAGGCCTGCATGGCTTGACTGTGAGCCCTGTCCCAGCTGCTTAGAGCCTCAGTGGCTTCTCTGCAGGAGGCTAGAGCATCCAACTGCTCTACTGCTTGGTCCGCCCAGACTGAGCTGAGCAGCTCCCTTTTGAACTCTCCCTCCACTGGGAGCATGCCCAGCAGGGCGTGGCTGCCTGTGTCCATTACTTACCCAACATGATTAATCCCAAAACAACTTTCAGAAGTTGAGCTCAAAATGAGAGGAGGCTGAAATACAGTTGATGAAACATAAAATTGAGTTCCTTCCTTGTCTTTTGAGTTAAAATATCAATATCCAGATTTCTATGCGTGTAAAGGAGCTTATGTAACAATTTGTTGAATCAAAATAGAAGTAAAATTAGGGAAGACGGAACAGCTGAATTAAGAGTTTTGTTAGAAACCTGCACCAGCACTCCTGTCCCGTTAGCTCAGGATCAATCATGTGTGTTTTAGACCATTTGAGCGATTTGGTCAAAACTTCCTAACAGGCTAGATACTGAACAAGCAAATGAGTCCTTTACACTTCTTCCTCTAACACTTTGAAGAGCCAGACATTTCTATCAGTACAAACCATCAGATCTCTTCCCCAGACCTTTATTATGCACCTTGATTACTCTATTCTCCTGTCTGGCCTTTTTGCAGGAGGGACTGATTTAAATAATTTATTTTAATCATGATTTAAATCAGCAAGTAGGAACCCCTGATTTAAAGCATCAACTGTAATCTTGTTTTGAATTTTTACTTTTTAGTTATTTTCCTAAAGAAAGAGTCATTCTCAGTGGCTGATATAAACATTAGGACATGTTAATTTGCAACTCAATATAGCCATTACACTAAATTTGGTACTTCTTTTTACTAAACCAGGAGGATACATTATATCTATATGCATTTATTTAAGCAATTATATAGCTTAACATACATTTATTAGGATTCCTATATTTTACAATTTATTATGTTAAAAATGGTGAATGTTGTACTTATTTACTGGAAAATGTTTCTTTTTCTACTCATGATTTGTATCTCACTGCATTTGGATGGAAATTTCAATTAAATTAGAAATGCAGAAAAACAGCTTTTTAAATTTGTTTTTATTAGTTAAATACAGCTACCTTAAATGTGCTGGACACAATGAAAAAAAGTAAGTTTGTCATAACATATTTTGCATTTAATACAAGCTGATTTGTTAAAGAAAGAATTGACTGTAGTTAATGACTTGAACTGATTATTTCTGGTCACTATGTCCTTCAACATTTTGGAACTAGTTCTCATCCTTTTCTACCTCGTTTTTATTCATGGATTAGATTAGGAAAACAAGTTTTCCTGCTTTTTCAGCTCCCAATTTTGAATGAACTAGTCAAAATTCTCTCTTTCTACCTGCAGAAGAGGCAATTGCCATCAAAACCTTATGTAGCTTCAAAAAAATCTGGTTCAAGGTTCTTAGCCAGTTACTTCCACCAGTTCACTGGTCTGACTTTCTTCAAAACTTTGGCAGCAAACATGTTGCTTGAATAGTTCTATTCACCCCCAGTCCTGAAATCTATTCTGATTGATGGATGAATATTAGATGCCCATGCCATAGCAGGTTTCAGAGTAACAGCCGTGTTAGTCTGTATTCGTAAAAAGAAAAGGAGTACTTGTGGCACCTTAGAGACTAACCAGTTTATTTGAGCATGAGCTTTCGTGAGCTACAGCTCACTTCATCGGATGCATAGCATATCGTGAAAACTGCAGAAGTTTCTGCAGTTTCCACGATATGCTATGCATCCGATGAAGTGAGCTGTAGCTCACGAAAGCTCATGCTCAAATAAACTGGTTAGTCTCTAAGGTGCCACAAGTACTCCTTTTCTTCATGCCATAGCAGCACTTCCTCCTCAGCAATTAAGTATTTACTGTGATACTTTGTATTAAGAATACTGGCCAAAAAACAAGGCAGAGTAAATGCTTCATCTGCTTGTTCGCTGCCTGCAATTTAGCTTTGTTTTTAAAGTGTTTCCTTAAATTCTTGCCAAATTTTAACAACATTAGCAGTTATCTTTTTGCAATTTGTCCAAAGCAATGGAAATAGATTTTAGTATAGTCAGTATAATTTCTACATTTCTCTTTAGCTGGATGTTAACTACTCTGGTATGTGAAATTTCCATTTATTTTGTCACAATTTTCTTCACAAATTGTCATCAACATAGGCCAGATCTTTAATAAATGCTTCAAAACGGTCAACCACTAAATTCCATCATATATCTTAGAGGAGAATTAGCTGTGATCCTCCTCTTTTCAGTGAAGCTGAAGCAAAGTGATTGTTAAAAAACAACAACATTTCAACAACATTTTCCATTACTCCTGGTATACCTCCGTCTTTGGCTAAAAGATACATCAAATGAGCTCTGTACCTATATAAATTTCAAGCTCACTTTTTTATCCACTTCTAAATTTCTTCTCACCTTAGTGTCAGCATTTTTATTCATTTTAATTATTTTTAACATATAATAATAAATGTAGGCATTGTCATAAATTGCCATAATTTTAATTAGGTTTATTTTAATAAGAAAATTTAATTTACATTAAAAATTTAAATTTAAATTAAAATAATCTGCTTTTGATTTTTTTTTAATTATCCATTTTTACCCACCCGACCCTGATGCCTCCAAATTAGCCTCCCTCATGTCCATTTAAAATGTTGCCATTAGACTCATGTTCCTAACGGTCATAGTGACACACAACAATGGTTAAGGGCTAGTGTGCAAAGATCACTGCCTGTCATGCTGACCAATATTGCTTCATTGTTCACTTGTATTCTCCTGTGATCTATATCCATCTGATATCTCCAGTCTTTCCCTTAGATTGTAAACCCTCTAGGGCAGGAACCATCTTTTTCATTCTGTGTTTGTACAGCACCTAGCAATAATGGGGTCCTGATCCTTGATTAGGGCTAATAGGCATGATGGTAATATAAAAAATAATGACTGCTGTGGTGGTTCTCGGGCTATCCAGGACAGAGAGTCACCTGGTTACCCCCGGCCTCCCGCATGAGGGAGTCAGCTCTCTAGCACCACCAGCCTTTCAGCCACTCAAGCACTCTCCTCTGGGCTATGCCAACCTTCAAGGCAAAGAAAGGGCTGGCAATAGATGCACCCCATACCTCTTGAATCATTCCCTTGTGATATCCAGCCCCTGACACTGGCTACTCACAGAAATTCCACAGAGGCATTATACCCTACTTAACTTTTTTAACTTAAATCACCGCTCCTGCATAACACATAGCACTTGTAATAAAACACAAGAAGGTTTAAGAAAGGATAGAGATTCTACTGGAAACGAGAGAGTGATGGAAACAAGTTATTACAACCCAAAATAAAATATGACCCTAGGTCTACACTTATTAATAGTTACCTTTCATGTCTAATAAAGTAGGTTTTTCCCCAAAAGTTCTGTCTGTTGCAGAGCTGGCTGGATTCATAGGAATCAGGATCCAATTTTTCATGAGAACAACCTGCTCCTCAAAATGTCTCCTCAGTGAAATCATCCAGAATATCTTTCCCTCATCTGTGTTATCTGAAACAGTCTTTTGTTTCTATTCATAGGCAGGGCATCCCTGTCTTGTTGTAACATTCCTTTTTTTACCCTCAATAGCATTTGATGATTTGCAGTTGTCTCTTATGATTTTTCCTTGATGGTTTTGGGATTGAGCAAGGCTGAATAATCAAGCCTTGCATTGCATTACCAACTAAACAGGGCAGAGTGACAACTCCCTCCTGCCTGAATGGCCCACCACCAAGACATATCTCCTAGTAACTAATTTTTTACTCCAAGTCTATAAAGCATACTTTCAATATAAATTCATTATTCCTTAAATATCACCCATACATACACCTTGCAAATATATGAATCTTGACAAGTTACTAGCTTTTCTGGAGATATCCTAATGTTACTCTTTATGGACAAATTTCCTGTAAGGCACATGTTTGGTGTAGTGAATTTGTCAGGTCTGAAGTAGGAGTTGTTTGCAAAGAACGGGGGGCCCTTTACCTAGGAGCCTCTGTGTCACAATCACCGCACCCACTCTTCACTCTACCATGCTGTCTCTACCACATCAAGCACAGCATGTGATCCTCATCTTTAAAGCCCTTCATCATTTAGCTCCACCCTACCTTTCAACTTGTTTTTATTATGAAGTTTAACCACCCCCATCAACTTTGTATCACCAGTGATGCCAGCCCCATTTTTCCCACATTCACCTCCATGCATTCTTCGTGCAACCTCTTACACTTGGGAAGAACTCCCCATGATAATTCATGAATCCCCTATCTTAGCCTCTAACATCCCTCCTTACAACCTTTTTGATGTGGTACCTACATATCACACCCATCTGGCATTCTGCTTCTAGAATTTTTTATACAAATCAATAAATCCATAATAAGGTCACTAAATTTTCCACTTTGGGAGGAAAGACTGAAATGTAAGCTGATACATACTGTGCTCCAGAAAATGTGCCAACCCAGGCAGATCCTCAGGATCACAGAAACTGCCAACAGCAACACAAAGAGCAGCTGCAGACTGCAAAATAAACACACAGACACTGAGGAGTCACTTCTAAAAAAAATTGCAGTCATTTTATCTAGTAGACAAGAACTCCAGTTCTAACAATCTCACAGAGCTACTCTACACTCAAAGAGGAGTGAAACAGGCCAGAATGTTCTGCTGGAAATACGAGCTATGAGTCCATAAGTAATGGCAATATAGGCTCAACCCTGAACAAGAGAGGTAGATGCTCCGATACCAGGGACAGAGGCCATATAAGTAACTAGATTGATAGGACATTCAGGAACGGAGGACTAGCCTGTTTGTCTTACCACAATATTTAAGAGCTTAGGACCATGACAGTAGTTCTCCACTTAACAAGCTTTCACTCTGTAGCATTAGCACATACCAGCTTCTCTGTTCCATTTCTCTTATTTGCTTCTTTCTTTCCTGTTAGTTCTTCCATTTCCATATCATCAGAATTATTGGGATCCTCCTCCTCACCATCATCATCTTCATAATTTTCCTTGTCCTCTTCCATCTCTGCTACCGAGTCATCATCTTCATCAGTTTCAATCTCGATTTCATCATTATCCTCCCATTCCAAAGACTCCTCAGAAGGAACACTATCCATGTTATTTCCATCCGAAATCAGTAGTGCACACAAGCCATTTTGTAATGTGAGATACCTGGGAAATCAAGAATAATAATAATATTTTGAATCTTCGATTGTCCACCTAAAGCAATGGAACTCCCAAAGAAAGTCTGAAAAATTCTGAATTTTTCATATTTGTTCTAGGCCAGCGGTTCTCAAACTGTGGGTTGGAACCTCAAAGTGGGTCGCAACTCCATTTTAATGGGGTCACCAGGGATAGCTTAGACTTGCTGGGGCCCAGGCCCAGAGCTGAAGCTCGAGCTCCACTGCTTCAGGCCTGGACGGCAGGGTTCAAGTTACAGGCCACCTCCTTGCGGTTAAAGCCTTGGGCTTCAGCTTGGACCCCACTCTTCCCCCTGGGGCAGTGGGGCTCGAGCTTTGCCCCCTCCCTCTCCTCCCTCTCCACCCACCCACCCGGGGCAGTGGGGCTCGGGCGGGCTCAGGCTTCGGTCCCCCATCCTGGGGTCATGAAGTAATTTTTGTTGTCAGAAGGAGGCCAGAGTGCAATGAAGTTTGAAAACCTAGAACCCCTGTTCTAGGCTTTTGAACTGCATTCCCTTCCCCACAGTGATGTTCTTGAAGATCTGCTAAGCTTGAAAGGTAGTTTGAGAGCAGAAAAGTTTAAAAAAAAAAAAAAATCTACCAGTCCCTTTTTGCCATTTAATTATATTCCCAGACAAAAACTGGGTTAAAATGGAGATAAGGTTGAGAGTACATTGGTAATTTAGAGTAAAAAGCAAAACAGGGATGTTGTAATTACTCCCCCCCCCCCCCCCACACACACACTCAAAACCAAAAGCATTATAAAACCAGGCAGTTCATAGTTAAGTTTAAATGTAAGAGAAAGCCGAATGTTTTCATTTTATTCTATATAGGTTCTTATACTATGCTCATTACCACAGTATTTGAACACCTTTCAGCACTGAACTGAGCAATGTGGCTAACGTCTATCACATGTTCTTTGTTCTCTCTCTCAGCCTCTTCCTGGGGAAGAATTCTGTGTGCATGCAGGTGCTTTTTTAGTAGGATGTTTTGTTTTAAATTATATTATATATACACACTCACACACTGTATGTGTTTATATTAGAGAAGGGAAGGTCAAAGAAATGCAATATGCACATAGAGGAGAAGTGTTGAAGTTTGTGATGGTTCTTAGCTCCTGTGAGTTCATTACACAATCTCAGACCAGCCTGAGCGAGATCTGTCTCCTGCACAGATGAGCTTTTCCCTTATTGTAGAAAGGCCCATTGTGCCAGAGGAGCAGAGCTGCTGACCATGGTGTTCATGTTGGACTTCTAGGTAATTTTAGATATCCTGGGCCCAAGCTATTGAGATCTTGATGAAAAGGACCAAGACCTTGAACTTGACATTTTATAGGAAGCCAGCATAGTGAGCAGAGGACAGGTTTGATGTGATAGAGTGCTTCTCCTGAGTGAAACAGGTTAAGCACCGAAGGCTTCATGCCCAGGAATACTGCATTGCTTTAGTCTACATGAGAGGTGACAAAGGCATATATAAATGTGGCCAGGTCATTGGCCAACAGGATGGGATGAAATCTCCTAGCCAACTGGAGATGATAGACAGCATTACTTAGATGCAGTTATATGACCTCTTAGTGCCAGCGAATAATCTAAAAACACTCCCTAAACTACAGACTGAATTGATCAATTGTGGGTGTGTGTCTTTAAATAAAGGAGACCTCAACTTTTCAAAATACTTTCCTCTGCCCATGAGCATAACTTTTGTTTTGCTCAGGTTCATCTTAAACCTGCTATTCTTTATATATGAAATGATTTTGTCCAAGCCCTGGCCCACCTTGGTGATAGTAGTATGGTCTTATGTGGTGAAGAATAAGTAGAGCTGTATGCCATCCGCATATTGCTGGCACTTGTGTCCATGTCACCTGAATAGTTCCCCTAGTGGCTGCATGTAGATGTTGAAAAGAGGTGCTGAAAGAATTTATCCTTATGGGACTCCACAAGTGAGGGGGGCTATGATAATTAGGCCTATGAATTTACCCTCACTGTAAACTCAACTGTAAAACTGAACATTCATAAACTCTCACAATGACTTGTTATATAAAGTAACCTAGTTCTTTTAAAAAAAAATAAACACATGTAAGAAGGAGGCAGAAAGGCTGAACTAATTTAAAAAGAGTTTTACTGATACTACTTCAAGGACTGTTACTATTATGACTGACAAACAAGAGGAACAGAGGTCTGAAAATCAATTAACCAAAATACGTGCATCAGAAATTCGGCCAATTGGTGGACACAATACTGAGAGGATAGATTATTCAACCCAACACTCCTTTCTGGGGGGCGAGGGTGCTGTCTTAAAAAGAAAAGACTTTTAGTAAAAACTAGCAGAAGAAGCAGGTGTGTGCCAACAATGGAAGCAAACTTTATCACCATTGCTGCCACCTCACTATCTCCTGAAACCGCAGATATTCTTCATCCTAATCCTGCGAGATGTCCTGACCGGACCACGCCTGATAGAAGGAACCAAATGACACAATCACCTGCACTGTCTCTGGCTAATTTCTGAACATCAGATGGGATATGAGACTTCATCTTTCCCCTCGGCACTCTCCATGTGTCCTTTTCTTTCACCACCTTCTTTCTTAGAGTCTGGCTTTGATGGCTGTCACATGCTGCTTGTACACGGTAGATTGCAGGACTGCTACAAGTAGGTCAGGCTTCTGCACCAGTTTTGGACTGGCTACAGAACATCCATCATGAAGAGAGATACAAGAGATGTGTTCTCTTTAAGATACTTTAAAGCACTGTCAGGTATGGCTGTTACCAATCCAGGTAAAGTATGTTACTCATAGTGCCACCTAATGGCTGAACATTATAATAGTTTTAGCATTCCATCACATGTCCCCCTTTAAGTTTTATATTCATACCATTTACAAAATTTTACACTATCAAGCAAACTTTAAAGTTCAATACATATCAGTTTGTTAAGTGTTTCTGAATCATAATGGTTTCCTAATTACATGACTCAAATGCCTAATAACTTTGTGATCTGGCTGTCCATTAGTTGCAACGGCTGGCTGTGGTTGGTTTGGAATTGTTGTATTCTTCTTGTTCTGCATCTGCCATCTGTAGAGTTTGCTCTGTTGGATTGTTCCTTCTGAGGAACAAACTGAAGATGTGACAACTTCTCTTGAGTTCTGAATTTTTCCATAACTTGTGAATTTATTCTGAAAGATTTTGTAGTTAGGGACTTGTCCCTCTTTCCCGCAGGGGGTTTATGATATTTTTATCAGTCATGCTGTGTCTCTTTACTGCTTCTGAGCTAGTTTCTGTTTTTTCAAGTTGCTCCTGGTTTTTGTTTTGCTCCTTCACTAGTTCACTCTACTTTATTATCTGGATAGCTGTGTGTAGGGTTAAAACTGTCTTTAATTGTACCTGCTGTGCGATGCTTTTGTCTGTAAGCCCAATAATCAGTCTCTCTGATATTTTCATGTTTTACAATCCCCAAATCTCAGTTTTCTGCCAAGGTATGAAAGGCTCTTACAAAAGATTCAACACATTCCCCTGGTTCTTGAGCTCTATGGTGAGAACACATCCATTCATAAACCACATTTCTCTAAGGTATAAAGTATGCATCAAACATAGCCAAACTCTTTCAGTCATCCTTGTGACTGTCACCAGTAAAGGCAAAGGATTTAAAGATATACTCTGTCTGCTTCCCCATAGCACAAATTAAAGACAATACCTGGATGTCTCCAGTTTTCTGGTGGAGTTTAGTAGTAATGCGAAGTCTTGCAAAGTACTTCTTCCAGTCAGTCCATTCTGAATGTCTGTCAAAGCTGAAGTTTTCTGGTGCATCAAAGAGTGATATGTTGATTATATCAGTCCTGCAACCTTTGTTGTTGTTTTTTCTTCTGTTTGAAAACTTTGTAGCTGATTTCCAACATTGCATATTTGCAATACTGCTGTAAGCCTGTGACCAGAAAGAGGCAACTAAAAGAAATGTCCTAAACAGCCTGATGCCGGTTCAAGTTTCCAGATCTCAGAGTGGATGACAAGACTGTGCATTGGGCCTATGTTTTCCCAACAGTGAGTTTGCATTTTCTTTCTTTGCTATTCTTTACTTCACCCTTTTCTGTGTGTTTGTCTTGTTTTAGCTTCTTAGGAAACAGGACTTTAACAACATCAACAATATAAAAAGCTCCAGCTCATCTCAACTAACTTCTCCTTTTCCCTCCAAAAAAAACAAAACAAAACAAAAACAAAAAACCAAACCCCACTGACACAGAATACTTCTTTCTCTGAAGGACTCAGTTTTAAACTAAATTTAACTCAAACTAATCAACAGATTTAATTATCAGAATATTCCCTCGAAGAGTAGGTGCTGTGGTTCTGAGGCAGACAGTCTATCCTTTAGACGTAATAGAAGTTGAATCCCTGTTTTGTGTGTAAAACTCAACTCAAACTTAAGTACAGAACTGCATTTGGCACCCTCACAATTAGAGGTGCTTGAAAAATGCAGACTTTTTTGTCAAAATTTTAAATTTAAAAATACTCAATTACTTCATAACAGAGGTGGGCAAACTCCAGCCTGCGGGACCGTCCTGCCTGGCCCTTGAGCTCCCAGCCATGGAGGTTAGCCCCCAGCCCCTCCCCTGCTGTCCCCCCTCTCCTGCAGCCTCAGCTCGCCATACCACCAGTGCTCTGGGCAGCAGGGCTGCGAGCTCCTGCCGGGCAGCGCGGTGGCATGGCTGGCTCCGGTCGGGCCGCGTAGCTGCCAGTCCTGCTGCTCTGAGTAGCATGGTATGGGGCCGGGGGGGGGGGGTTAGATAAGGGGCAGGGGGTCCCGGGGGGCAGTCAGGGGACAGAGAGTGGTTGGATGGGGCGGAGGTTCTGGGAGGGTGCGGTCAAGGGACGGGGAGGGTTGGATAGGCGTGGGAGTCCCAGGGGGCCTGTCAGGGAGCAGGGGTGTGGATAGGGGTCAGGGCAGTCGGGACAGGAGGAGGTTGGATAGGGGATGGGATCCTGGGAGGGCAGTTGGGGCAGGGGGTCCCAGGAGGAGGCAGTCAGGGGACAGGGAGCATGGGGATTGGATGGGGGTGGGGGTCCCAGGGGGCTGGTTGGGGGGGTGCCCAGGAGGGGACGGTCAGGGGACAAGGAGCAGAGGGGGGGCTGGATGGGTTGAGGGTTCTGAGGGGGGCAGTCAGGGGGCGCGAAGTGGGAGGGGGCAGATAACCTGGCCCCTGCCCCCTGTTTGGGGAGGCACAGTCTTCCCCACCTGGCCCTCCATACAATTTCAGAACCCCAATGTGGCCCTGAGACCAAAACGTTTGCCCACCCCTGCTTTATAACCTTGTCACAAACATCAAAGTTGAAAAAAAAAATCAGGGCAACTCTAATAGGCGTTTTTAAGCTTGCATAAGCCTGATTTTAATAAACAAGCCATAACTTCTTCATTTTTAAACTAGATAGTGATAACACGGGTCATTCTTCAATTCACACTTTGTGTGTGTGGATTTATAAAACAAGGAAGAGTAGTGTATGTTAACCCTAGTTGTGTTGTGTTTACTCAGAGCTGGATTAAGGCAGTCTGGAGAACATTACACACCACCTGTGGCTTCACCCACCCCCATTAGGAGTGGCAGATTCTCACTGAGATGCATATGGAAGTGTACACTTCTCAAAGCTATTGGTTCAGACTGTCTGCATATTTAGCCAGCTGTAATTGCATCAGTTACAACCAGGTCAGAGACCTTTCACGGGGGCTGCAGGGCCTCCCAGCTGAAACCCAGTGCCCGGAGCCCTTGCACTCCCCCCAAAGCATGCAGTGGCGCGGTGCAGAGCTGAAACCAGCACTGGCGCGGGGCAGAAGCTGGGAGCCCCTGTGCCCCCACAGTCTGAAGCCAGGAGTGGCGCGGGGTCAAGCTGGGAGCCCCGGCACCCCTCTCCCCGCTGAAGCTGGAAGCAGTGGGGGAGCTCCAGCAGCCCCCCCCCTCGGGTGCCCCCCTGGGCTGAAGCCAGGAGCAGCGCAGGACTGAAGCCCCGAGCCCTGGCACTCCGCGTGGGAAGAAGCCCATAGGCAGAGACTGGGGGGGCACAAGGATGTTGTCCCCCCAAACTGCAGTGCCATATCCAGAGTGGGGTAGACCTAGGGGGACGCTTCAGCCCCCCCTTTCCCTCCTCATCTCCCCCAGTTCCCCTCAGGCCCTGCCCTCTGGCCAGGTTGTAGGTGGGAAGCCAGAGCCAAGCAGTGCACGGCAGCTGCTCCTCTGGCTAGTGGTATCATGGAGCAGGCAGCTGTGGCTTTCCTCCATTTGCTGCTGGTGCCCAGGATTGTGGCTACTCCTCAGCTCCCAGCCCCTTTGACTGCTTATGCAGCTGGTAAGAGCTGCCTGGGCAGAGGGACCCAGCTCCGGGACAGCAGAGCCCTCGGGGAGCAGCCATCAGAGGAGCTTCCCAGCACATAGCCTCTAGCTAGCCTCCTCCCTGCAACCTGAGCTACCCCCCTGCCCACACACAGCCCCTAGTTACCCCTCTACCTCCACTGAGTGGTTTTCAAACTTTTTGAATTGAGTCCCCACTTTGAGTTACATTTTTTGGTTGCATCCCCCCTGGGTTGCCTGCTGAGGTGAGTCAGGGAGTGGAGGTGGCACTCCCTCCCTGGACCGCGTTGTGCGGAGCTGGCCCAAGCCCTACCGGCCCTTGCCCCGCATCCCAAAAAGCAGTCAAACTACACCTATGCCCAATGCCCCCCTGACTGGCCCCAAGCCCCCCTACACCCGAACTGGGCCCTGGAGTTTTTATAGCATGTTGAGGGGGGCCTCAGAGAGAAAAAGATTGAGAACGCTGTTCCAGAATATATACAATTGTAGACCCTATACAACTTATTAAATTTATATTACTGTAGTGTGAACAGAGTCATTTGTCTTCACGTCCTACAACAAAAGCCTTGTACCCAAATGGATACTGCTTCTGCTAGTGACCATTATAGCATAATAGAGTTTAAGGCCAGAAGGGGCCATTATATCATCTAGCGTGACCTCCTGTACATCACAAGCCATTACAATTCACCCAGATACCAATATAGTAAGCCCAACGACTTTAGTTAGTCTAAAGCATTTCAGCCCTCAGGGCAGTAAACTTTGTGCCACAAGCAGAAAACAGGAAAGACAAAGGTGCCACCGGTTCCTAAGATTCATAAATTCATAGATTCCAAGGCCAGAAGGGACCATTGTGATAATCTAGTCTGACCTTCTGCATAACACAGGCCATCAAACTTCCCCAAAATACTTCTTAGAGCATACCTTTTAGAAAATATACAATCTTGATTTAAAAATTGTCAGTGAAGGAGACTTCACCAAGATGCTTGGTAAATTGTTCAAATGGTTAATTACACTCACTGTCAAAAATGTATTCCTTATTTCCAGTCTGAATTTGTCTAGCTTCCAGTCATTTGATCAAGTCACCCTTAATGTTCTCTTTGTTAACCTAAATAGATTGAGCTCTTTGAGTCTATCACTGTAAGCTATATCTTCTAATCCTTTAATCATTCTCATGACTCTTTTCGGAACCTTCTCCAATTTATCAATATCCTTTTTGAATTGTGGGCACCAGATATGGACACTGTGTTCAGCAGTAGTCGTGCCAGCGCCAAATATAGGGATTAAAATAACCTCCCTACTCCTACTCAAGATTTCCCTGTTTACGCATCCCAGGATCATATTAGCTCTTTCGGTCACTGCATCATGTTGGGAGCTCATGTTTGCTGATTATCCATCATGACCACAAAATGTTTTTTACAGTCACTGCTTCCCAGGACAGAGTATCCCATCCTGTAAGTACACCATACATTCTTTGTTCCTATATGTATATATTTACATTTAGCCATATTAAAACACACATTGTTTGCTTGCGCCCAGTTTACCGATCAGTGACCTGTCCTATTCACTATTCCACTCCCCCAGTTTCAGTGTATGCAAACTTTACCAGTGATGATTTCATATTTTCTTTTAGGTCGCTGATAAAAAAAGATGAATAGCATAGAGGCAAGAATCAATCCTTGTGGGACCCCACCAGAAAACACTCACTTGATTTCAGTTAGCCAGTTTTAAATCCATTTAATGTGTGCCATGTTCATTTTATATCATTTTAGTTTTTTAATCCAAATGTCGTGTGGTATTAAGTCAAAACACTTCAGAAGTCTCAGTATATTACTTCAACACTATTACCTTTATCAACCAACTTGTAATCTCATCAAAAAAAGATATCAAGTTAGTTTGGCAGGATCTATTTTCCATATACCCATATTGATTTGCTTTAATTACATTAACTTCCTTTAATAATTTATTTATTGAGTACCGTATCAGTCACTCCATTATCTTGCCTAGGATCAATGTCAGGCTGACAGGCTTATAATTACCAAATCATCCCAATTACCTTTTTTTAAAAAAATATATATATATTGTAATGGCAGGGAATTTATTAGGTAAGATATACTCAGATGATCCCAGCAGGAAACCAAACCATTTGCTTCTGGGGAAAGCAGGGAAAAAAGAAAGTCCCTGCCAATCTGACCTGTGGGAAAATTCCTTCCCAACTCCAAATAGGACAGTAAGTCTGTCCCTAAGCATGTGAGCAAGACACACAGCCAGGCATCTAGAAAGAGAATCTTCTGTGCCACCTCAGACCACTGGTTCACCCTGAATGGTGTCCCAACTCTAGTTGTAGCCAATCTAGCCAGCTGTGCAACAGGGGAAATAATTCCTGCCTGATCACTGCAGGCAATCAGCTGAAGCCCTGAAGCATAAGATTTAATTATATAGAGCTGCAAGTGTTATAAACATGGTGAGCACACAATTATATGAAGTGTAGCAACGTAGCTTCCGTATAATTTCAGAAGAGAATATTTTGACAGAAATTTTAAGCCTCTTTGGCTATTTCTATCCATGTTTTTATCCTTTCTAGATCTTTGTATTTCTTTACACACTTCTCCAAATAAGTAAAAGGGAATATAATAATACTGTTCTATTTACTCCCATCTTCAGGTCAACACTGATGATGTTTACTAAACACAGCAGGAAAAAGTTTCCATTATTAAGGTCAGCGATTAACTCAGGAACAGGTGAAAGCAATTGGGTTTTAGCTAGCAAAACTGAGGTGGGAATCTCAAATAGTGCTAGATAATGCTGAATAGTAATGCTATTTGGTCAAGCATTCTTTACTTTTTCCAAGTTGAGTTGAAGATGGAAAGGAAAAGATTATCCATACATAACTGAATGCTAGTCACTGAAAGCATGACACCCACATCTTTAAGAACACAAGACTGATCAGAAGGCTGCAAGCAGACATTCTTTCCCAGACACTTGATTACCACTGGCGCTATTGAAATGCCAGTAGTGATTCTGATGGATCCAGCTTACCCCTTGCTCCTAGGGCTCACAAAACCGTATACTGGCCACCTCAACCGCACCAAGGAAAGACTCAGTTACCAGGTCAGAAAGTGCAGAATGACAATTGAACATGCTGTTGGTAGAGTGAAGGGACACTGGTGGTGTTTAATCACTAGACTGGATCTCAATGAGAAAAATATTCTAATGGTTATAGTTACCTCATGTGACCTAAATAATATTTGTGAGGCAAAGGGGGAAAAAAGCTGTCACAAGGATGGAGGAGATTGGCTGTTCAAAGTCTGCTCTGACAACAGCCATTACAAGAGCTCAACATGGAGCTATGCAGTTGAGTGAGGCTTTAAAAGAGCACTTTAACAGTCAGCGATAGCAGTGCTCTGTACAGGAATGTTCTGTGGACCTGAAGCTTTGAGTGCTGTTAGGAAATGTGTAGTGCTTTCTGCATATTTACACACATTATGTTTTATCAAAGCTATGAATTATCTGGTGCTTGCTGTACATTTATAAATATGACTGGGGGGTGTTTTCCAGAACCTCTTGAGTTTTGCGGTGCTGTACATTTACAAGTACTCTCTGCTTTGAGCATTGCTATGCATTCTGAAATGTGTTGTGAACTAATAAGAATAATTATTTAAAAAATAAGAAATTTGAGTGGCAAAAACAGTGCAGAAAAGCAATGTGCAAAAAACAGTAGGCACTGCAATACAAACTTTGAACTGAATTTTTAGAATTGGAAAGGCAATAAACATTTGTCCATTTCAGTATACAAATGTCATCCCTTGTGCTACACACATACTGACCTATGTTGTTGTATGTTAAGCAGTGGTTTTCCTTGCAGTCCACATAGGGATTAGGATGTGGCCCATGATGCCACATGATATGCTTTGGGGTCTCAGGACTGCTTCTACAGAGCTCTCTAAGGACTGTAAAGCGCGAGGAGTCTGAGATTTTGGGGCCTGTAGGGCAACCAGCATCTGCAGCATTCGAGTTTGCTGCCTGAAAAGCTCCTTTATGTCTTGGTGCATCTCCCTTTCCCCTTCCTGCTGGGAATCCTAGCCTTCCCCCATCTGCTTTTTCATTCTCCATAACATCTGTCACACTGGCTTTCCAGGACCTTTGTTCATGGTCTGAAGCAGCAATGGCTTGCAAGATCTTGCTGAGCTAATCCTCTTCTTTCTCCTCTTCAGGATCAGATGTTCTGCAGCTGTGCAAGGGGAACCCCTCAAAGCCACAATGAAAGCTGCTGATAAACAGGCAGATGTATCATTGGATTTATAGTCACAACAGAGAGGGAATAAGTTTCAAACTCGCTTCCCTTATGCCCATAAAAAAATTAATAAGACTTGCTTATTGACATTTCAGCTTTGAAGTATCTCTGCACAGCACCACTCTTCAGCCCCAGCCATGGTGAGTATGGGCCCATCCGGGGCGGAGGAGGAATTCTGGTTGCATGAAACAATCAAATTTCGGTCCCTATTCCATTCTATGCATATAGAGCAATGGCACTGAATATTGGCATTATTTTCCATAGGCAGTGGTGGTTTTAGCTGATATCTCACTCCTGAGGGTAGCAAAGCCACAGACAGCACAGCTGTTACTGGCATCATGAAGCCACTCAGGCCAACATGCCACTAGCCTCCTTAGTGCAATGCTGCCAGCTGAACTCATCATGGTGACGTGTGGGAAAGTATCTTCTGCAGAAGAAGAAATAACGCAGCCATCCCTAGAAGCCTTCAGGAAAGGATAGTGGAGTATCACCATGAACGTTTCATTGAGATCTCTCAGAAGGATACAAGGGACTTCTTCTGTATATAAGCTGCTCCACGTGGCCCTCTCCATGTCCAATCCAGCGGAGGAACTAAAAGCAGATACCACCCCTCTCTCTCTATTTGTTGTACCTCCATTTCTTCATGTATGAGTAAAACTACTAAAAGTTTATACCAGTGTCTTGTTAACTTGAGGATGGGCCGGGAGACATCTTTACATTTAAGCATCATATGGAAAAATGCATGTACACGCTTACCCAAGGTCCCTTCCTCTTCATTGGGCTCATCCATATTTGGTTGCCAGGACTGACTAGACCACGGTGGAGTCTCAGACAGGTCTTGATTTGTATGGTTGGACACCCTCCCCACACCCCACATCTCCCCTCCTCCTCTTCCCTGTTCATGGCAGGGGTCCACATCTCAGACTCCTCCAAGGTATCCACAGTGGTTTGCAGAGTGCTGGTGGGGCCTCTGTCAAATATGGCACAGTTTGTTGTAAAAGCAAATCAGCAGCTCACCACTAGATTGATTATTGGCCTCCCTTGTCTTGTAGCATGCCAGCTGCAGTTCCTTCGCTTTCCTGGAGCACTATTTCTGCTTCCTGTTGCATCTCTTTGCCTGCATCCCCCATGCAATCTCCTCATAGATGTCCACGTTTCTACAGCTGGTCCATAGCTGTGCTTCCACAGCCTCTTCTCCCTACAATCCCAGGAGACCCAGTATCTCTTGTATACTCCAGGCAAGAGCATGTCTGGTGTGTTGAGCCTGTCTGGTTGGCTGGCTAGTTACACATAACAAGGGAGAGTTCCTAGACAGGTTCACCAAGGTAGACAATCAGGAAAAGCAACGAGGAGTCCTTGTGGCACAAGGACTCCTCATTGTTTTTACTGATACAGACTAACACAGCTACCACTCTGAAACCAATCAGGAAAAGGCATTTCAAAAATACCATCAGTCTCTGTGACCCCTGAGCAGTGGAATTTACAGTTGTTATAAGAGCTGCGATTGTTGCAGCAAACAAGGCATTATGGGACAGCTGCTGGAGCACTGTTAGGGTCCATACATATCATGCACCATCTACATGCACACTCAGTAGATCACCCATTTCTCTACACGGGTCAGGCACGTAGTTTAACTGCATTGCAATAATTAGGTTCTTATGTCTGCCAGAAACAAATCTGAGTATAGACACATGCACAAACAGGTTGACAAAAGGCAACGTATACCAACCTAAAGTTGGAGTGTAGATCAGGCCTTGTTTGCCATAAGTTAGCTTTGGTTAGATAGTGTAAAGACACAACAATTTGGTGATTTTTTTTTTCTGTCAATGGACAAGTGCATTATTCTGCAGCTGCTAGCAGGGACTTCAAAAAATATTTTATGCCAATTATCCAGGCTCAAAATTTCAAGTTAGAAACAACTTGTCCAGTGTGAAAAATCAATAACCCTGGCTGACGGAGACAAGCATTTCTCTACAGGCTGTATAGGTACCATCCAGCAGAGTTAAAATTTCTTAACATTAACAGGTTTCAGAGTAGCAGCCGTATTAGTAAGTGAGCTGTAGCTCACAAAAGCTTATGCTCAAATAAATTGGTTAGTCTCTAAGGTGCCACAAGTACTCCTTTTCTTTTAACATTAACAGTGTATGTGGTTGATGCTCCATGACCACGAGACAGAGCACTGAAAAGAGGGGCTGAGGGGGAGAAGGAGCAAGTAGGTAGGGGCAGGAGGGGGTTGAAAAGGTTAAATTCCTTATGAAGAATCCTGGCAGATAACACTGCTCTGCTTTCTCAACTCCCAATAAAAACAGACATACTAATCGAGGGCAGGACCTTCACTGCTACAGAGAACTAAAGCACCATCACTGTGACCCTGCTACGTTTTTAAATTATTCATGAGTTCACGTTTGCTGATATGGAAGCAACTGGAAATGGGGGGGGGGGGGGGGAGAACCAGTGTGTTTTAGTTTCTTCTTCCAGGGTTACTATAAGGCAGGGGAACCGCCTATCCCTCTGCACCATCCCCGTGCTGCTTGGGGGTGGGAGGGAAGACGGTGCCTTCCACCTTCTTCCCAACACGGCCCCCTCCCCCTCACCTGTACTGCTTGGGGTCACTGGGGGACTTGACAATGGCAGGGTCCCCCAGTCTGGGGTTAGCCCTGCGGCCCCTTCCTTGCTCCTCAGACTCCTCCGGGGGCAGTCGGGCTGTAGCACCTCGGCCGCCCGCGCCGCCTCGCTGCCCCACGGCCAGCTCCGGGCAGCTGCAGCTAGACAAGGGCTTGCCCTTGCCAGACATAACGGCGCCTGAGCCGACCCTACCAGCTCACAACGGCTGGCTACGGAAGGGCAGTCCCGCGGTCTCCTTTCCCGCCTCCCTAGCGCCACCCCTGCGCTCCCCACGAGGCCCCGCCAGCCCTAGCGCAGCCGGGAACGGCAGTTCACCCCTACACTGACGGTTGGAACCTACCCAACCAATCAACATACAGCTATATGGTGACGTACCTTACCGCCCTATGACGGTTAAATCAAGCCAGTTTTAACAGCGTGAGAGAGGGGGGCAAACCATGGTGATCGTGAGGGGAGAAACGCACGCGCCTCACGAAAGCCCCCGGACCTCAAATAGCAGCAAAGAAGGAGCTAGAATATAGACGAGGCTTAAGGTCTCAGCCTCCCCCGCCCATATTTCAGGGTTCGGACTGGTTCACTGACACACACACCCCCCACATCCCGCTCTGGACTCTTCCATATACGGTATTGGAAGAGGCGGGCTTTCCCCCAAATATTCTCTCCCACTGGTTCAATGAGCTGTCGCTGACTGTTTGCGGAACGAGTGAGCATGCGTGGAAGATCCCAAGGTACTGGATGCTGGGAGAGGTGGAGCGTTCCACATGGGGAATCCAGGGAACGGGGCAGAGGTGTCAGTTCAGTGAAACTTAACTAACCGGAGTGCAAGAGCTAGAGGCCTCAGGCAGGCCTGCGTGTGATGTGGGTACCACTTGCCCCCAGGTTAGGGGGCTCACTCCCTTAGTGCAGAGGTGTTTACCCAACAGGGGATTAGCAAGTGTTGGGCAGTGTAATCTTCACTAGCACTGTTCCCTCTAAGCTGTGCGCACACAGATCCTAAACCCCGCACACATGGCGATACGCCACGCACACAAAAATTTGCACAGAAGCACAACAATTTCCACAGAAGAAATTTTTTGTGCAGACGGCCTGTCAAAAATTAGAGGGAACATTGCTCGCTAGGAAACAGGTTTCAGAGTAGCAGCCGTGTTAGTCTGTATCCGCAAAAAGAAAAGGAGTACTTGTGGCATCTTATATTTGAGCATAAGCTTTCGTGAGCTACAGCTCACTTCATCGGATGCATTCCAGGATGTCTACCTAGTCAGGCAGCAGTACAATGCCAGAGGATATAAGCATTGCGGCTTTGCAGAGAAAGATTCAGGGTGCAGGTTAAACTGGGGAGTTTGGTAAAGTGCAAGCAATTTTCACAGGCAGAAGATATCTAGTGTGCAACCTCTGATTTTTGCCTTTATACATCTGAAATGAAAACACTTTGCAGAACTCCTGCCCAAGCAGAAGTAATCCTTCCTTGCACTTGGAAAAGCGTCACTTTCAAGAATAGAATGGGTGCTTGCCAACAGAAAACTTTTTTCATTACACGATGCTGTAAAGAAATAGGAATTTAGTGGTCCTGATATTCCAGGGTGCTTGATTTTAACAAATGCCTGCATATGATAGGCTCTCAAGAGCCTAGTATCTGAAGTAGTGAGGGAAAGTTCAAATAGAAACATTTTCATATTACAACCTAACAGCCAGTGTTATTTTACAGCCTAATGCTAGCCAGCAACATTTCATTATCCAATTAACTACAGCCTCATTGAAGGGAATGCATTGGTAAAGTGGTGTCCAAGTGGAAAAGTCTTCATATGCACAAGAGCTTTCAAACATACAACAAGGCTGCTGGCTCTGGTCATGGATTTAACAATTTCTGTAACTGGGCTCAAAATGAAAAAAGTGGCTTTTATTTTTGTCTGCACTCTAACTAATGGAACTTGTGTCAAACACTTGATCTTCATTAGGAATATCCTGAACCAACCCCTAGATAACATATTGTAGGGAGCAATTCTTCAGGGAGGAGCTAGCTCCTCTAGGAATAGATGTTTTACTCCTAACACATGTGGATCAAATCCTGAGACGCCTGCTCAGTTTTTACTCAGGGAAAATTCACCCTCAGCTCCGGATTTAGCCCCATAACTCTGCTCCTCACAAACAACACACAAAAGCAAAGAGAGAATGAAATAGCTTTGGAGTGTTTTGGTCCTGCTTTGAGCAGGGGGTTGGACTAGATGACCTCCTGAGGTCCCTTCCAACCCTGATGATTCTATGAAGGGAAACCAGGTGCGGCTGGAGCGCCACTATTAATACAAAAAGAAAAGGAGTACTTGTGGCACCTTAGAGACTAACAAATTTATTTTTGCATAAGCTTTCGGGAGCTACAGCTCAAAGCTTATGCTTAAATAAATTTGTTAGTCTCTAAGGTGCCACAAGTACTCCTTTTCTTTTTGCGAATACAGACTAACATGGCTGCTACTCTGCAACCTAATATTAATACAGTGAATGTTAATTAAAGTGTGAAGTGACACCGCTTGCTGTTGGAGACAGGGAAATGAAAACGCAAATAGTTTTGATGCAACTCGGTTTCCAAAGAAGTTAGTGGGGACTTCATACTAATCCCCAACTAAATCATCCCAGCCAGGGCTTTGTCAAGCCTGACCTTAAAAACCTCAGAGGAAGGAGATTCCACCACCTCCCTAGGTAACGCATTCCAGTGCTTCGCCACCCTCCTAGTGAAAAAGTTTTTCCTAATATCCAACCTAAACCTCCCCCACTGTGACTTGAGACCATTACTCCTTGTTCTGTCATCTGCTACCACTGAGAACAGTCTCGATCCATCCTCTTTGGAACCCCCTTTCAGGTAGTTGAAAGCAGCTATCAAATCCCCCCTCATTCTTCTCTTCTGCAGACTACACAATCCCAGTTCCCTCAGCTTCTCCTCATAAGTCATGTGTTCCAGTCCCCTAATCATTTTTGTTTTCTTTTTTCATTTTGTTGTCTTCCTACCAATTCAGAATCTCTTCCCTTCTGCACCACTGAACCTAGTCTTCGCTCTGCTCCCTTGTGACTTACAGGGCAGGCTCTAATCAGCGCCAGACATGAGCGAATGTGACATAACGGTTATGTGCTGCCACTGCTGTCACATCAAAAGCTGCTACCAGTAAATTTTGCTCGCAATTACTGACACATAACGATTTTTTTTGGTACACAGTCAGAATTTGTTACTTTCTTCAGTATTTGCTACATCTTACCTGTTACAATCTCTGGGCCGGGGTCGCAAATTTTGACAGGACCTCTAACTAAAATTTCATACAGATAATGACTTGTTTATACTGCTCTGTATAGTATACACTGAAATGTAAATTCAAGATTAATATTCCAATTGATTCATTTTATAATTATATGGTAAAAATTAGAAAGTCAGCAATTTGTCCGTATTAGTGTGCTATAACACTTGTATTTTTATGTCTGATTGTATAAGCAACTAGGTTTTAAGTGAGGTGAAACTTGGGGGTACACAAGACGAATCAGACTCCTGAAAGGGGTACAATAACCTGAAAAGGTTGAGAGCCACTGTCCTGTAGCACCTCAGCACATTATATCAGACACAGAGAGCTGCCCTATTTACACATTGGGATGCCTGTGCCTTTAAGAACCCAGCCTCGGGAAGCCTATGCTGAGATGTACTATCCTGTGAGAAGGGAAATAAAAAAGCCCCTCTGCCCCCCTATTTTTGCAAACACAGCAGGTGGCTGATCTCAGCGGGGGTAACTGTTACCCCCATGCTGGGGTTTTGCCCCGTCACAGTCTGGCAGCGCCACCCCCTGGGCTGAACCCCAGCTCCTAACCCCACCCCAAGCCCTGATTTTGCCCTGAAGCCGATCTCCTGGCCCCAGCTGCTTGACACCCCCCGCCCGCCAGTCCATTTCCGCCCCTGCCCATTCCCCCCTCCGATTTGCCCCTTTCGACCCCGCTAGGGAGCACCAGCAGAACCGGATCGGAGCAAGAGCAGAGTGAGGGCAGCGGCTTCAACAGCTGCTACTGAGCATGCTCAGCTAAGCCGCCGAGCCTCCGGCAGTGCGTCATTACTCTGCGCCCGCCCGGAAGCTGCCCCTCCGCTCCCGCCCCTGCGCAGCGTTGTTGTGGGGCTGTCTGGTCTCCCGGGCCGGACGCGCGGTGCACGCTGGTCTCTCGGCGGTCGGAGCGGAGTCGGTGGCCATGGGGAGCGATTTCTACCTGCGCTATTACGTGGGGCACAAGGGGAAATTCGGCCACGAGTTCCTGGAGTTCGAGTTCCGGCCGGACGGTGAGGGCCTGGGGCCCGCGGGGGAGGGGGGCAAAGCGCATTGGCTTCCTGGCGAAGGGGGTGGGGGTGGCACATGGCTGCAGGGGCCGGGAGGGGCCGGGGCGGAGGGGCTCCTCCGGGGGACGGACAGGAGAAGGGCGAGATGTGCGCCCACGGGCCCGAAAGGCGCTGCCCGGACAGTGACCGCCAAGTCCCAAGTTGTGGCTGCTACACAGCCCCCAGCTTAAAGCTCAGACAAGGTTAAACATTAATTAAAATGTCGTCTCAGGTACGAAGCTGCCCCAGGCCTCCCTGGCAATCGTTGTGCTTTCCCTGCTACCATCACTTATTTGTAGAGGTTTTTCTCTTCCCCCTGCTGCTTTGTGAAAGACCCACACAAACGGGGGGGAACTGAACAGGGGGTATACAGGAAGTGCTGTCCGATACAGGCTGTAAACAGGAGAAGGCGGCACTGGACTGGGATTTGAGAGATCTGGATTCAGTTCCTGGCACTGCCACAGAATCCTCCTGTGTAACCTTGAGCAAGTCACTTAATCTACCTGTGCCTTCGTTCCCCATCAGTAAAATAGAGAGAATACTGCCTTTTCTCCATCCTTTGACTGCTTGGGGTTTTTTAATCTGCAAGTACTGATTGCAGCCCCGGTGGAGTCTTCCCAAAAGTTGGGGAGCCATGGCCCCCGCCTCCTCTGTGGCCCTGCCCCTTCTGCCTGAGGCTCTGCCCCGGCCAAGCCGGAAGCTGGAGTGGGCCAAGAGCCAGGGACTCTCTACCTGCCTCGGAGGGGGGAGGGCAGAGAGCAGCCCAGAGTGTCTGTGCCCTGCGGCTCCCCTGGCCAGGGGAGGTGGAGGGTTTGCGGCTCCCCACAGCTGCACGTGTGGCTCTATCCCCAACCTGGCTCCAGCCCAGGGATGGGGTCTCGGAGCCGCAGCCCAGCCATGGTAAGAGACGCATGGCCAGGCAGCTGTGAGGGGCTGTGGACCCTCCACCTGCCCTGGGCGGGGGGGCCCAGGGTCAGGGACACAGGCCGGGGGCTGCTTTCGGCCCTCCCACCCGAGGCAAGTGGAGGGTCTGTGGTGTCCCCCGCTGCCCAGGCTCCCCAGCTGGGCTCCAGTTACTCATGGGGCATCATGGGGAAGAGGAGGTGCACCTGTGGTGAAAAGTGAATGGGTCAGGCCTGTCCACTTATAAAAAGCGGGAGGGCCATGGTGCTCTACCCCCCCGCCCCGCCATTCCTGTGCTGATGACTGTGTATGTACTACATCCAGGAGGTTCTAAACTGCACCTGGTACGTTTGGGTACCAGCTATGATGGGGTACTATAATAATACAAAATAATAAGAGTTCTAAAAATTCAAAAGTGATATTTATCTTCACTTGGTGGTGTCCCTTAAAATAATAGGTAAAATCTGATTTCTTTGACTAAATATTGTCAAAGTGTTGGTCATAATTATATTAACCTATTACAAAAAAAATCTTGTTACTAGCGAATTGAGAAGTGATCATTAAATGTTGCTAGTGCAGTTAATTGCCGTATTTCCCAGTATAACTGTAGTGCAAGCCCTCTACTCAGTTGCGTAGTTTTGAAATAATAAAAAATACAAATAAAGTCCATTGCAGCTATTTAAACATTTACAACTCCTGCCTTCCAATGCTTTATGCATCAGTAATAGTCTGCTAAAAAGGGATTTAGGAACAGATTTAGTTTCTTAGCAAATATTTAATACACCAATGTATTTGATTTCTTTCATTGAGCTCTGCTACCACAGGAGATTCTAAATTGCACACAATCTGAATCAGCTGAGGGAGCTCCACCTAGCCAGGTAAGGACAGCTTTAAAGTATAGATGGGGTTCTTATGGAACCCTACCAGCATAGGCTGCCTGGAGATATCCTGAATCTGCATCTTCCTGGATAACCTGGCTACATCCCTTCCCTGGCCAGGATTGCCAGCTTTGTTAGTTACAGCTCTTCCTCTCAGCAGAGAAGAGGCTATGGGAGGCTTGTGCAGCTGCAACACTTCTACAGATGAGTATCCAGCTAATAGCTACCTTGTGAATGGGTCCACCTGCGTGAACCCTAGAATAAACTGAGTCCCTTTGTTTAAAAACTTCAGGAACAAATGATGTTGACCTTCATCGGGATAGTCAATAGGCAGACCATGGGCCAAATCTGAACCGACAGACATTTTTGAACGGACCCAGAAATCTTTTTATTTGCTTATTATCATAATTGTTGTTGTTTTGTTCTTTTTTCTGGAGTCTGGACCTTGACTATACCTTGACCAAGAAATTTGAACCTTGACATAAAATAATAGACTACCCCTGGCCTGCATCTATATAGCAGCTTTCATACACAGGATCCAAAATGACTTTCAGATGATCCAGAATCAAAATACAGCACCCTCTAAGATGTGGGAATGGCAGCCAGACCTGCAACTTGTCCCCACAACAGGGAGGACAGAATATAAATTTTGACAAGGGCATTGGAGGAAATCTTTATGCAACAATTTAATTGATTTGTTTTTATAGCTGTTCAATTAGGAAGTATTAGCAATCTTAAAAAATCACTACCATACAAGTACCAAAAATACAACATTTACCATTATATAATAGAACCTCAGTTTATAGAGGTATTGTCCAATTTAAGCACTGGAAAGATAAAAGGCTGAGTCAACCTACTTAACACACACTAACAGTGGCTCGCTCTTCCTTTTATAAAAAGAAAAGGAGGACACGTGGCACCTTAGCGACTAACCAATTTATTTGAGCATAAGCTTTTGAGAGCTACAGCTCACTTCCGATGAAGTGAGCTGTAGCTCGCGAAAGCTTATGCTCAAATAAATTAGTTAGTCGCTAAGGTGCCACAAGTACTCCTTTTCCTTTTGCAGATACAGACTAACACGACTGCTGCTTTGAAACTCTTCCTTTTATGTGGCTTTCCATACAAACACACACTTTTTTTATTACATTTTACAATCCTTAAATATTGACCATCGCAGAACATTGTCTATTGTAGTTTGAATCTAATATTCATCTTTATTTTAACAGGAAAACTGAGATATGCCAACAACAGCAATTACAAAAATGATGTAATGATCAGAAAAGAGGTATGTTTACTCAAATACACAAATACCATATCTTTGAATGCTCTGCAAATAAATCTGAACCAAATAAATGGTTTTCATGAATTTATATAATTGGCTTTTAACACTTAATCAAAGTGAGCATTCCTTTTAAACTGCTTTTTAGCTATAGTTACCCCATATGGCTCCATCACCATAATATCTAATTGTTATACCGATAAAATAAAAACCAGCAGGATCTTATTAAAGGGAAAAAGGCAAAATGCCACATTTATTGTGAATACAGAAAGAATCATAGTAAGCAGTTAGTTATAGCGATAACATTCCATTCAATCTCATATTTATTCACACATTCATTCATACACACACACAGGTTCTGCAAGGTTGTTATCATAGTTACCAGCCTTAGAGTTGCTCATGCCAAGCCACTGGCCAGGTGGCCTAGAGATGAGGAGGGAGCCAGGGCCTTGTCAGATGCTCATCTGATGCTCCTGGAAGTTGGTTTGCAGAATCAGACCCCTAAGTTCTCACTTTCTAGAGTCCATTTTTATAGGAATTTCTTCCTGTGCCAGTCTATGGGAATTGCTTCGTCATGCTGTTGCTGAATCAATCAGCAGATGGCACATTCCTGATGGCTCCGTGCTGCCAGATGTTATCTTGTTCTTTGGTTCTCCCATCCTTGAGGATGTTGGGTGGATTCCAGTCTGTCCTCCGGGGGTCCTCTGGTTATTTCCACTTAACGCCTTCTTCAGCCGATGGACACTGGTTTCTTAGGCTAGGCTGGTACATCCCTGATCATTAGTTATTATCCACACCAAGCATCCATCCACATGCATCCTCTATCTCTGTTTTAATCACAATTGTTAACAAAGCGAGATGAATACAACAAAAGGGCGGGGAGTCTCTGGGTGCTGTTTCTGTTACAGAGTATTGCTTTGAGTCTCCCTCTGTGTGAGTAGTTGTTGTTACAAAGAATTGCTTTGAGAACAGACTCTGTCTTAGAATGTACTAACACAATTAGCAGCTTGCAAGTTTCACACAGAGAGGGAGAGAAACAGTACCAAAAACCAAGAGACCTCTTAGTTTAAATTCCAGAGTATTACTAATTATGGGGAATCAAACTCATTTGTGATTTTAATACAGAACTTCTTTAATATGATCCAACATAATTACCTCACAAACAGGAATTGATTTAATTAATTCATCCCCTTACCATTTCTGTGACAGATAATAACTACTTTGCATATGGAGAAAAATTAAGAGCCTCATCCAAAGCCCATTGCAGTCATAGGGAAGTTTCCAGTTGACTTTGGTCATTCAGTCAGGTTACACAGTTTGTGCCAAAGCCATGCATTGAATCCTTGTTACCTGAATCTTAGTCCAGTGCTTTAATCATCCTTTCTGTTGTTTCCTTTTCTGATGCCACCTTTCTCCCTGTGTTCTTATTTACTTTAGGAATTAGTTTTATCTGGCATAAATGGTATTGTAATATTATTTTGAGTGTAAAAAAGTTCACATCTAATTTTTTTTTAAAGGTTATTCTTCATTATTGTTTCTTGCTTAGGTATACACCCTAGTCAAAACAGGGGATGGGGAGCAGAGAACGTGCCATAGAGTCACTACTCCCATACATGCACTTTTCTCTTCTCCCCTGCGACTAGATCCTCCTAATCTGGGTCCCTTCCAGAAAAAGTGACTGGGCCTTTTACTTCTTCGTGACTAGAAGAGTTGACCAGGATCAACTAAGTGCTTGGTGTCAGCTATTTATCTGAGTGCATTCAACACTTCTAGCATGGTAACATCCATAACATCGGAACAAATTCGGTTTTGTTAATGCTTTCTGTAACCTACAAGAAGGCTAATAAAAGAGCACTTCATTCATGCTCGGCTCATCCTAGATAGAATAAGGAAGAATAACTTTCGTAAATAGATTAGACATAACAACTTTTCTACACCCAATTTTTGGAGCAGAATAATAGCCTGCTTCTGCAAACCCTTACATGCCTGAATGCTCCTTATTTATGCATGTATTCCCATTGATTTCATGCCCAAGAAAGGGTAACTCAACTGAATAAGGGTTGTCAGAATTTGGACTTATGGTCATATATATTTGTAATATGGAGAGCTGTCTTGACAGTTTCTCTAACTTCTTATGGAAGCCGATAGTTCATCATCTTATTAGTTGTACGCATTTGATTATTGAAAATCCTCATAAGAGCTTTCTGCATTTTGAAAGCGTGTGTTCTTGTTCAGAGATTCAGGGGCCTGAAATACTTTAAAAATGTCTTCAGCATGTCAACTTTCAAACATTAAGTACTTTTCTGTGCGTATGCATCAGCTCTTTGGTATATATTAAGATATGTTTAAATGTTGCTTGTAGGCCTATGTACACAAGAGTGTGATGGAGGAACTGAAGAGAATAATTGATGACAGTGAAATCACAAAAGAAGATGATGCCTTATGGCCTCCACCTGACAGAGTTGGTCGGCAGGTTAGTAGCTTTTCTGCTTGCATTATTAACGTTGTTTTAATTTGGATTTGGTTGCTTGTCATAAGCATAACTGGGTATTTAACATTTTTATTTGTATACTGAAAGGTCCACTAGAATCTTATTTTTAACAGATCAGTAAATATGTGAAACTTAACACTTTTTGAGTCGTAGAGCAGTTTACTCTGAAAGTGTGCGTGCCTGGGTGTTTGTCACATATAATGAGATTTGCTGTTTTTAAATGTAAAACCATTTTATCTCACTGCTTAAACTGTTCTTATCAACCAGCATAATTTTCAAGCAGTTCTGCTATTTGACTGGTTTTTTTTATTTATTTTCTAGGAGCTTGAAATTGTAATCGGTGATGAACACATCTCTTTTACCACATCAAAAATCGGATCACTTATTGACGTAAATCAATCCAAGTACGTAGTTTGTAGAGAATAATTCCCGTTTTGCCAAAATGGTGTCATTAATCAGGAATCTCTATTGTAACTACAACCAATTTATAAATCTACATTGGGAGCACTCATTAGTACATGATGATCATTATCATTCAAAAACTTCTGTTGTCTCAAACTGACTCTTTTGGAGGATCCTCTGGTAATTATTACACTGCAGAATCTCATTCTTTTGTAGTGTAGAAAAATGACCTGCAAAGTATTTTGCACACTACCTCAGTGAATTATAAAATATTATCTGTGCATAAAACCCCCAAAATGTATTAAGAGTCTGAAAAAATAAGAAATTATAAACTCTTACAGTGAAATCCTTGCCCCGTTAAGTCTATGGCAAAACTCCCATTTACTTCAACAGGAACAGTAGTTCATCCCTAAGCTAAACTAAAAAGATTCTGTAACACATGTTCCTAAAAGTCTGTGACGATATTAAACTAATATGTGGAACAAAAAGGCTTTACCTTTTAAAAGTAAAGTAGTGAAAGTGGGCCAGACCTACAGTATGTGTCCTTCAGTCTAAGCATGTGTAACTATCAATTTACCACAGTAAAAAGCTGTACCAGACTGAACCATGATGTTTTAAGACGGTCACTGATGAAAAAGAACAATCTTAGCACTGTGGCTTTTTTTTTATGTATTTAGTTTTAGAAACTACTCTTGAAAAGACTTGAAAACTAATGTTTTGTTTTTTGTCCTTTAGGGATCCAGAAGGGTTACGAGTGTTTTACTATCTGGTGCAGGACCTTAAGTGTCTAGTCTTCAGTCTCATTGGATTACATTTCAAGATTAAGCCAATTTAAATTGTATAATTTTGAATTTGTATTGTAACGTTGCAAGGGGTGGGATACTTTCATTCCTTATCTCTTCTTAGATAGAACTTTTATGTATGTTTAGGATTTTTTTTTTACAAACTGTAAGTGAATGTCTTTAATAAAAATGGTGAAACCTGTATTTTTTTAATTTAAAAGTTGTCCATGTAATCAAGATCTCAATCTTTGAACACTGTTTACTTTCATTACAGTATGTTTGAACACTGTTTACTTTCATTACAGCCAAGATGAGTTGCTTTGAGTTCCTGTAGATAAATTCAATATCTAGTTTTAGAAAAAAAAACGATATTTTAACTGTTCTATCCATTTAGCACTCTGGGGCAGAACAAATGAAGTTCTATAGATCCCTGGAATTAAACTCTTGTCAGACCTCTTAAGATAAATTTGTGTCCCAATCCTTTAAATGGATGCTTTGAGCATCAGTTAATGATCAGATAAGAACCGAAGCACTGGTTCTGTGCTGGCTTTGTTTTAGCGGTCTCAATGATTGACATGCTATCAAAACTGACACTTTATAACTCTACTCTTTCCTGATACCTGCTCTTAAACCTCTGAATTGGAAGCTTTACAAGATTATTTGCTTTTTATGTGAAGGATTGATGATCAATTTCTTAAATATGGATCAATTTCCTTTTCTGTGTTGTTCAAATTCTTATCAATATCTTAAAAGTATTTTAAAAATACTCTTATATACCCCATAAGTCTGCAGGATTCATTTGCTAAGGATATAATTGTGAACATGCAACACAGTAGCCCAGTTTGAGGTAACTTTGCCAAGCAAACAAAGTATATTTTAGGCAAATTATAATATGACCATACATGTGGAGAATATAAACATTTGTCTCGTTACATCAAGTATTTTAGGTTGAAAATGTGACCATCTTTAAAACTGTCAATCAGGTGGTAAATCAGCTGCATGTATTTAAAAGCTATCCTTTTAAAAAAATGTGTTTGAAATCATAGAATATTAGGGTTGGAAGAGACCTCAGGAGGTCATCTGATCCAATCCCCTGCTCAAAGCAGGGACAACACCAACTAAATCATCCTATCCAGGGCTTTGTAAACCTCTAAGGATGGAGATTCCACCATTTCCCTAGGTAACCCATTCCAGAGCTTCATCACCCTCCTAGTGAAATAGTGTTTCCTAATATCCAACCTAGACCTCCCCCACTGCAACCTGAGACCATTGCTTCTTGTTCTGTCATCTGCCACCATTGAGAACAGCCTAGCTCCATCCTCTTTGAAACCCCCCTTCAAGTAGTTGAAAGCTGCTATCAAATCCCCCCTCCCTCTTCTGAAGACTAAATAACCCCAGTTCTTTCAGTCTCTCCGCGTAAGTCATGTGCCCCAGCCCCCTAATCATTTTCGTTATCCTCTGCTGGACTCTCTCCAATTTCTCCACATCCATTCTGTAGTGGGGGGACCAAAACTGGACACAATACTCCAGGTGTGCCTCATCGGTGCCAAATAGAGGGGAATAATCACTTTCCTCGATCTGCTGGCAATGCTCCCACTAATACAGCCCAATATGCCATTGGCCTTCTTGGCAACAGGGGCACACTGCTGATTCATATCCAGATTCTCATCCACTGTAATCCCCAGGCCCTTTTCTGCAGAACTGCTGCTTAGCCAGTCAGTCC
Source organism: Chelonia mydas (assembly GCF_015237465.2). Lineage (NCBI taxonomy): Eukaryota > Metazoa > Chordata > Testudines > Cheloniidae > Chelonia > Chelonia mydas. Next base: position 94,859,507 of record NC_057854.1, read on the forward strand.
CCAGCCTGTAGCAGTGCATGGGATTCTTCCTTCCTAAGTGCTTCCTTCCTTGTCTTTGTTGAACCTCCGCAGATTTCTTTTGGCCCAATCCTCCAATTTGTCTAGGTCACTCTGAACCCTATCCCTACCCTCCAGCGTACCTACTTCTCCCCCCATCTTAGTGTCATCTGTGAACTTGCTGAGGGTGCAATTAATCCCATCATAGAGATCATTAATAAAGATGTTGAACAAAACTGACCCCTGAGGCACTCTGCTTGATACCATCTGCCAACTAGACATTGAGCCATTGATCACTATGTAAATCCACTGAATGCATCCGATGAAGTGAGCTGTAGCTCACGAAAGCTTATGCTCAAATAAATTGGTTAGTCTCTAAGGTGCCACAAGTACTCCTTTTTCCGAATACAGACTAACATGGCTGCTACTCTGAAACCTGTGTAAATCTATGTAACCATTAAGATGGCCTGCTGTGTAAACAAGGGTGTTTAAAAGAACCATCCTATTTGTTTTAGACATAATGTTTTGTATATTTTGTAAGTTTTCCATATTTATTTAAGACAATGAGTAGAGAATTTAATGTTTCTCCAAAAATCTGTTTTTGGCTCTGATAACTCATCTCTTTCAAAATAACTATTTAAAGAAATTATATTAAATTCTGTGTAGAACACACTTTTAATATTTACAGCTCCAACAACTGAAAGGGTATATAGATACCTTAAAAACATTTAATTTATTTTTACTATAATTCATTCCTTTTTTGTTATATTCAGAAAACAAACACTTTCCCCCTACCATTGCAAAACTGAATCTGTTACTGACCAACATGGTCAATATTAATATTTAACAATTGTCAAATGTAGCAATAGTTTTCCACTCAAATGACTAATTACACCCTCAGTTAAGCTGCTGTACAATTTCCACTGAACTGAAAATATAATTCTACTATAGACCAAGTGTTGTATGTGATTCTCCTCTTTTTACTTCAGAAAACCAATGACAAAGTTGCTCCTAAATACACCAAGGGAACAGAATACAAATAATAGAAACCAAATACACTATAACAACCCACTTTGCTATTACAGTATTTTCCTTTGTTTCTCAGAAGTAAGTTTTATTCTATGAGGAAAAAAGGTAACAGGTAAGTGTAGCAGAACACTGCCATGAAAACAGAGCTTTTTTCCTATTTCCTGTAGGAGGTAGAGCTAGAGTCCTACTTCAGCTTCTGATAGGAAAGAGATCTCTAGACCCAGCAGTGGCTATGCTTTACTTGATCAAATGGAGTAATTAGAACTGGTATTTTAAACTTTTTTTTTTAAAAAGCATTCTAATGCTCTCTGCAGGACCCAAAACCAGCCCTCAAATCTTTAGAAATTTCTTTATGGTTAAGTGTGTTCTATTTGAAGACATACCCTTTCTTGAACATCATCCTACCAAGAAAGAGGAGCCAATCTGGAAACTTACTTCTGTGCATTCTTTAAATACTCCAGAAATTACAGTGTTTAAACCAGAATTCAAACCAAAATCAGAACACTATTTTTCCTCAAATTATTTACAAGATCTCTTAGAAGCAAAGGGATTTGGAAATGTGACCATGTGACCATTATTCAGTTCCCCTGATCTCCCAAATCCATGAGCCCATACAAGTCTCCAGAAAGGAGACGCTAATAATGACTAGAGAGATGCTGAGAGCCCCAATTGATTGCCCGTGGGTGGAGCAATCTCTCCCCTGTAATTCTCCTATGCACACCTTTTTATTTACACTATACCCAGAAACCAGAATTACCTCTAATTTTGAAACTAACTCTACAAAGCAATTTGGGAAGTAATTTGCATGAATACTATCCCATAAAAAGGTACATTGAGTTCATGATGTTCAGGTTCCAATGTATTATTTCTAGCGATCACCCTGTGGGAGAAAAAGGAACCAACCATCTGCTCTGCCCTCGTTACTCTCTTACGGGCGCCACATATGCCCATGCAACCACTTCAAAGTCCCTCCTATCTCCCCACGTTTACCTGGTTAGTTTATGAGCCACAGGGACAAGGAGAGGGAGAGAGCAGCCTGGATGTGGCACCTTAGAGACTAACCAATTTATTTGAGCGTAAGCTTTCATGAGCTACAGCTCACTTCATCGGATGCTGTAGGTCACGAAAGCTTATGCTCAAATAAATTGGTTAGTCGCTAAGGTGCCACAAGTACTCCTTTTCTTTTTGAGAATACAGACTAACATGGCTGCTATTCTGAAACCAGAGCAGCCTGGGTTGGTCCTTAAATACAATGGAGGATGGCGGCCATCATTATTAGGGGCAGCCTCACGGCTATCAGCAGAGTTTAGGGAATTTGCGGCCATCTTAACTGAGGCTTTAGTCCCATCGAAAGTAAGAGATGGCGGCCATCTTGGCTAAGGGCAGCTCCGGCTTCAGTCCTTGTGAAAGGCATGGAATGAGCTGACCATTTTGTCTAAGGGCAACAATTCACGGGAGAGGAGTCGCTTAAAAAAAACAAACCCGCCAACTACCGCGAGAGTGGGTGGCCGGCCTCTCGCGGGAGGGAGCAGGAGTCGGTGAATCTGGTAGCGCCGCTCCCGCCCCCAGGGCGGCACCCTCCCAGCTGCCTGCGCCGCGGGACTTGGGGGCAGCTGCTGAGCCTGTCCGGGCTGCGCCTCCAGCTACAGCCGGACCCGCTGCGCGCCAGGCCCTGAGCATGGGGGTGGGTAAGGGGAGCGCGGCGCTGCCAGCGCCTGGGGAGGGGGTGGCATTGGCTGTAACACTGACTCTGCCCCCCGTCCCCTGCTTTACAGAAGATCGGGCTGCAGCTGAAGGCTACTCTGGAAAATATTACAAACCTCAGACCGGTGGGGGAAGATTTTCGCTGGTACCTGAAGGTATGGCGGGCCAGGGGAGGGTGCAGTGCCGCGCAGCGCCGCGCAGCGTGCCACCCCTTTGCAATGCTGGCCAAAGCGACGTGAAACGCAGTCTACTTTAAAAGCCCCACAAGCCCCAGTAATTCTGTTTTTACAATACAAGCCTGTAGTGCTGGTTAGAACACAGTGCAAAATATCATGCAATAAAAATGATATAAAACTATGAGACTGAGAACCAGAGGTCTGGATGGGACCTCGAGAGGTCCTGTAGTCTCCCCACCGCTGATGAAACTTAGAATGACTTGTGTAAATGTGCATCAGCAGGGGGACCTCTCAGACCTGCATTTCTATGATTACCAGTTGCATGGTTTTGTATCACAGGCTTTTTTTGCATGATATTTTGCATTCCATTCTACAGTGGTATTGCAGGTTTCCATTACACAGATTATTGGTATCTAATGGAATCCTGCAATGCAAACCACTGTAGAATGGTTTCTGTACTATGATCATCATTGTGGTATTTCATTGCCATCTAAGATGTAATTTTGCCAGTATCCAATTGGTTATATGCACAATGTTAGTGGTATAATGGCACATTTCAAGCATGGTTCATTTTGTAATCTAAATAAAAGTAAGAAGAATATATTTGATCCGAAAGTTGTGCAGGTTGTTTTTGTTTGTTTGTTTTGTTAAATTTAAGCACTTTCTCGAAGTTGAGTAACAGTTTGATCTTTTAATATAAACATACATACATCTGTTACGATGAAGAAAAATCATAGGTATTCCTCAGTCCATATAATAGCCATCACCCTCTCTCTTGTGGTTATGATTTTAATTAAGTATAATTGGTGGAAAACTAGCTTGGTTGACAAACTGATGGATGTATTATTCCTAGCTTTATTTATTGGCTCCTGCATGTAATCTGTTTCCTTTCTACCTAAGATTCCTTGGAACAGATCCTCAGCTTGTGTAAATTGTCATCGCTCACATGAAGCTAATGGAGCTATGAAAATGGACCCCAGTTGAGGTTCTGGCCCCCCAGTCTTTAGGGGCAGCTATCCCATGACCTTTCAACTACAAAAGGGTTAAACTTAAGTCTAAGAATGGCTTGAGCTATTTTATTGATCAGCTTACTAACAACTTTAAGATTCTTTGGTGTATGTTTTTCTTTTCCAGATGAAATGTGGGAACTGCGGTGAGATTTCTGAAAAATGGCAATACCTGCAATTAATGGTAAGCTGTCGAACTGCAACGTGTGCATTAAAAACAAAGAAACCAAAAAATGCAGTGCATATTATGTAGAATTGACTTTAATGGAAATGGGGGATATGCTAGTTTAAATGCTGTATAAAGCAGCCTTTGAATAATTATCTACATCGGGGGTGCTGTCAGACTTTGTTTGCAAAGTATTTTGAGATCCTTTAATGAAATGTGCTATAAGAATGGTTGGTGACAGTGCTTACTATTTTAAGTCTTTCTTGAAAAGCCTCCCCTCATTAAAGCCAGTAAGTTTCCACAGCCAAGAAAATGGATTTGAAGTGGTATTACAATAGGGTTTTGCCAGTAGTACATTTCCTCTTTGCTAATGATAAAACAACTTTTATGGAAGTTTAGATAACCTGAGGGGGGGAAGGAGAATAATGATAATAAATTAATTTATGCAAGGTACTGGTGTTATTTATAGCATTTCTGTCATGCACATCACTATATCTGACTGCCTTATGACATTAATGAATTCAAATAGAGAAGTGTTATCCCCACTTTACAGATGGGGAAACTGAGGCAGAGAGGTGACGTGATTTGCCCAAAGTAACACAGGAAGTCTGTGGTCTCGTTTGGTATTAGAACCTCGGACTCTCATCCTGAACCACAAGACCATTCTTCTTCTGTCCTTGCAGGCCCCAGTCCTGCAACTTGTTGCATGTAGGGACAATAGTGTGCAGTATCAGGGCTCTAATAACACTGGTTGAAGGTTAAATAAATATCCTATGGAATGGATAGAATGTGTCTGTATTGTCAAGAGACATTCTATACATAATTTATTATTTAAAATTTAGAATATAATGTACATTATTCCTTGATAACCATAGTATTGTGAATTATAAATATTCCTTGTCCCGAAAGAAACCTGTCTTCCCTTTACAATGTATAAAATCATTGTTAGTTTGCCATTGTCCTTGTAAAAACTACTTTGTCGCTACAGAGGTTTTTGGCTGCTCAATTAAAACATGAAAAAAACTGACACAAAGTGATGGCTCCATTTGTAATTTTTTTAGGACAGTGTTCCTCTAAAGGGAGGCAGAGGGAGTGCCACTATGGTGCAGAAATGCAAGCTGTGCTCCAGAGAGAATTCCATTGGTAGGCTCTTTCACATGATTTAAGGGATTCTGTCATCTTGATTTTTTTTAAACTAATTTACAAAAACATTCTAAAAGAGCATCTTTTAAACAGTATGTCCTGAATTTCTGTTATAAGTAGCTTTTTAACAGTGGTTTTTAGGGTCTACTTTCCCCTGCACCAATATGTTTGTCCTCATGTTTGTGCATGAGACAGGAAATGCAGCTGACCATGAACAAAAGAATGAGACTGACTACACATGCAGATACAAAAAGTGTGTAAACACTGGAACAATAAAGACAATTAATTTGTGCCAACTTTAGTTTTATTAACGGTGGGTGCTAAAACAATAGTATGTTCAAATTTTTCCAACAGAAACATGATTCTGAAGTTAATGGTGTCCCTTTTAAAATGCTTGCTTTTCTTCTATAAAGTTATTTGGAAACAAATTACTGTACTTTGTAGCACTACGTTTGAGTGTACATTTAAGATGTTAACCTTTTTGGGAAAAAATGGGATGCCAATTATTTTTAAGAGAAGAATGAAAAGTAACAGAAGTAGCCCAGAGTTTCCTGGGTAATTTCTGTACTTGCTAGACATTTTTTCTTTCAGTTATCAAACTTTGTCTTTTTGTTATTATTGTAGGGATTCACAGAGCAGAGAAGACTGATAGTCCATCTAGTCAGTGTCTGACCAGTGGTGGATGGTTCTTAAGGAAAGCCCCCCATAATGTCCATAAATAATCAGTATCTTACTATGGAAAGGAAAGTTGTTGGGTTTTTTTCTGCCCCGCAGTTGGTGATCATTTACTCCCCATCATAACTATTTACAGCCATTGTAACTCTGGCCTACAGCTGTTCTTATTTGTATGAGTGTTTTTAACCCTTTTTAGATTGTATTAATTTATTTGCCTCAGTATTATCCTATAGCAGAGAATTAAACTGATTGATTATCTATTACATTAATATATATTTCCATTTATCTTTTTAAAGCCTTTTTGCCTTTCACTTTCATTGTGTGGCCTCTCATACTTGTATTATGGGGGAAGGGTAAAAAGGAACACCTGAGTCATTCTTTATTATATTTTCTGTGCCCTTTGTCTTCCCAACCAAAATATCCCATTCATTGTCTCTTAATCACTTAACTGTTTTCACAAAAATAAGGACTAATCCTGAGACCCTTATACTTGCACAAGTATACTTACTGACTTCAATGGAACTAATTTTAGGAATAAGAATTTCTGGATTGGGCCCCAAAAATCTAAAAGCCTGTCTGGTATTTGGAAAATTAAGAGCATCCACACAAGTGTCTGTGTCAAGTGTTCATTTTCCTCTCAAGATATTAGAAACTAGTTTCATGCAAGGAGCTGCCAGCTGTTTGCATTGGCCTGGTTCTTGGGATGTTAATATAAAGTTCTGCCCATTTCATAGCCATCCCACATTAGATTTTTTTCCCCCCTGGGATTGAGCTGCGATGTTGTAAAGCTATATCCATGTAAATACTTACTGCAGTAACATGAAGGAAAAGAGAAACTGGTATTAAAAATGTGTCTGATATGAAAGGCACTTCCTGTGGAATAAATACAACAGTGATAAGCTACTTAAAATACAGGAAGGTATTTACAAGGTCTGTGCTGCAGTGACTATCCCCCAAATCTACATTTATGGGAATTAGACACAAGTAATGGAATCCTGTGGGCTCAATCCTGTAAGTAATTCGCACTCAACCCTCCCATTGACTTTGGAAGATCTGTATGAGCAACAATTGTATGGTTGGAGCCTTAAAGCCATGTTACAAGAGTATGCAATGCTTTTTCTTCCTTAAGAGGAAAACAAAATAGCAAAACAGGAGATGAAATTCTTGGTAGCCATGGCAAAAACAGGGTCTTAGATTTTGATGGACTCCCCAGAAATGTTGGCCTTTTTTTGAATAAACAGTGTTTGGAGGGAGGGCTCTTGGGTTTGTGTTAAGGGCTGGAAAATTGGCAGGTTTTTTTTATTCTACCCCATTCTCTTTTAGATATCTTAAGAGACACAATCAAGCCTTATAATGTAAGTTTATTTTCTCTATGATATTGCAAATGTAAGTGAAATAAGCGTCAGTAATGTGATGTTAGTTTATCACAAGGCTTCCCAATTTTTGCTATCATGTTCTTCCCAGAAGTACAGGGGAAAAAATATCCAGGTATCACCTGATAGAGAAACACCGCAAACGGGATGCTGGATGCTACAAAAGTGAAGCTGTGCATTTGGGAAAGTATATTTTAAATAATGTGGACAACGACAGCCAATTAATATCTTGCTTTGCCCCTTCTGCTTCACTCAAATATCAAATCATCTGTTTAAATATTTCACAGTCAACATCAGGCACTGATGTCACATTCTAAGCAAATATGTACTAGTTTTACCCTGGTCTCGGAGAGCCTACCTTTGAAGGGCTCAGAGACTTCCCCAGACCAGTCTCTAAGTTAAAGAAATTCTGGTTAGTTATTAACCATGTCAAATACTTCAAAGTGTTTGGTCCAGAGTTTGGTCATGCTGCTTCTAAAAATTTTACTACATTTTATGCCTAGACTAAAAGGTGTTATTTCCCTTTCATTAGGTAAAAACTAAATGCTATTCTGACTCAATCCTAGGCTGAAGACAGTGAGAAGTTTAAGACAGTAGTGGAGTTTGAGTGCCGAGGTCTTGAGCCAGTTGATTTTCAACCACAGGCAAGTTCTTATTAATGATTTATTTGACAGCTCTTAGGTGTCTTTCTGCTGAACTCTAGATTGATGCAGCACCCTCTCTTTTGAGAACTGCACTGCTCATTTTGGAACAATCTGTGACTCTCCAATAGTCTCCCCTCTCTGCAGTTGTCTTTCTTACCTCATCCTACTCACCTAATTAAAGTTACTCACTCTTTGGAGCTGTGCCCCCCGAAATACCTTGTAAGTCCCAGAGCACTGAAGATGTGAATTCATTTGGTGGATCTTTAGAGTAGGGCAATAGGAGGAGGAGAGGGGTCCTAAAGCAGTCACATCTTGGATGGCCTAATTAGGGGTCACTGGTGGGAAGAAGAGGTCTGGGTGGGCTACTGTACAGGGTATAGAGAGTTAACAAGCCTGATTTTTGGACACTGTTCAGTATTTGACTGCTGTGCTCAACCAAACTCTGAAGTTCATCCATCTCTACAAACATAGACGTGTATCCACAACAAAATGAGACTGAAAGGCAGAGCAAGACTTGCTGAAGGCATCAATAGTCTCTGTTGCAAAACACAGCTGAAGATACTGAGTTAAAGGGTCTCTCTGAGCTGTAAACCGAGACAGCTAAGAGAGGTTCAGAAGGGATAGCTATGGATTTTGCTTGGCGGTAGTGAGACTTGGTGACTGGTGTGTTTGGTCCATCTGTGGGTTTGTCTGGCTGTTTGTCCTCTGTGTACAGGCTGTGTAGCTGGGCCATGGGCCCCTGAGTAAGTAGCTGGAACAGGTCTGTTTGGTGTCTTGGTGAGATGGTGTGGTTCTGACCCTTGGAACGTTGATCAGCCCAGTTGCTTGAAGTTTGAATTGGTTAATTGCTCCCTGATGGGGAGGGGCCGAGCTGAGCTAAGCAGAGAGATTTCGGTAATGAGTCACTTGCTAGCAATGTTGAGAGCGACAAACTAAGGCAACTAACAGAAAAGTTTCAGAGGGAGCTGTGGGGGCGGGGGGAGAAGAGCTTTCCTTCCAGGTTCAGCTCTTTGTGCAATTTCAAGACAGCCAGTGATGTAACAGTGGTGGTGACCTGCAACAGATATACCATGTTTTCTTTCCTGCCTGAAGCCAGAAGGGACTCACTGTGCACAAAGTGCAAGTTGATGGCTATATTGGAAGAAATGATTCTTCAACTGGAAGGGCAAGTGGAGCTGCTACTGAGAATCAAAGAAGCTGATGAATTCCTAGACAGAGAGATTTGGGAAATATGAGTACCCCAGGTTCAAGGGAGAAAGAAGCTGACCACCAAGAAATTGGGGAAAGAAGTTGGAAAAGAGGCTTGGCAGCTCATAAGAGGCAAGGTGGCCATTCTACATGACTGGAGACAGACGAGGATGGGCAGGCTGTGGCACCACAGAGAAATGGACTGGAAGGAGTTCCACACAACTACTGCTTAAAAAACTGACCTGGTTTAGAAGGGAAGTAAAGGCAACCACAGGAAAAAATATTTAACAAATGGAAGAAAGGGGAAGTTGATAGTAACTAATATAAATCAAACTAGGAATTGTTGACAATTGATAAGGGATGCAGAGTGACACAAGGAGAAAATTGTAGCTAGGAGACTGAAGGACAATAAGGAGTTTAGGTATATTAGGGACAAAAAGAATACTAACCATGACATTGGTCCCTTACTAGATGGAAATGGTAGAATTATCAGTAATAATGCAAAAAAGACACAAGTGTTCAATAAATATTTCTATTCTGTATGGGGGGGAACAGATATAATATATGATGATGATAACTCTTTCCATTCCACTAGTATCTCAGGAGGATGTGAAATAACAGCTACTAAAGTTAGACTTTTTAAAACAGCAGGTCCAGATAATGTGACTCCAAGAGTTTTAAAAGAGCTGGCTAACGTGCTTGTGGGATGGTTAATGTTGGTTTTTGCAATAAGTCTTGGAAAACTGGGCAAGATCCAGAAGACTGGAAGAAAGCTTAATGTTGTACCGATATTTCAAAAGGTTAAATAGAATGATCTGAATAATTGTAGGCCTGTCAATCTGATATGGTTCCCGGATAAGCTAATGGAGCAGCTGATGCAGGACTCTATTAATAAAGAATTAAAGGAGGGTAATATAACAAATGGCGATTTGAGTTTATGGAAAATAGATCCTGTCAAACTAATTTGATATCTTTTTTATAATGAGATTACAAGTTTGGTTCATAATGGTACTAGTGTTGATGCAATATACTTGGACAGACTCCTGTAAGGTGTTTGACTTGGTACCCCACAACATTTTGAGAACTAGAACAGAAAATTAACATGGCACATAGTTAGTTTTTAATCCATTTAATAACAGATAGGTCACACAATGTAATTGTAAATGGGGAATCATGATTGAGCAGGTGTTTCTAGTGGGGTACCATAGGGATTGGTTCTTGGCCCTGTGCTATTTAACAATTTTCAGTGGCCTAGGAGAAAACAAAATCATCACTGATAAAGTTTGCAGATGACCCAAAAATGGTGTAAATAATGAAAAAGACAGGTCACTGATACAGATTGATCAGGATCACTTGGTAAACTGGGCACAAGCAAACAGTATGCTTTTTAATATGGTTTAAATGTTATATGCCTAAGAACAAAGAATGTAGGCCATATTTGCAGGATGGGGGACTCTATCTTGGGAAGCAGTGATTCTGAAAAAGATTTGGGGATCAGCTGTGGTCAGAAGGTCTAATGTGCTCTTTGAATGCACAAAAGAGGAATCTCAAGTAGATGTAGAGAGGTTATTTTACTATTTTTGGTACTGATGCAAGCCCTGCTGGAATACTGTGTCCAGTTCTGGTGTCCATAGTTCAAGAAGGATGTTGATAAATTGGAGAGGGTTCAGAAAAGAGTCACAGGAATGAATAAAGGATTGGGAAACATGCCTTTTTATTTAGACTCCAAGAATTCAATCTGTTTAGCTTAACCTTCACTTTGAGGGGTGACTTGATCTATAACTACCTACATGGGGAATAAATATTTGATAATTGGCTCTTCAATCTAGCAGAGAAAAGTATAACATAGTCCAAAGGCTTGGAAGTTGAAGCTAGATAAATTCAGAGTGGAAACAAAGCATACATTTTTAAGTGATGGTAATTAACTGTTGGAACAATTTACGAAGGGTTGTGGTAGATTTTTCCATCACTGATCATTTTAAAATAATTGTATTGTTTTCTAAAATATATGCTCTAGGAATTATTTTGGGGAAGTTTGATAGTATGTATTATACAGGTCAAAGTAGATGGTCATAATGGTCCCTTCAGGCCTTGGAATCTACAGTTCTCCTTCTGCTGTCAGCTGTTGGTTTGCTTGTGTCTGGTCATGGTCTACATAAGCTAACTCCCTGCTATATATAACATATTATTCCAGTAGGATTAGGAGTAAATTGCGTAGACTGACTAATAAAAACTTGTGCTTTATCCTTCCTGCAGACTGCAGTGACGTACTAAATTTATTATTGTTCTGGGTCATTTTCTAATATGTGGGAGGGGAAAATTCAAGTCTGAGTTCTGTTATAAACAGCAATGCAATAGAATAGGTCATAAAAATGTAAAATTATTTTTAATAAATTAATTAAAACTTACTGAAGTTAATGAGGATTGTTATTTCCATTGATATTTGTCTGTCTCCCCATACAGTCACCAGAATTCTCACTACAGTCTTAAAGGGGAAAATACCCTATAGGTCCCTCCGTGACAAAAAGAAAATCTTTCCCCTTGGAAAATCCCAGGGATGTATTGTTTTGTTTTTTACCAAGTGGGGAAAAATCCCCTCCCCCCGCAGAAGTATTATCCTCCAGCTGAAAAATAGATGCATCTTTACAAAGTTTCTTTTCATCCAACTGTAGCTCCCTTGCTTTGTGACAGAAATGACACTTTATAGTGGTAAGCAGAATAACTGCATGATGATTCACTATGTTGAAAAGTTGGGTGATAAGAATTCCTGTTTTGTTTGTAAGGTGTGTTCTAAGCTTCAGCTACTGTTGCTCCTTAGCCAGTCAGCAGAGGGCAGACAAGTCACTTAATTACTCAGCGCCGTTTAGCAGAGATTAAATTAGAGTATCAACTGTGATGCCACAAACTGTAAGGCATCCTGTGGGTATTCTGTGCCAAAACATTAAAAATTCTGTACACAATATTTTAAAATTCTGCAAGTTATATTTGTCAATAAATAAATGCAGAGGCTCCAGCGTGACGGGGGGGGGGCATAAGGCACTGGCTGCACGAAGGTGAGAGATCACCCTGCAGCTCCCCCACTCCCAGGACACGGACTCCGTGGTGAGGCTGCACCTGACCCTAACACAGCACAAGGCATGGGCCTGCCCCAGAAACACCCTGGGGCCCTGCGCCAGGGGCAGGCAGGCTCAACCAGGCAGGAGCCAAGTGTGGAGGGATGGTGGTGTGGAGTGAGAGGATTCTGTGTGGGACAATCTGGGTGCAGGCAGCTTTGGGTGGGGGGGGGGGGGGTCTAGATGTGGATGGACCTGGAAGCACAGAGGTTTGTTGGGGGGGGGTTTCCAGGTGCAGGGGTAATGGGACTCTGCAGGGGCTTCCAGGTGAAGAGGGTTGGGGCTCAGCGGAGGGTCTGGGTGTGCGGGTTTCGGGGGGGGGGGGTCTGGGTGCTGGGGGAGTGAGGCTTGGTGGCGTGGGGGCCTACGTGCAGCTAGTTGGAAGTCAGTGGCATGGGGGTCTGGATGTGGGGGTTTGGGGTGCTGGGGCTCTTCAGGATGGGGGTTTGAGTGCAGGGAGTTCAGTGGGGGGTGGTCTGGGTACAGGGCTGGGGGTCCAGAGGAAGGGGGTCTGGGTGCAGGGGAGCTCCAGAGGCAGGGGTTGAGGTTCAGTGGGGTGGGGTTTGGGTATGGAGGGCTAGGGGGGTTCTGGATGTACTGGGTGAGGCTTGGCAGGGGTGTCTGGGTATGGGAGGTCCAGATACACAGGGGTTAGGTGGATGGGGGAGCAGCTCCCTGTATAGTAATCTCTCCCCCCACAGCTGAGGAGCGATGGGGGCAGGAAGCAGGGGAGGATTCTGAGCTTCCTGCAGCTGGGGGAGGTTCCTGGGGGAGGGTCTGACACAGTCCCAGGCACTGCGTGCAGGGGAAGAGGAAGTCCTGTCCTCTCCTGCCTCCAGCACAGCCGGGACTAGCATGGCTGGGGTGTCCACAGCCCTAGGGTGATTTATCTCTCCGCCGGCTGCTCCAGGTGCCTTAAACTATGTATGTGTACTGAAAGGGAGTGGTGCATGACTGCTCTTGCAGCTTCCCTTGCTTCCCTGTCAGAAAGTCATTTTTATGCAGGGAAGCGAAGAAATCTGTGGGGCACATGAATTCCGTGCATGCACATTGGCGCAGAATTCCCTCAGGAGTAAATTCTGCTGGAATTACAGCAGCCTGTCACATGGTTTGATGTTCCATGGATCTCTGTTAAATGTGTACTGGGTAATGTTGGCTCTGCATCCCTTCCACTTTCATTCTTTGCTCTGTTGCAGTTCTGTAGTGTGGCCGGTGGAGATGCATCTTCTCTTTGTACTGCTTTCTTCTCCCTGCCCCCCCCCCCCCCCCCCGGGGCTTGTGATTCTGCTCATGTAAAGGCTGCGTACGTCTGATCTAAATGCACCACTCCCATTGACATTTGTCACGCATTGTGGGATGTGTATGACTAAATTCTTAGTTTTCGCAGATCCCAAAACACTTTAAAATTTATGTCCAGAGAGCACATTCCTTGTACACTGAATCTTCTCATAGATGCTAGTGGGGATTTATGTCTACAAGGAATCGAAAAGCAGGTCCCATATGCGTTTGTTTGCAAAACCAGGAAAGAGTTCTCCTTATACCCTAGCCAGTTGTTTGTTTACTTGGTTAAAAATAAAAAGAATCCAAGTAGCTCACAGGAAGGCTTCTTACATTGACCATCCTTTAATTTGTGTCGTTGTTCTTAAATTCTTGAGGAATTTTGTTGACCAACAAAACATTAATCTGTAATTTAAATACCAATTTTTTTTTTAACCCCAACTGTGAACTCTAAAATGTGAGCATATTCTGTACCTTCTTTGGAAATGCATCCATTGCTTTATGTGCTGGATCCCAGAACTGCAGCCACCTTGGCTGATCTCTTTATTCCCTAGTAATTTCCTTTAGTGTCATTGTTTGGGGAGGAGGAGTGGCGAGACTGCCTGAGCAGTGGCAACACCACGCTCATCCATTCACCCGTGGAGACTTAAGTGTCGTTATCTCAGGTCAGTTTCTGCTAGAAAGGGTAGGTTATGCAGACAAAGAACAGTGCAGATCTCAATCTGAAATTGTGCTGCTTGGATGAAGTAATCTGGTTACAGTTAAAATCTAGCTGATTCTCCTCCTCGTGGTAGTTTGCTTGACTCCTCCATACCTAAATGAACTACACGGGGTGATGATAGTTACAAACACTTGGCCCCTTTTGCCAGAGATGTCTGGGTTCTCATGCTGTTTAAACCAAAACTGAAGACTTGTCTTTTTTCCTCTCTTGCTTTCCATTGTTATCTTGCTATTAAACTGGAGTACACTGTTTCTAAAATGCCTTGAAATATCTTGGTGACAATTTTAATCTAATGCATTCACTGCTAACAGACATACTGGATACACTTAGAAACCTGTGAAGCATAGAGATTTTTTTGGGAAAAATCAATTTGCAGGAAAAACAGGTGTGTTCTGGAAAACTGATGTTTCCTTGCTTTACAATATTACTTGTATAATTTTAGTAATGTTCCTATAGCTAGTGGATACAACCACACTAAAGCCATTTTATCCTTTGGAATCGAACACATGTAAAAATAAAACTTGGGCTTGAACAGTCAGGCTTAAACTCTCCTTGATTATTAAACAGAGGGTCATACCCTAAATTGAAACCATAGGTCACATAATAGTTTGGCCACTCTTTATACCCACTTGTAAGACAGCTAGCTCCACTAAAATAAATACTTGTACGGGATAACCTTGTTTGTTGAACTATTTTAAACATATTTAACTTATTACAACTCATACCTAAGTTTATTTTAATTCTTCTTTTGTAGGCTGGGTTTGCTGCTGAAGGTGCAGAGTCGGGCACACCTTTTAGTGAAATAAACTTGCTGGAAAAGGTACAACTTATTTTTCCTCAATCACCCATTTAAAGTATGGCTTTCTGTGCTTTAGAGGGGTGTGCGTGCACAAATCTTAAGTGGAGGAGGAAACAACCTTCAAACATGAGTGCTCAGCATTAGTGTGCACCTCGGGGTGCTTATTTGGAAGTGTCTAAGCATGGACATCTTCAGTATTTTGAATAGTCATGGTATAATTGCAGCTTGCTCTTGAAAAAATGTGGGGGACCCCCAAATCATGGACTCTTGATCAACTGGGAGATTTTTATTATGGGGGCACTGGTTTTCTTTTGCTCTGAAACTATTGGGGCAACTCCTGAGAACTCTTCCAGGTGTTGAATAGTGATGTGCAGTCTCCTTTGAAGCTCAGCATAAGACTCTTTGGGCCTGTGTGCACAGAGACTTAGGGCACAGCAGGCTGGGTGTGAACTACAGATACTAGGCAGGCATGCACATCCTGCTACTGCACACTAAAAATTCCATAGTGCATTTTGACCTATTGCTGTGTCAAACACAATGTCTCCATGTAGACAAGCCCATAAATGCTCCAGATCTTCATTGGCCATGAGCAAATCTCTCAAGCTCAGTTCCTCTCTTTGGTATTCCACATGACAGGAAGATTGGCTTGTCTGACTCACCAGAATAGGTACTGTAAATAATCCTTTCACTCCCCATGGTTGCTGGCTTGTCTGTTACTGGCTACAGTCTTCAGACACAGAAAATCTGATTCCTTAAAGCTAAAACTACTAAGAAGCTTGACGCTAATTTAATTTGTTCGGTGTTCACTTCTGTTGGACATAAAACTGGACAGGTTAAGGGCATAAACACTTCCTGCAGAAAGTGCGGAACTGAAATTTGGAATGCTGATAAGGTTAATGGATATTCCAATTTGTGATTTTAAATACTACCCCATTCTGTTTTGTATTAATGCTGTAAAATTTGAATTCCTACAGGACTGGAATGACTATGATGAAAAAATAAAGGAGTCTGTTGGAATCTATGAAGTTACCCATAAGTTTATAAAATGCTAAAACTGCTTTTAATAAAATCTTGACACCTTGGCTAAGTAATGGGCTGTAGCTATTATAGAAGTTCCTCTAGAGTGACTTTCTGCATGGCTGTACTTCAAAAATCAAATGTTATATCAGCTGGGTTGTACTTGCTGTCCCAGGACTGACTAATAAAGTCATTTTCCACCAGTCTGATTGGTTGTGTTCAAGTAGTTCACTCAGATGAGCTCAGGACAGCCAAACCTAATAGTGGAAGGCCTTGCTGTATTTCTTGACTAACACATTGGCCCTTTGGAGACTGAGATTTCACAACGTATACTAGTAATTTTCTTCAGGGTTAAAGACAATATGGAAGGATTTATCATTGGCAAAATACCCTATTAAATAACTTTCAGTCTTGATCATCAGCATATTAGGTAATTGCAGCTGTTCGGGCTTGAAGCCAGAAGTGCATCCTTGTAATAGTTTCCTGCTAGTTCAAGTAAACCTGCTGTTACCTTCTGAGTAATAACCATTTCCTATTACGTGACTTGTCATTTAACATTTGAAATACAACTTAATGTTTGTAATTTACATTTATGTATAACTACCTTCTGAAAACCAAATGATCTTTACATAGTCAATTTTTTACCCCACTCAGCATGCAGATATTTTCCCTCTTGAATAGAGCTGACATCTTCATTTAAAGGAAACAGCCAAGTACTTCAGAAGTTTTGAATTTATTAATACCTTACCCCACTCGTAAAAATCCCTCATCTTCCCCTGTCTGTTCTGTAAGGTTTTTCCCCAAAACCCAAATGTACTCTTCAGCCCCAGGAAATAATCATTCACTAAAGTCTCAATAGCAAAGTAAGTGCAGAACATGATGTAGTAGCAGCCTGCAGAGGGATAAAAAGCCCTGCTACGTATTGATCGATAGGAGTCTGGTCAGTGGCATGCAAGCTGATTTTTAGTGGCTTTTAGTGGTTCCAGCCGCCAACCCCACTCAGCCCATTGCCGGCCTGGATGGACAGAACCCCGGGCCAGCAGCAGGCTGAGCAGGGCCAGTGACTGGGACCCGGGCTGGCGGACTGAGCGGCTCAGCGTGCTGCCGGTCTGGGGTTCCATCTGCCGGCCCCGCTCAGCTGGGGTCCTGGCCACCAGCCCTGCTCACCCCGCTGCCAGTCTAGGGGCCCCTGTAAATGTAAAATTTATTCCTGGCATGCAAAACCTTAAATTAATTGAAGACTTGGCATGCCACTTCTCAAAGGTTCCTGACCCGTCCTAGCACCATGCAACTGGTATATACCATCTGCCAACATGTTAAGTTTTGGTACTGGTCACACAGCTGTGAAATGGACAAAACCATCAGTTTCACTTGTAGTGCTATTTTGAAAAGCTGGCAGCAGAGAAAGGAACCACTGCTATTTAACGAGGAAGAAAATTGTCTTTTGCGCATTCAAAATAGACAGGGGATGGGGTTGAGGCACAGAGATACTTTCCCTTTTAGAGCAGCCACAAACTTTTTTCTTTAATATGCTGAAGCTAATGCAAAAGATAGAGCCCCAAAGCAAGAGCCAGTGACAGTACTGTTAAGAATCTCAGCAGTTGACAGGATGGGGCACTCCTAGAGGGCCAAGGTTCTTATGTCTTTTGTATGAACTCTGCTGCATTGGGTGTCACATCAGATTCTTGGCATCAAAAGTTACAAGATATTGAATAAATCTAGCAGATGTTGCTGCTGTCCTTCAGGAAATTCTACTGTGCCTATTGGAAAGCTCCTTGAATGTCTCCCACCTCAAGCCCAATACCTTAGCAAATAGGCTGAAAGGTTCCAACAGATACTCCTGGTGCCATGCAAGAAGTCTGGAGAGTTCTAGAGGAGGTAGGAAATAGTCATTAAGGAGAATGTCTGATGATGATTCCTTCTCCACAGTAGGAGAGAGAGATTTGGGAAAGAAAAGCAGCACTAGCCTATGGAGAAGCTAATGAGAAATGATTTTTCTGTATTAAAGATACAGGCTTATGCAAGGGAACATAAAACAGATTATAGGGCAGATTTACAAACAGAAAAACTTTATAAATTGTCAACTATTTCTATCTAAAAAGTATATGCATTTGACTGTATTCCTCTATCAGCCTCTGTATGCTTATTTTAAAAGTATAAACTCTTCACACCAGGAACTCTCAAATCCCTAATCCTGAGATACTACTAAAACATTTTTTCAACCATGTCATAGGTAGCTTTATTTAAACATTATTTTCCAACCAATTCCTTAACAGTTTGAAGATTTAACACATGATTATGGTTTTCGGTATTGTTAGTCTTACATTTTCAAGTTTTCATTTAAATCAATCATTACATTGGAAATAGTTCCAACATAAGAGGTACAGTTAGACACTGATTCAAATTTAAAAAGAAAAATAAAGATGACAGATCTAGTAAGTGAGCATATCATATGTGCAGGATTTACAATTGGTCATTGTATTTAATTTTAAATACAACTTTTGTAGATGTTACAACATTGTTCAAATGTAGTTTCTCATTCCCACTGTAAACATGAACACTTGTAGATCTTAACTGCTCAAGTTTAATCAGTACAGTACTAAAGTTCCTTTCTAGAAATGAATATTTAATACCTCGTATATTTTAAGAACATTTTATAATCCATTACATACCAGTTCATAATATCAGAATTAAGTATTTCCTAAATATCACATGCAGGAGGAGCCTGCACTTAATTTCTTTATATGGCTAAGATTTTCAGAAGCTGCCTAACTCCCATGGAAATTCAATCCAAGTTGGTCACTTAACTCTTGTCGGCTCCTTTGAAAATCCCAGTCAAAATGCTTAGTAAACTAGCACTAGCAACATTCTTCCACATTCAGCCACACATGATCAGAAGTGACCTTGATCCAAACATTTTATATTGTGCATTAAAAAAAAAAAGTATCCCAGCCCTGTTGTGCCTAACTATTGATATGCTTACCTTCTAAAACATGAAAAATATCTTCCAGTGACTTATGCACACACTGGAGGAATTCGTGCACATTCCTGGCTGGGTAAGAGGAAGTATTGCAGCCAATCCAATCATCATGCACGCCATAGGCTACACCAAAGCCATCCGGCACCACTGGAGCAAATCCTCCCATATTCACAGCTGCGCTGCTCAATGTGCTTGTGGACAGAATGTTGTGATTAAGCTGAGCATACGCTTGGTCCTGGTAGACGTCAGGTAATGGGATACCTTTTGATGCTGCCAAATAACGCAAACTAAACAAATGCCGGTCAAATCCTTGACCTGTTAAAATAAGAACATAAGAATGTCCATGATGGATCAGACCAATGGTTCATTTAGGCCAGTATCCTGTCTGCCGACAGTGGCCAATGCCAGATGCTTCAGAGGGAATGAACAAAACAGAGCAATTATCAAGTGTATCCATTTTTGAGAGCTCATTCTTAATTGCTTAAAAAGCAATTATCAAGTGATCCATCCCATCATCCACTCCCTGCTTCTGGCAGTCAGAGGGTTAGGGACACCCAGAGCATGGAGTTGTGTCCCTAACCATCTTGGCTAAATAGCAAGTGATGGATCCATCATCCATGAACTTATCTAATTCTTTTTTGAACCCAGTTATACTTTTGGTCTTCACTACATCCCGGGCAATGAGTTTCACAGGTTGACTGTGCGTTGTGTGAAGAAGTACTTCCTTATATTTGTTTTTAAACCTGCTGCCTCTTAATTTAATTGGGTTTGTATGTTATGTGGAGGAGTAAATAATGCTTCCCTTTTCACTTTCTCCACACAATCCATGATTTTATAGACCTCTATTATATCCCCCCTTAGTCATCTCTTTTCTAAGCTGAACGGTCCCATTCTTTTTAATCTCCGCTCATATGGAAGCTGTTCCATATCCCTAATCATTTTTGTTGCCCTTCTTGGCACCCTTTCCAATTCTAATATATCTTTTTTGAGATGGGGTGACCAGAACTGCACTCAGTAGTCATGGTATGGGCATACCATGGATTTATATAGTGGCATTAAAATACAAGATACTACAGAAATCACTCCTTTTTCTACAGAAAATAGTTATTTTACACACTAAATATCACACCCCTTCAAAGCCACAAAACTTACATGAGTTTTTCTATAGCAGCTTTCTTACAAGTTATGGTAATATGCTTTACAGAAGGAAATTGCAATGCATTTTTAGCGCATCCATTCTCTGGGACAGGAACTCTGTTTTACCCATTTATGTAGCAGCTACTATAATGGGGCCATGATCTCTGGGACAGATAGGCACTACTGCAATATTAATAAAAATGGTTTTTAACAATAGTTAAGTTAAATGGAGAAGATGAAAATATGAGGTTTGAAAAAGGAATAAGTGTTTTCATATTACTTTTAAAAGAGTCTGAGGTAGGGTGTTCCAAATGGCAGGAACTACGGAGGAAAAGGCTATTGAACCAACAGTAAAGAGATAAGAAAATCGGACAAGGCCCTGTAGGCTACGTATTTTACTAAAAATCTAGAAGAAATTAGCAAGCTCTAATTCTGACATTTTAAAATGTAATAGGGTCAGGTCAGATAGAGCCACTTGGGAAAATTTATCACTGGTGCAGCAGAAGGAACCAAGGCCAGTTTGCACAGTGGCCTCAGTACCACCTGCAGGCAGATACATGAAGCAACCCAAAATCCTGCTTTGTGTTGCACTCTCCGGGGCATCAGCTAGTTGCTTCAGATAGCTGCCACGTGTGGGCTAGTATAACAGTAATTTATCTAAAGGATGGGAAAAGTCTTGATGTGCGAGGGCCTGAAGCAAATAAGGGGAACTCAAACACACTCCCTTCTTAAGAAGAATGTCACAAGAACAATATATTTTTTAACCTGGAAAGCACTGCTATTATTTGGCATTCTACAAAGTTTGATGAACACAGGACCTTCAGCAAGATTAAATTACGCTTAGTGAGACTTCTGTAAAAGTTTAGCATTAATGAGCAACTAAGCTGATGAGACTCATTTTGTGAAGCAATGTGAATGTTTATCACCATGACCTGACATTCACACTTACCCATAGCAGCTTCTTTTGTCAATTGGCCGTGATACTTTGAGCACTCAGCAATCATCTGCTGAAGCTCCTCTGTGCTGTGTTTGGAAGGTTGCCTGACGAAAGCTTCCGTGCACTTCTTCGTATAGATGGAGGCAGGACGGATGGTCTCTGTGCGACCGTGTTTGAAAGCTGCAGTACTGCAAGACTCGTACGTGGCAACAGTCTGGCCATACTGCCGAAGGAAAGCCATCTGGAAAGAAAGCTGAGCCACAGCATCAGGACTTACCTTCTTCTGCTTTAAAAACTCCTTGCCTCCTTTCTTAAACTGAATAAAATCAAGAGTCAAGGTTTCCATAGTGGCATCAAAGTTCTGTTTGGCTTTAGTAATTCCTGCTTTTAAGGCATCGTTCAACTTAAAGCTGAGTTTCTGCACAGCACTGGAAGAGTCAACTGCAGCAGGTTGAGATTGTGGGGTGACAGCTGGCTTCTGGGTGCTGTCTTTAAACACTTCGTTCTGAAATCTTAACACAGCCACACCATCTCCCCAGGAATGTTCAAAATGAATGGCCGCATTGCCATCTTTGGTTAGGATAAGGTTAAAGGATTTGTCATACCAGCGATTAATACCATCTCCATGTAACATGGTGTGGGACAAGTGCACAAGATCTTTAATGGGGAAGTCATCTAAACATAGACAGAAGACAGCAGAATCCACTTTTTGGAGGACTTCCTCATTACCATTATCAAGAAGCTTCTGTCTCAGTAGTGCCCATATATCTCGGTTTTCACTGGGTAAATATGCAAGAGGGAAGGCTGGGGCTGCGCTGTTGTCACTAAGTATGTATTTCAGGTGTGCTTGTATTTCGGAAGGCTTCACTATATTCCCATCTCTATCAATGACATCAAATACATAAAAATTCCCATTTCTGAGCACCAGCAAGTGCTTTGCTTTTTCATCTGTAAAAAGCTCGTCTCGACTGAGCTTAGGCAATCGTGTGGAATTGAAAAGCCGGAAGTACTGAGACATATCTAAGGGGTATGCATTGACCATGTAGGCACCAAACCATGAGAGAGATGAAGGCACAAATCGGATGAGTCTCCTAAAGGTTTGAGTGTCACTTTTGTCTGGATTGAGGTGAAAAACCTCTGGCTCTAGATAGCCAGCCCTGAGGGTCTTCAAAAAACGCATAGCAGAAACAGTCATGTTAGTTGCTCGTGTGAGCTGATCATTATATTCAGCTTTTGGGTCAGGGTTGAAGGACATAAATGGGTTAAAATTCAAAACAACAGATTCACGTGAACTTAGATACATATCAAACCAGGGACCTAAAAATGGAGAGTTGAAAAATAGATTAATACAGGTAAAATTGGCTAATTGTGAAAGCACTGTTTAGAACCATCTATATTACAAGTCAAAGTCATTCGGTACAGACCTCCATTATCTGTATTTAATTACAATCCATGGACTGGGGTACATTAGGGCAACATATTCCCACCAAATCAGAAATGGACCTCCCACTGATGTCAGTGGGAGCTTTGCACCAAGATCTAGAGTGCAGCATAGCCTTTAGGTTGCATCACTCAGTGGGAAAACATGCTCACCTTTGAGACCAGCATTACTTCTGTCCCATTTCCCTTCCTTTCTCCTGTCCCATTTCCCTTCCTTTCTCATCCTCCTTTCTCTATTTCTCACTTTCTTCTGCCTGTGTCTTCTGTTCTTCCCTTCTGAATTCCTTCCCTGCAGCAATCCCTAATTCCCACTGGGGACTCAGTAAAACCACACTCATTTTCAGCTGTGACCTAAATCAGAATTTGAAGTCCACATCTCCAGAGGTGAAAGACTAGCTAGCATACAAGTAGGGTTTTATAACCCACTCCTCACCATGGTATATAAGCCTCTTAACTCATTCTTCCTCCTCATAAGAGTAATTATATTTTGTTATATTTATGGAAACAAAAAAAATGAACAGGACTTGAAAGTAAGGGGGGAAAAAGGGCCGGTTGTAGCTGCAGCACATAATTTAAAAAGGCACAATCCATTTACACAATAATGCTCAAGAAAACCAGTTAATGATAATAATCTGCCACATTTCCCCTCAACATTAAGCTTAGGTGGGCTATCTGCCAGGGAAATACAGGATGTAACTGGGAGACTGGATGGCAATAACGAGTGAAAGTCATTACTATCAAAAGGCTGATCAAGCTGGCCTATGCGAGAAGTTGGTGGTTCTCAGTGCAATTCAAATACATGTCTGGTAAACTGCCACCATTGGCACGCTTACTGGTAGCCTCAGCAAAGAGCAAGGATTGAAGCACAATGGCAGGACAGTATGGGGAGAAGATTACACTGCTGCTGCTTGTGCTGTACTGGATATATTCTCTCAGTCTCCATTGCTGTACACCCAGCATCTGCCTCCCACGAACACTATAATCATTTACATTTGAAAGCCATTGGAAGTAACATGAATAAAAAAAAAAAATTCACTAACCTAAAAGCTATATGCTTTCTCTTGCTTTTCTTTCCCTCTTTTCTTTCTCTCTCTGTCTGAGTTTCATCTCTTTCTTTTTGTCTTACGTTCTCTCTCTCTCTCTCTCCTTTTCTTTATTCTGGTCTTCCTCTTTCTGAGTCTTTCCTTTTCTTGTTCTTTAAAACAATAATGCTCTGCATTTTTTTAAGGCTGGGGGAGTGTCTTCTTCCATCCCCCACTGTTCAGTCATCTTTCCCAACTTTTCTGAGAATTCAGTTTTCCAAGCAAACACCTTCAAACAGATTCATGACTGTAACTAGACTTGGATTAGTTTTCTTAGAGAGGTTACTAGCAGGGGTTAGAGCAGGGGGTCAGCAACCAGCAGCATCCGTGCCAAAGGGGGCACGCAAGCTGATTTTTAGTGGCACTCTGCTGCCAGCCGGGGTCCTGGCCGCCATCTGGCAGGGCCAGCGGAGGGAACCCCAGACTGGCAGCGGACCGAGTGGCTCAGCGCGCTGCCAGTCTGGGGTTTCGTCTGCTGCCCGTGCTGCCGGTCTGGCGTCCCGGCCGCCGGCCCCGCTCAGCCCGCTGCTGGCCCGGGTTCCGTCCATCCAGACCGGCAGCAGGATGAGTGGGTCCAGTGGCCGGGACCCCAGACTGGCAGCGCCGGCGACAGACAGAACCACAGGCCAGCTGAGCCGCTCAGCCCGCTGCCAGTCTGGGGTTCCGTCAGGGGGCCCCTGTAAATGTAAAATTTATTACTGGCACACGAAACCTTAAATTAATGAAGACTTGGCACACCACTTCTCAAAGGTTGCCGACCCCTGCTTTAGAGGCATGGAGGAGTCTAAACACTGGAATATACTTGTATTTATATTTTTAATTACTATTGTAAAAATAAAACAGTAAATATTTTTCACTACTGTTTTTCCAATATCCCTCAATCTCCTACAGCAGGAGGACCTTTCTTCTCCAGCAGGAGAAAACATCCAGGGCATAAGATCTTCCTACACAGATACCAACATGTCCTGCACTTGAGCAAGATGCTCCATGCTTAAGGATATTTTGATATAAGGATCCCATATTAACCTTAACTAATTCCCCTTACACATTGGCACTACAGCAGGGGTGGGCAAACTACGTGCCGGATCCAGCCCATCAGGACTTTGGATCCCTCCTATGGGATTGCCAGCCAGGCGTCGCTCCCAGAAGCGGCTGGCACCACATCCCTGCAGCGCTTGGGGGAGCGGGGGGCAGAGGGCTCCACACGCTGCCCTCGCCTGCAGGCACTGCCCCCCGCAGCTCCCATTGGCCGGGAACAGAGCTTCGGGGAAGGTACTCGCAGGCGAGGGCAGCACACAAAGCTCTCTGCCTCTGCCCCCCCAGGGGCCGCAGGGACAAGGTGCTGGCTGCT
Organism: Chelonia mydas; assembly: GCF_015237465.2. Lineage (NCBI taxonomy): Eukaryota > Metazoa > Chordata > Testudines > Cheloniidae > Chelonia > Chelonia mydas. The sequence goes on from NC_057854.1 coordinate 94,884,464, forward strand.
TCTGGGAGCGGCGCGGGGCTAGGGCAGGCAGGGAGCCCACACCCCTAACCCCTCCTACACCCCAAATCCCTGCCCTGAGCCCCCTGCTGCACCCCTCCTGCACCCCAACCCCCTGCCCTGAGCCCCTCCCACACTCCGCACCCCTCCCTGCACCCCAATCCCCTTCCCTGAGCCCCCTGCTACACTCTGCACCCTCTCCTGCACCCCAACCCCCTGCCCTGAGCCCCCTGCTACACTCTGCACCCTCTCCTGCACCCCAACCCCCTGCCCTGAGCCCCCTCCGCTGCCCCCCACCCCTCCCGCACCCCAACCCCCTGCCCCCTCCTGCACCCCAACCCCCTGCCCTTAGCCCCCTCCCGCACCCCCCACCCCTCCCACACCCCAACCCCCTCCCCCTGCCCTACATTCATGGCCCTGCATGCAATTTCCCCACCCAGATGTGGCCCTCAGGCCAAGAAGTTTGCCCACCCCTGCACTACAGCATACATAGCATTGTATCAGAGTGGACTGTAGTACAAAATGATACTGTATACCACTGAGCAAATGTTTTTTTCACCAATGTGTTCTGATTATATGCACAGAAACAAATCTTTTGCTCACTTTAATAAAAATCTGTATACTAAAAGAGTGTTGTGGCAGGCCCTCCATCTTTGATTTTGATAGAACCGTTGTTCTTCCTATACTACGCTTTTTTTTACTACTATATTTTGCTAGTGTACTGGTTTAAGTTACTTTCTTCCAAATGAAAACGTCTTTGAGGAAATCTTGCTGTGGTTGATATTTCTGTTAGGTGACAATGAGAGATCCTAAAGTATTTGGTATATTAAAGATAACATTTTGTGAAGTGCCCTCTTTTTTCCATCAGAGACAGTCTTCTAATTAGCTCAGACATTGTCAAATGGAGTTTTCACATCTTGTTCTGAGTGTAAACAATAATAAGGAGCTTAAACTTTAATCTATTATTCACGGCATTATGAGCTGACTGTCATCAAGCAAGTCTCTCTTCAAAATGAGTCTTTTCTTCATCCCACTGTAAACCTTCCTACCTGAGATGTAACTAGTACGTTTGTTCTGCTTGTCTTGAGCAACCAGCTGCTCATGCAATTCTCTTCCAATTCCATGTTCAAAGCTGCAAGCAAGTTCTTCAGTTTTCCTAAAACAATCAATCAGACAGTCAAAATGCTGTCACCAGGCATTTTTTAAAAAAGATACATCTTCTAATATGTAGGAGTTGGAGTGGAAGATTTGATGTACACTGAAGCATTGTTTGGTTTTCTGTGTATCCATACCTGAACTGATCATCATCTAGGAGAGGCTTTTGGGCATTCAGGTACCTCCTAACAGTATCTTCTAGTTTGGGAATTGGCAACCTGAAGGGGTGAGAAAAAAAGCAAACTAAAATGTTCTTGCTAAAGCTCTGACAGTAAAGATTCTTAAAATACCATATTGTTTGTAAGTTAATTCCTATGCTCTTTTTATAATTAAGCATGACAGAAAAACAGGAACTTGTTTTACAAGTAGCCAACTCACAGATCATCTTCCATAATTTTATATACTGCTAGGCATAGAATGTCTTCTGTATTTTGATTCCTTGTGGAAATTCTAACAAATTTCTTTCCAACACTCATCTTAGCCTAAACATGAAAGCTGTTTTCCCCTAGTTACAGGGCAAGCTATTTTACCTTTTAATGAGATTAATACTTTTTAACGTTTGTGTGTATATCTCCTTGACACACAGTTTGATTTTTGTTGTTTTTACTGCCATATTTCTATTTTTTTTTAAAAATGCGTCTTTGTCCCCTGTTGCTCTGTGAAAGAGCCACACAAACAAATGGGGAAACTAACTACAGTATAATGAAACAATGAAGTTAACTACACAGAAAGTGCTGTCCAGTGCATAAAGTAAACAAATTGGGGGGAAAAAAGGAAATTTATTTTCTCTAATCCCTTTCCTTTGTAATAATCATAGGTGTTACTTAAACAATGGTAGATAAGAGATTTGAGACAGGTTATAATTAGATTATAATTTTTAAACTGGCAGTATACACTTGAATACTACTAGCAAAGATCAAAGTCACTTCCCTCTGTTAGCAATAATAACCTTTCACCTATATAATATACTGTAGCCCATCCCAAAGACAATGTACCCTTCTTGGTCTTGTGCACTTTCAGCACATACCAAACCTCATTCATTAGGGGTGTAGCGAGCAATCTGAAACCAATACATACTGACTGGTCTGTTGACCCCACCACCTGCTGTGTACTGGTAGTTTCCCAAAGTAGACCTGACTTAGTAGCGTGCTATTAAGGCTTCACCATGAGTCATAAAACCTGTTGTTCACCATAAGAAAGCTGGCCCCAGCAATTAAGCTGTGTATTTAATCACCCATAGCACAGGGCTGCCCACTCTGCATTAGAGCAGGGTTGTTGTTTCTTTGTTTTTACAGGCTGCATTTCCTCTCTGAGGTGGAAGAATGTTGCTGCCTTTAAAGCCCACAGTCACCATTTCTGAAACGTAGAGACATGGGACTCCCTTACCAGGGGAAAGGGACTGACCTAGACAAAGGAGAAAATGGACACAACATGCCAGCAATCATAGGAGAAAGGGGCTCCCTTAGCTGGGCAGGGGAAAGGAGATGGGGGTTTTCTTAGCAGAGGGAAATGCAGTTGGAGGGGTAGCAGAGAGGGAGCAGTTTCTGGGGGCTCAGAAGGATGCCTAGGACTCCCTTACCTAGTATGGGGGACTCAAAAGGGGTCGGGTAGGGGGTCCCAGAGAGGAGTGGCTCGAAGGGTGATGAGGGGGCGCTCAGAGGAAGGACCCAGGGTGGTTGTGGGGCTCAAAGGAAGATGGGGAGGTGTCTGTGGCACAGGGGTCCCTGGGGTAGCAGTGAGAGGCTCAGAAGGGGGCAAGGTCTCTAGCGTGGGGATCCCTAGGCTGGTGGTGAGGCACTCAGAAGGGAGCAAGGTCTCTGGTGCGAGGATCCCCGGGCACTGAAAGGGGGACCAGAGGGTAAGTGGGAGCTCTGATGCGGGGGTCCCCGGCTCGAGGGGCTCAGAGGGGTGCCGGGCGCTCTGGCTCGGGGGAGAGAGGGCAGCGGCCGCCTTACCTGGGCAGGCTTTTCTGGAAGTGCATGGTGGGCACGATGCTGAGGTGCAGGTACTGGGAGGAGTCGGCGCTGCTGTAGCCCCTCCGCAGCCCGGGGACCGCCGGAGTGCCCAGGGCCTTAGTCCCCCTCAGGCCGGAGGCAGGGGAGAGCAGCAGCAGCCGCCGGGTCGCCATGATTTCCAAGCCGAGCCTCAGTCACTGCGACCCCGCCCGCTCCCGGTGCTCAGTAGCCGCCTTCCGGGCCGCAGCGCCTGCCCGCATCCGCCGCTGCCGGAGGCCAAAGGCCGCCCTGGGGCGTGGGCTCGTCCCCCTCCGTGCGCCGCCCTGGCGCCGCTGGCGGGCTGAGCCCCTCCCTGAGGAGATCTACGCGGTGCGGGGAGCTTTGCACCCCCTCCCGGCTCGCTGCAAGGGGTCCCGCCTCCTTCCAGTGCAGGGAGCGGGGGTCCTTCTCCCGGCTGTGGCCGGGCTTTCCTCCACCCTGTGGGGCCTGCGCCCGGTGTAATCTGCCCCCTGCTGTAGGGGGCGGCTGCCTCTAGCACCGGGCATGCGACACGCTGCCCCTCTCGGAGTTTTGTGGCTTGTGGCCTCCCTTGGTTTGGTCAGTGGGGGTAGCTGATGGGCAATAATCCAAGTAAAATTGAGATGAGGGTTAACATTCATAGAATACCAGGGATGGAAAGTCCGCTAGTCCAACCCCCTGCTCAAAGCAGGCCCAGTCCCCAATTTTTGCCCCAAATGGTCCCCTCAAGGATTGAGCTCACAACGCTGGGTTTTGCAGGGCAATGCTCAAAGCACTGAGCTATCTCTCCCCGCAAGATGCTGATTATATTTAAAAGCCTGGGGTATGGTATGGACTACTGTAGTCATTGTGGCTGTGCTTGTTCCACCTTTCTTTCTCTAAAAGCAAAGCCACCCTCTCTGATCACAGCTTGAACCAGTACTGTGGGCAGGTCATAACAGATGGAACCTTTAGGGGGGCGTTGGCTAATGTGTTCAGTAGTTTTCAGCTTCGTTTTGAAGCTGTAAGAGCAAGGGATACATGAGGTTAGCTACAGACTACTTTGTAACAACAATAATACCTTGCACTCCCTGGAGCTTTCCATTCCAGGATATTAGAGTGCTGTACAAACATGAATAAACTAATTTTCACTCTGCCCCTCCGAGATATGGAAGTATCAGCCTGTCATTTTACAGTTGGGGAAACTGAGGCACTACATAATTAAGTCACTGGACCAAAGTCATACGAGTCAGTAGCAGAATTGAGAATAGAGCAAAGACTTATTCACAATCCTATGCATTAATTTGGAGCATACCTAAGCAGAAAAGTAAGACAAACTGAAAGTATGTTTGACGGGAAATATTGTAACTGGACACAACAGGGTACAGTATTAAGAGTAATCCTCCATAGGTAAGGATGTGAGCAAGATGATCTGCTAGTAATGGGCCTTTTCCATCTCTTAACATCTTTGATGCTAAAATTACAGCAGCGTATTCTTGCAGGTGAGTGAAGTATTCATACAGGTGAATGCATCCCACAGCAAATTAAAAATCCACAAAAAGAGAAGCTTCTGTACTTTGAAAAATCTCTTTTCTAATATTTGTAAGATTCCACTTATTTTCAGTTTTGCCCCATCTTTTCCTGCTGCTGTCTGAAGGAATTTTACTGACAACCTAAGACTGAGTTACTTCTGAGATAGGTACAGGTCACTAATGTTACACTGATCTCTGAGTTCCATCTCAGGGGCTGTACTGTCACTTAAATACCTCAGGTTTCAGAGTAACAGCCGTGTTAGTCTGTATTCGCAGACTACAGTATGGATCCACAGCATGGATCCGATGAAGTGAGGTGTAGCTCACGAAAGCTTATGCTCAAATAAATTGGTTAGTCTCTAAGGTGCCACAAGTACTCCTTTTCTTTTTAAATACCTCAAGGAATTAGTCATGGGTACTTCACTAGTAGTTTCATCAATCAAATTACCAAGGTGAAAATATCTTGGTGTCTATGCCGCTGTCTTAACTTCTTATATAACAGAAGCCTCAAAAATGTTTTTAAAATGTTCAGAGGATGAACATATCAATAATTAAAGAGGCACTTTTGACTTGAAATTTTAGCTTTTAAAAAAAGGTTTAACCTAACAGTAGTTTCAGGAACTATTCTTGCCATTTAGTCCCCCTTCCAGTTTTTGTGGTTTTAAACTACACTTTCTTGTTTTAAAGTTTTCTCTACCCTGTTGCTTTGTGAAAGACCCACAGGAATAAAAGGGGAAATTGATTCATTGACTATACAGGGGAAACAGTGAAAGTCATTACACACAAAAGTATTTTCAAATGTGCAACATAAACAAATTACAATATATATTTTTCTTTAAGTTATAGTAATCTTTAGTGCTACATGTAATAACAGCACATTTACAGTCATAAATGGGATTTTTTTTTAAATTGATAGTCTCTTTAAAAGAAAGGTATAAGTAGGAAAATTCCCGAGTGTAAATCACGAAAGGAAAATGCCATAATGATAATACTTTACACCTATTTAAGATACCATCCTTCAAGATGATGAATGCCTCCCGTGAGGTGCAGAGTGCCCTCAATTCCCATTAAAGTGAACAGGAACTGAAGGTGCTCAGCACCTTGTAGGATCAAGTAACTTCACCACTCTGATCCTGTTACAGCAGTAGTATTGTCCCCATTTTACAGACATGAAGAGTCTTTCCCAAGGTCATATAACAAATTGGTGGGCTGAGAACTGAACCCATATATAGTATGTGTTTGGTACAACGTACCGTGGTTATACCATTACACAGATATGTTATCAGTGTTCAAGTGAATGGCTAACATTTTATTAATTATAGCATATGCCAGACTTAAGTTTTTATTTATATTCCCTACTACAGTACATAATTATAGTGTAAATTTCATTTTGGATAGTTTATTTTCCTGTTATTACAGATTGGTGTGAAGCCTCTTGACCTAGATGTACCACGTAGAAAAGGTGTGTTTTCAGAGACTTAGCAATTCATGGAAGCAAATACGTAGAAGATGGATTGTGGAGGGGGTAGGAGACTTAAGTGTTGGATGAGTAATAGCAGATTTTTAATTACCTACATTTAGAAAGTGCCTTTGCTTTAGAAGGGTTCTAAAGAGCCTTACAAACTGTATATATGGGAACTGCTCCTGAAATGCAGCCATCTCTGGGATGGTTTATAACAATAATCAGAGCACAGCAACATTGCACAACAGTTTGGAACAGGACTTGAATATCATATCCAAGTAAAGCTGTAGAGCAGTGGTTCCCAAATTTGTTCCGCTGCTTGTGCAGGGAAAGCCCCTGGCGGCCTGGGCCAGTTTGTTTACATGCCGCGTCTGCAGGTTCGGCCAATTGTGGCTCCCAGTGGCCGCGGTTCGCTGCTCCAAGCCAATGGGAGCTGCTGGAAGTGGCATGGGCCGAGGGACATACTGGCCGCCGCTTCCAGCAGCTCCCATTGGCCTGGAGCTAAATTCTCAGATGATTGTCTGTACTGGACATGCTCCAAACCTGGTCTGCGCACAACTTTCTCTGCATTTGCTCCTCCAAGCACTGAGGAGTCACTGTAACATTAGGTGCAGAAACTGAGAGTAGGGAAACTGTCTTTTCTGTGCTGTCAGTGATCCTGCTGCTGGTGCCTAGGGGCTGCATGGAGAAGGAGGAAGCTGCCTAACTGGAATGCCATAGGGCGGTGGGAGCAGAGACAGACTGGAGGAAGGAGGACAGAGGTGGAATAGGGTGGGGCAGAGTGGGCAGAGACAAGCTTGTGGGGGATAGAGGCAGTGGCAAGGACAGAGACAGGCTGTGAGGGCAGGGATTAGGCAGAGAAAGGCTGTTATGACACATACTAGGGGTGGGTGGAAAAGAAGGGTCTGTAACCACTAGATACACTTTCTTCCAGAACCTGAAATGAATCCAGGATTCCTGAGTCTCAGCATTATTCCTCTGTCTGGTAAATAACTGTGAAAACCAACTGCTAAAGTGTGTGTCACATCCCCCTCTAGTTGCTGGCCCACATCCCAGATAACAACCTGCTCCTGCTATTGATTGCACTGTTAGCTCAAGTGACAAATGTGTGTGCTGTGGAGTGTGAGGATCAATATGGTTCCACATAGTAAAATTTCTGTTTTTTCTGTTTGATTTTTTAAAAATATAAGGAATTATATTTTAAAAAAATCTGTTAAAAGAATATTAAGATTGCAAAGTCAAGCACCCAAAAGTTAGGTTACTCCAGAATTAAGGTTGCCTGTGCAACCTTAATTTGGCCCTCTTGTGCATATAAATTGTGATACAGTCTTTAATTACATAAACACACACTTTTTTTTTCTGGGATCTAGCCTCATTCAGTGCACAAGATGGAGGGATGCTGCTCACTACTCATTACTATATTTTTGGTTTATTTATTTGTTTATTTTATATTATTTATTTATATTCAGTATTTCTTTTTGGTCTCATCATTCAGTGTGTGGCCCCATGCCATATTTACCATACAAAACTCTGTACTGAATACATAATTATTAATTTCCTCATGGGCTTTTCTACAGTGCTCATGTGTAGTATGCTCATCTATAATATAATACAGTGCTAAATATAATCTTATGAATCCCCCAAGTATACTGTACAGTGTTATAGATTGTTTATAGAAACACTTCAGAATGCTAGAGTTATGGTCCAAACACTGTACTAACAATACGGTATGCTATAGTTTAGTGGATGGTTGTGATAGTATAGTTTTACAAGACATTCATTATACTGCATAAAAATCTATGTTTGAATTGAATGAATGGGACGATTAGACATACCAAAGGAAAGGAAAGATCCATGTGGGTTAGGCTGATAATCCTCTGAAAGTAAGTTGGCCCCTGCTCTAATCAACACAGTGGAAGGGGGGAAAGTGAAATCATTTCACTCCCAAGATAAAAAATGTGAAGTACTGTCCAGTCCCCTTTTATGTTTTTCTCCAATAATATTCAGTTTGTTAATGCAGTTTATCATTGTATTTGCCCAGCCTTTTGCTAACCACATTTACTACAAGCAAAAACCAGATCTGATTTAGTTAATGAAGTTCAGTCTCACCTGATCTGACCTGTTGTGATAGTCCAGTTCAAAGTGTTACCTGCCCTGCCCTTTAGTATATGTACTGTATGAAAAACATATTTTCTGTCCATTTAAATGCATAACTTTCACTACTTCTTTCTAGGCCTGGATGTTAGGAGACCATGCTTCAAGGGTTAAGGAATGCATGAAAATATTATTTTTCATTCATGTGAGTGTCACTCTGTTCTGACTCACTCTTGTTTTAGAAATACTACTACATTCTGTTCTAATTTTCCAGAGCTCCTTAATCTTCTTCCAGGTTCTTAATGATGTAGTCAATAATAGGATTGTTGGTATTAATTTGGAACAATAATGCCAGCTGCATGCTTGGTGGCTATTGGCAGAGGGGTGACCTTGCTGGTCAGCTAAGCAGTCCTAGAAGTGCTTTGATCTGATCTATACAGAGCTAGAGCTGTCTATTCTAACAAGGGAAGCTAGTGAGGTCTCTCTGCATGGGATGCTGATTCTTCTCCAAAGAGCACTGAGGACAGCATGGCAGTGGCATTTGATGCAATGCTGGCTCGGGTCAAGGATGTTTGTAAAAGAAATGGTTTGCTCATTCTGTCAGTATTGTCTGTCATAGTGGGATGTCTTCTTGGATTCTTCCTCAGGACCAGGCGGCTCTCTCAGCAGGTCAGTAACAAATGAGTGTGACACTGGGCAGAAAATGTCAGTTCTGTAGCAAAAGAGGAGATAAAACAACCTATGGAACTTCAAGGATGGGTATTTCAAGATAAAAATTAATTTGTTAGTGTGGTAGTATTTTGATAGGCGCCTACCTTGTTTTCTTTGTGTCCTTCCGTAGATTTTATATACAATATATGCTGGACAAACTGTCATTAAGACACTGCAAGTCTACCTGAAGAAGCACATTGTGATGTTGCATGTATGAATACAGGGTTTTGAAACTGAATGAAATACTGCATTGTACTATATGGAAATGGTAACAGTGTAACATGTTAACTGGTGTCAGAGTACATTCTATTTGAATTTGTATTAGAACATGTATTTCCAATGAAAATACTAGGGAACTTTTTATGGTTAACATACCCAGACTAACAGAAATTTATTTCACACTGAGTATATTTTATAAGAACTGAACTGGGATGTCCCATTAATAAAAGCACAACTTATTACATTCACCAGGGGATTTCTCTTCAAACACCTCTACTAATCTGTTTGTAGGTGCTCAATTCTTCCTATCCAGAATAGCCTGACAGACCAGACAGGCAGTGACAAATGCATTGCTGAACAAATTTTTCCCTAAGAATATACATTTTAATATTTTAAACAAGTTATGGTACTTCAAAAATATGTGATCATTAAACCAATTTTGTCATATTCTGCTGCTGGCCCTGAGTTGAAAATCTTCTACGTCCAAACAATAGCTTCATGCACATAGAGTGAAATGGGCAAAATACAGAATAAAGAGATTATGCAGCGAAACCTATTAATTGTGGCCCATAAAGGGTCTATATATTTGACTGTTTTGGCACGCAGATGCACAATACAATTAGATTAATATGGAGAAACCACTGAAGGGGATAGAGATATTACTGATCATTAGGACAGGTGTCTGTGACTAATGAATTCTCACTAGCACCTATTTCATTGTACTGTTAAGGCAGAATTGTTTTTTGTTTGTTTTTTTTTTAGATCCACAATATTTCAAAGTGTCCCTGAGTGAAGCAAAGCTTATTTTATTTTCTCCTGAACACGTTACATAGCCCTAGTCAGAACACATTACGTAGTCCTAGTCAATTACAAAAAATTTCCCCAACTTCTTCCATCTGTACCACTTGAAATGATATGCAGTAGTTGCAAGTAATATAAACCGATCGTACAATTTTATGAGATCATTCAGTTTTACCAGCAGCTGTAAGGTGCCTTGTGAAGAAAGAGACTCTTACACATCAAAACCATAAACACATCTCTCCATATATTTGTAGGAAATTAGTTATTTCCAATTCCCCGGGGAGTTATTGATGAGGATGCTGAAAATGTTGATTCTACCACTGGTTGTCTCAAGGTAAGTGAGTGCGACAATTTGCTCAAAATAATAGATCTAGTGTCCTAAATGAGGCAACAAAACCACCTTTACATTGTAACTAAGTTGTTGTGTAAGTGCAAAGACTATTGTAGAAAGCGCTATCATGCATTAATATTTTGTGACGGATTTATGAACATGGTTAGAAAAACATGGCTTTAGCTGAAGAGGGTTCTGGATCAATAGGAACATCCTGCCAAAATAACTCACAGAAATATTGTTTGCTAACAAACTAGCTTTTGAAATGAACTTATATTTTTCATTTAAAAAAATTATTTTTTATTGAAACTAAACAAATTAAAATGTAGTATGAATCAACCACTATACCATAAGCTAAATCTAATCAGTTGAAAAAATATAACTTGCAAGTCATACAAAACATCACAGTTAATTTACAGTTCTTTGCCATATTTTGAGAGAGAGACTTGCTATAGAGAGACTTGGGGGGAGGAATAGCTCAGTGGTTTGCGCATTAGCCTGCTAAACCTAAGGTTGTGAGATCAATCTGTGAGGGGGCCATTTAGGGATCTGGGGCAAAAATTGGGGATTGGTCCTGCTTTGAGCAGGGAGTTGGACTAGATGACCTCCTGTGGTCCCTTCTACCCCTGGTATTCTATAGTATAATGAAAGAATATATGTGGTCACTAAACTAGCATGTGTTTTGTATTAACATCAACTGGAGTTGTGTTTGCTCTGAAAATCAGGCCCACAATGCTTTGAAAAAAGCATTATATAGACTAGATTATGTGCTCGAAATATTAGATCTGTCTATTTCCAAGAGACAGTGAAATACAAATGTATAGTGTCTGATGTCTTGGCTGCATGGTGGTGTTTATTCCAGATCACTTTTAAACTCACTCAAATAAAAAATGACTTTATTGGAGACCTTTTGTTTATTGAGAGAAAACTGTAAAGTAGGTATGAAATCTCTACAGTGATATTTGCCAAACCTTGCTCTGGGCCTGTCAGTCAGACGTACTAAGAGAAATGAAAAGCATAATAAGGAGGAATGGGATTCCAGACTGAAAACAATTTTTTTTTTTGGTCATTGGAATGTACATTCATTTTCACAAAGAAGACTAGGGTAGCTTATCCACAGCCGAGAGCAAAATTAATGTTAATTTGTCTCTTAGTTTGGGGGCACTGTATATGTCCAATGTTAGCAGAGCAGTATTATGTAAGTTCACATAGCTTTTACTTCCGAGGCATTCCAAATCAGTAAAGGCAAGTGTAAACTAACATGCATTATATGGAAAATAGCACGCCTGATGAACTTGCAGCTTAATTAATCCCTTCTGGAAATAATACCGTAACTAATTTTATATAGTGCCTTTGCCAAGCTTGGCAAAATTCAACTTTTTAAAATAATTTCAATGGATAATATCCGTCTATTTTAAGTGCCTTTTTCTATATTTATTTAAGTTTTCACAGTTGTGGGAAGTTATGTGGGGGGTGTCAGACGTCAGTGAGTCAGACAGTAATTATTTAATGAGAGTAGACATTGTGATTCAAAAAATTAAAGTTTTATAATCGTTAAAACCCAAATTGTCACCATCACATGTCAAAATATACAAAATAAATATTCTTAAATCAAACTCTAATTAGTTCTCAAGCAATATTTTTTGTTACTTTGCCCATCTGTAAATTTGGATTATTATCAATGGAAATATTTTTTGTTGTTTTGTGTGTGTAAACTATCCCACTGTGTAGGAAAGATAGGAAGTATGGCAAGAGACCACCCAGGCTTCACGAGGAGATCTTCAATGATCTAAAACTCAAAAAAGAGTCCTACGAAAAGTGGAAACTTGGTCAAATTACAAAGGATGAATATAAACAAATAACACAAGTATGTAGCAACAAAATTAGAAAAGCCAAGGCACAATACAAGATCAAACTAGCTAGGGACATAAAAGGAAACAAGAAAACATTCTACAAATACATTAGAAGCAAGAGGAAGACCAAGGACAGAGTAGGCCTGTTACTCAATGAGGGGGGAAAGACAATAACAGAAAATGTGGAAATGGCAAAGGTGCTTAATGACTTCTTTGTTTCGGTTTTCACCAAGAAGGTTGGTGGCAACTGGACGTCTAATGTAGTGAATGCCAGTGAAAATGAGGTAGGATCAGAGTCTAAAATAGGGAAAGAACGAGTCAAAAATTACTTAGACAAGTTAGATGTCTTCAAATCACCAGGACCTGATGAAATGCATCCTAGAATACTCAAGGAGCTGACTGAGGAGATATCTGAGCCATTAGCAATTATCTTTGAAAAGTCATGGGAGATGGGAGACATTCCAGAAGACTGGAAAAGGGCAAATATAGTACTCATCTATAAAAAGGGAAATAAGGACAAACCCGGGGAATTACAGACCAGTCAGTTTAACTTCTGTCCCTGGAAAGATAATGGAGCAAATAATTAAGCAATCAATTATCAAACACCTAGAAGATAATAAGGTGATAAACAACAGTATGGATTTGTCAAGAACAGGTCACGTCAAACCAACCTGATAGCTTTCTTTGACAGGGTAACAAGCCTTGTGGATAAGGGGGAAGCGGTAGGTGTGGTATATCTTGACTTTAATAAGGCTTTTGATACTGTTTCGCATGACCTCATAAACAAACTAGGAAAATGCAACCTAGATGAAGCTACTACAAGGTGGCTGCATAACTGGTTGGAAAATGATTCCCAGAGTGTAGTTATCAGTGGTTCAGTCATGCTGAAAGGGCATAACGAGTGGGGTCCTGTAGGGATCGGTTCTGAGTCTGGTTCTGTTCAATATCTTCATCGATGATTTAGATAATAACATAGAGAGTACACTTATAAAGCTTGTGAACGATACCAAGCTGGGAGGGGTTGCAAGTGCTTTGGAGGATAGGATTAAACTTCAAAATGATCTGGACAAACTGGAGAAATGGTCTGAAGTAAATAGCATGAAATTTAATAAGGACAAATGCAAAGTACTCCACTTAGGAAGGAACAATCAGTTGCACACATACAAAATGGGAAATCACTGCCTAGGAAGGAATACTGCAGAAAGGGATCTGGGGGTCATAGTGGATCACAAGCTAAATATGAGTCAACAGTGTAATGATGTTGCAAAAAAAGCAAACATAATTCTGGGCTATATTAGCAGGAGTACTGTAAGCAAGATATGAGAAGTAATTCTTCTGCTCTACTCTGCACTCATTAGGCCTCAACTGGAGTATTGTGTCCAGTTCTGGGAGCCACGTTTCAGGAAAGATGTGGACCAATTGGAGAAACTCCAGAGAAGAGCGACAAAAATGATTAAAGGTCTAGAAAATATGACCTGTGAGGGAAGATTGAAAAAATCAGGTTTGTTTAGTCTGGAGAAGAGAAGACTGAGAGGCGACGTGATAACAGTTTTCAAGTACATAAAAGGTTGTTACAAGGAGGAGGGAGAAAAATTATTGTCCTTAACCTCTGAGGATAGGACAAGAAGCAATGGGCTTAAATTGCAGCAAGGGAGGTTTAGGCTGGACATTAGGAAAAACTTCCTAACTGTCAGAGTGGTTAAGTACTGGAATAAATTGCCTAGGGAGGTTGTGGAATCTCCATCATTGGGGATTTTTAAAAGCAGGTTGAACAAACAGCTGTCAGGGATGGTCTAGATAATACTTAGTCCTGCCTTGAGTGCAGGGACTGGACTAGATGACCTCTCGAGGTCCCTTCCAGTTCTATGATTCAAAATATGTAGGCATGATAGTAGGCAAAATATGTAGGTCACACAGTGAGGAAGTGGCACTGTATGTGAAAGAAAGCATAGAGTCAAATACAGTAAAAATCTTAAATGAATCCAACAATACCATAGAATCTCTATGGATAGAAATTCCATGCTTGAATAAGAAGATTGTATCAGTAGGAACATACTGACGACCACCTGACCAGGATGGTGACTATGATTGTGAAATGCTCAGGGAGATTAGAGAGGCCGCAAAAACAGAAAACCCAATAATAATGGGCAATTTCAGCTATCCACATATTAACTGGGAACATGTCACCTCAGAATGGGATGCAGACATAAAATTTCTAGACACCATTAATGACTGCTTCTTGGAGCAGCTAATCCTGAAACTCACAAGGGGAGAGGCAATTCCTGATTTAGTCCTAAATGGCACACAGGATCTGTTCAAGAGGTGAATATAGCTGAACTTCTTGATAATAGCAACCATAATGGAATTAAATGTAGCATCCTTGTATGGGGGAAAATGCCAAAGAAACCCACCACAGTAGCATTTAACTTCAAAAAGGAGAACTACACAAAAATGAGGAAGCTAATTAAACAGAAATTAAAAGGAACAGTCACAAGAGTAAAATACCTTCAAGCTGCATGGACACTTTTTAAAAACACTATGATAGAGGCTCAAACTAACTGTATACCCAAAATAAAAAACAGAGGACCAAAAAAAAATTGCCATCACGGCTAAACAACACAGTAAAAGAGGCGGTTAGAGACAAAAAGACATCCTTTAAAAACTGGAAGTTAAATCCTACAGAGGAAAATAGAAAGGAGCATAAATTCTCGCAAGTCAAGTTTAAAAGTATAATTAGGGTGGCCAAAAAAGAAGAGCAACTGGCAAAAGACACAACAAAAATTGCTGTTAGTTTTTAAGTACAGCAGAAGAAGAAAGCCTGCCAAACAATCAGTGGGGCCACTGGACAATCAAGGTGCGAAAGGCTGTTGCAGAGAAGCTAAATGAATTCTTTGCATTGGTCTTCACTGCAGAGAATGTGAGGAAGATTCCCACACCTGAGCCATTCTTTTTAGGTGATAGATCTGAGGAACTGTCCCAGAGTGACGTGTCAATAGAGGATGATTTGGAACAAGTTGATAAACAGAAATAAGTCACCAGGACCAGATGGTATTCCCCCATGTGTTCTGAAGGAATTCAAATATGAAATCGCAGAACTACTAACTGTGGTATGTAACCTATGATTTAGCCTCTGTACCATATGACTGGCAGATAGCTAATGTGAGGCCAATTTTTTAAAAAGGCTCCAGAGGCAGTTACAGGCCAATAAGCCTAACTTCAGTAACAGGCAAATTGGCTGAAACTGTAGTAAAAAACAGAATTATCAGACACATAGATGAACACAATATATTGGGGGTACAGTCAACATGGCTTTTGTAAAGGGAAATCATGCCTCACCAATATATTAGAATTCTTTGAGGGGGGGTCAAGAAACTTGTGGACAAGGGTGATCCAGTAGAAGTAGTGTACTTGGACTTTCAGAAAACCATTGGCAAGATCTCCACCAAAGTCTCTTAAGCAGAGTAAAGAGTCATGGGATAGGGGGGTCAAGAAACCTGTGGACAAGGGTGATCCAGTAGAAGTAGTGTACTTGGACTTTCAGAAAACCGTTGGCAAGATCCCCACTGTGCCCGCAAGGGCTGGGGGGGAAGATACCAGTGAAAGGAGGACACTCAGGCCTAAGAATAGTAAACTATGCTTTATTGAAGGAAGGAAGAATTAGGCTCCAATCTGCGCGGGGAGCCCCTAGGATGCGCGGAGGGGCTGCAGGGGACTCTGGCCGTTCAGGACAGCTGACCAGGCAGGACTCCGCCAGGGGGGAGTTCTCTGCGGCGCTATATTTTCCGTGCTTATCTCGGGGTTACATGGGGTCAACAGCTGGTTACATTCTTATATATACGATTTATGCTTATTACATAAACTGA
Source organism: Chelonia mydas (assembly GCF_015237465.2). NCBI lineage: Eukaryota > Metazoa > Chordata > Testudines > Cheloniidae > Chelonia > Chelonia mydas. The sequence continues at coordinate 94,900,434 of NC_057854.1, forward strand.
CTCGTTTACAGGCAAAAATATGCTGAGCTATGCTGCAATATCTTTTGGCAGGGTCTCTCGGACAAAGTTCATTGAAACTGCCTGCATCCTCCGCTTACCTCCAGTCATATACTCAGTCCACCACTTAGCTCCTCGCCAATCTTCCACAACCTTGCCCCTACACTCACCAAAGTCTATTAAGCACAGTAAAGAGTCATGGGATAAGAGGTCCTCTTATGGATCAGTAACTGGTTAAAAGACAGGAAACAAAGGGTAGGAATAAACATCCAGATTGCACAGTGGAGAGAGGTAAATAGCAGAGTGTACTAGGTCTGATAAATGCAAAGTAATACACATTGGAAAATATAATCCCAACTATACATACAAATGATGGAGTCTAAATTAGTTGTTACCACTCAAGAAAGAGATCTTGGAGTCAACATGGATAATTTTCTGACAACACCTATTAAATGTGCAGCAGCAGTCAAAAAACTAACAGAATGTCAGGAACCACTGGGAAAGGGATAGATAGTAAAACAGACAACATCATATTGCCACTGTATAAATCCATGGTACACCCACACCTTGAATACTGCGTTCAGTTCTGATCACTCCATCTCAAAAATATATTTTAGAATTGGGAAAAAGTACAGAGGAGAGCAACAAAAATGACTAGGGGTACGGAACTGGTTGCATATGAGGGGAGATTTAAAAGTCTAGGACTGTACAGTTTGGAAAAGAGATGACTGAGGAGAGATATGACAGAGGTCTACAATATCGTGAATGATGTGGAGAAAGTGAATAAAGTGTTATTTACCCCTTCACATAACATAGGAATCAGGGGTCACCCAATGAAATTAATAGGCATCAGATTTAAAATAAACATAAGGAAGTACTTCACACAATGCACACCCGTGTGATTGCCAGGGGATATTATGGAGGCCAAAAGTATAACTGGATTAAAAAAAGAATTAGATCAGTTCATAGATGATAGGTCCATCAATGGCTATTAGCCAAGATGGTCAGAGATGCAACCCCATGCTCTGGGTGTCCTTAAACCTCTGACTGATAGAAGCTGGGTATGGATGACGGGGTAGATCACTGGATAAATTGCCCTGTTCTGTTCACTCCCTCTGAAACATCTGGCATCAACCACCTTTCAGAAGAGAGGGTACTGGGCTAGGTGGACCATTTGTCTCACTCAGTATGGCCATTCTTATGTTCTTGTGTGTGGTGATATCAACATTTACCAACATTTACTGATAAAAATCTAATCCTTCCAAGCCCCTCATGCACATACATGCTATCGCATTTTCCCCATACCAAATATAATTATATCACACATTGATAATAAGTATGTTCCACTCTGATTTCATGTTGTAATGTTCTATATTGTGCTCCTAGACTGTAAACTCTTTTGGACAGGTAACCTGTAATTAGTTTGGGATAGGTCTCCTGCTGTACAGCTCTATGGGCACTTAGGGCACTATAGAAATAACAGCAAATGGTTTAATAACAACAGTAGACATAATGGCCCATCTCCTTAGTTATGGTTGAGAAATGCACAGCACAGCTCAGGAGAGGGGTACAAAGGTGACCTTTGCACTCCCGCAGTTCTGGGCCAGCCGTGTGCCAGTGCAGTTCCTTGGCATAATGTAGAACAGCCTTTTATCTACTCTAAGTCATTCTATCTGCTGGTGGCCCAAAAGGGATGCTATAACAGCCAAAGATTAGTAGGATATAGGAAAGAAAACCTCTGCCATGTTCCCTATGCTGACAACAGTAGAGTGAGGACATGTAGGAGCTACTATACTAACACTATCCCACTGGATGGCCTTCCCAACCTGGGGTGGTCCTTCCATGGATAGCTATCCTGTATATAGGGCCAGAAGCTGCTGGTGGTGCAAAGCAAAGCGGCCAAACTACAGAGTAGGATCTGAGCCAGTATCTCTTGCAATATTTGGTGTTTTTCTTAAAGCACCAGCTCCTAGAGTCAGATGAATATATCACAATCTCAGCTTTCATTTAAAAACAAAAATAAGTTTTGAGTCTCATGGTTGCACAGAACAGCTTAAAAATGTGAATCCTAAAGGCTCAAACACAACAAAATAAATAAACAGAACCCAACTGTCACAGGGTGATGCCAGCCCTTTCAGAGGGAGTAGGCTCAGTGCACCTGTGATTCATCAGCTGCCTCCCAGTTGCGTTTAAAAGAGGGCAGCTGGGCTCTAGAGGGTGAGAGACCTGGTGAGTTAGGGTTGCCCTAGCGTGCAGACTCAATTATTCAGGAAAAAGGCAGGTGAGAGACCCGGGAGACTCTGGAAGGTCCCTGAAGGAAACTGTAGGTGGTTCCATAGGACGCATGATGATAGGAGAGCAGTAATAATAATAGGCATTTTCTGGCTAACTTCCCCAAGCTAGAGAGCCAGGGCTGGAGAGAGTAAAGGCCAGAGAGCAACAGAGGGAGTTGCTTACCGATTTTTAAGCTGGAGAGTCAAAGCCGAGGGCCAGAGAGGATGAAGACGGGGAACAGCAGTGCGGCTCACCTGCTGATGTCTTAGTGCCAGAAAGCTGAACCCAGGGGAACAATGAGGAGGCCAAGGATAGGGAGGGATGCTCTGCTGGTGAGGATGATCTCCTAGCAAAGAGGCTGTAGGGGTTCCTGCTGGGAAAAGTGGGGTTCCATTCTAGCTGGAAGGCCTGGAGTGGCCGTCCTAGCAGAGAGATAGAAGAAAACTGACAAGGAATCTAACTTTGGCAGAAGACACTGGAGTATGGTACAGAAGGACTCCCAACAGAGATGCTGCGCCTGTGTGGTGTGGTCCCCACTGAGAAGAGTAGGGTTTTAAGCATTATGTACATTGAGTGTGGGAAATGGACTAAGTTTGGGACTTTTGTTGAGGACTTTTTGAACTATGTTCTGGTAATAAACTGGGCCCCAAAAGAGCTGTTATTTAAGCAGAGAGCCTGCAGTGGAGCTATTGGGGATTCTGAAAGGAGAAACTGAGGCAGACACACCTATGAGGGTGTTCAAGGAGGCACTGCTGTAGCACACCAACATTAATATTTTTTACAATCTCGTGATTTTTAACTCCATCTCATAATTATTTGGGAGCCTGATTTAATTATTTTTGAAATCTTGGGGTTGTCAGTACTGCTATAGAATTAAATATAGTTATACACAATATATAATTGTTATAGAGGGGACTCAAAGGGCATAGACAAAGGAAAAGAGAAGTGTTCAGGGGAAAATTGACAAAAGAAAAGAGAAGTGTTCAGGGAAAATTGAAAATAAAAGGTCAATTATATGTGGGGAAGGGGTGAGGCAAGGATAAAAGGAGGTTCCTGCTATGGGGTAAAAATAGCAATGTAGACACCAGCTTGGGCTGGAGCCTGGGCTCTGAAACCTGGCACAAGGGGTGGGTCTCAGAGCCCGAGCTCCAGACCAAGTGGGAACATCTACACTGCTATTTTTTGTGCTGTAGGACAAGCCCAAATCTGTACAGCCAGGCTCTAAGACTTGCTGCTGGGGGTCTTTTTAGCAGAGTAGACATACCCACAGAGTCTAGCTGGACCCTGCCTCCTCCTCTGTTCACCGCAGGAGAACAAGAGCCCATATTCATACATAAACTAATCATGCATTTGTACACCATAACTTCACTTGTTTTTACAAATATAAGTAATTTCAGAAATATAATTAAATTCCTGTAAAACTGTACATTTTTATAACAACACTTCTCATGCATATATTTAATAAAATCAGCAAGTTAAGGCATATGCTCTCTTTTTTTTAACAATTTACATATACATTTAAAATTAGTCTATTTCTTTGTGGATATGGAGCATCTTCAGCCTGCCCTATAGAAGCAATATTGTTCGAGTTATATGTTAAAGTCCACAGTTTATCCAGGTGGGGTGGGGGAGTGGATTGCTCAGAGGGACTGGTAATTGGGCTACAGAGCCTTTCACCTCTAATCACTAATTCAAATCCACTCTTGACCAATGCTGTAGTTGTCTACTGTGTTGTACACTGTGTGCGCACATATACACATAGGGCACTGAGTTTAAAATCTTTTTATTTTCTTAAAGAGAAAAAGGAATGGGAATATTAAGTGACCAGGGAAGAGCGGATTGTGACAGACAACTGATTTGAGCCAGTTCTTGGAATTCAGTAACCCCAAACCTGGACTGTGCTCTGGCCCTTTACACCACTCTACCAGGTGGATCCACCCACTGAATTTGGGCCAGGGAGGATATTCTGCAGCAGAGGATCTGTCTCCCTTACTCAGTTCTTATTCAGCCAAAACTTCCACTGACTTCTATTCTTTGGGCTAGGGACTATCTGTAACTTTGTGTTTGTAGAGTCGCTAGCATAATAGGGCTTGATCCTGACTGAGATCTTTGGGTGCTATCACAATGCAAGTAATAATAATAATTATTATTATTAATAGTTCAAAATATATTCACTATTTATATTCAAAATATTACAGTAAAAATCTTGGGGCCAGTCTCTCATTCAGAGAAGCACACGCATACATGGCTGTAACTGAGGTGAATGTTTTGTGCATCCGATGAAGTGAGCTGTAGCTCACGAAAGCTTATGCTCAAATAAATTGGTTAGTCTCTAAGGTGCCACAAGTACTCCTTTTCTTTTTGGGAAATGTGAATGCTTATGAGCCCCCTAATGTGTTTAAGAAATGTGAGCCCAGATCAGCTATGCTAATTTACACCAGCTGAGTATCTGACCCAGTGTTTAAATTTACCAAGAAACTATTACAGTATAAATAAGGTTTCAGAGTAACAGCCGTGTTAGTCTGTATCCGATGAAGTGAGCTGTAGCTCACGAAAGCTCATGCTCAAATAAACTGGTTAGTCTCTAAGGTGCCACAAGTACTCCTTTAGTATAAATAAGTAGTCCCTTGACCTGTTTAGTTCTGTACTACATGGCTTCCCCCAGCAGATGGCTCTGTTCTAGAAGGCTATGTAAATGTCTAATTGCTAGCTAGACAACATGAATGTTCACACTCATTCAGCTGCATTAAAAACACATTTCAATAAGATCTTCTAGGGTATTTTTTATACTATGCCAGTGTCACCTCCCTGCCTACCCAGAACACAAGAAAAAGTCTCATCTCTTGAATTGACTTAAATATGAGACATATTTTTTAGGGCTGTCGATTAATCACAGTTGACTCACACGATTAACTCAAAAAATTAATTGTGATTTAAAAATTTAATCACAATTAATTGCACTTTTAATCACAATGTTAAACAATAGAATACCAAGTGAAATTTATAAAATATTTTGGATTTTTTTTACATTTTCATATATATTGTATTCTGTGTTGTAACTGAAATCAAAGTGTATATTCTTATCATAAATATTTGCACTGTAAAAATGATAAAAGAAATAGTATTTTTCAATTCACCTCATACAAGTACTGTAGTGCAATATCTGTTGTGAAAATGCAACTTACAAATGTCGATTTTTTTTTTTACATAACTATACTCAAAAACAAAACAATGTAAAACTTCAGAGCCTACAAGTCCACTCAGTCTGACTTCTTTTTCAGCCAATCACTAAGAGACAAACAAGTTTGTTTATGTTTACAGGAGATAATGCTGCCCTCTTCTTATTTACAATGTCACCAGAAAATGAGAACAGGCATTTGCTTGGCACATTTGTAGCTGGCATTGCAAGGTATTTACGTGCCAGATATGCTAAACAGAAATCTTAGGGTAAGTCTACACTACCAGCTGGATCAGCGGGCAGCGATCGATCCAGCGGGGATCGATTTATCGCATCTAGTGTAGATGCGATAAATTGATCCCCAAGTGCTCTCCTGTTGACTCCTGTACTACACAACAGTGAGAGGCGCAGGTGGAGTTGACGGGGTAGCGGCAGCAGTCAACTCACCACGGTGAAGACACCAGGGTAAGTTGATCTAAGTACGTCGACTTCAGCTATGTTATTCATGTAGTTGAAGTTGCATAACTTAGATCAATCGCCCCCCACCCCCCCACCAGTGTAGACCAGGGCTAAAAAGAGCAACACTCTGATGCGGAAACTACAGAACCCAAACCAGCAAAAAAGAAAAACAATCTTCTGCTGGTGGTACCTGCAGTGATGAGCTGCCAAAATCTTAACCGGTTCCCTATAAAAAGTTCTGATTTAAGGAATGTGCCTCTGTCCTGCCCCCCTGCCCTCCCCAAGGCCGTTCTCCATCCCAGGTGCCTGCTGGTGGCGCAGGAGTCCTGCAGTCCTTGCATCAGTGCGGTCGCTCCCGGCATGTGGGGCAGCAGCTCCCTGCAGGCAAAGGCTGCCTTCTGCCCGACTCCCCACCGCGGGATGTGAGCACCCCCGAGCGGCGGAGGCCAGACAGCCCCACAGCGCAGGAGCAGGAGAGACTGGGGTGGGGCTCGCCCCAGCACACCCAAGGCAGCCCCCAGCCATGGCACCAGCCGGCTCTGCCCGGCTCCTGGGGCAGAGGAGGCTGCTGCTGCCAGGGGCCTGGCTCCTCGGCCCTACGCGGCGCCCAGTCACATGGTGCCTGATCTCCCTGCCCAGCGCAGCTGGCCGCGCTTCCTGGGCCGTGCAGGAAGCAGCATGGAGCTCGGCCGCGGCTGCTGAGCAAGGCGGCATCGGATCAGCCTCTGCACGTGGGGCCCCGGAGCAGCTGCCCGGATGGCTGCGCAGTGCAGGTACCAGCAGCAGCGCGGCCCCTGCCCCGACCCAGGACACGGGGCCCCGCAGCCCTTCTATAGCCCCACACCCCCCAAACGGTGCAGCTCCATGCACTCCCCTCTAGCACCGAGCCCCTCCTCCAGCCAGAGCCGGCTCTAGGATTTTTGCTGCCCCAAGCAAAAAAATTTTTAGCCGCCCCCGCTTTTTTTCATGTCCCCCCACCCCTGGCTCTGCCCCTTCCCAACCCCTTCCCCAAATCCCTGGCTCCACCTCCTCCCCCGGGCGTGCCGCATTTCCCCCCCACCCATTGCTTCCTATGGCTCCCCCCGCAACCCCCCGCCCTAGCTCACCTCCGCTCCGCCTGCTCCCCTGAACATGCCGCCGCTCCGCTTCTCCCCCATCCCTCTCAGGCGAGGCAGCACATTCAGGGGAGCAGGCGGAGCGGAGGTGAGCAAGGGTGGGCGGGGGAGTGCAGGAAGTAACGGGGGGGGGGGGCAGAGGAACGGCTCCCCGCCCCAGCTCACCTCCGCTCCACCACCGCCACCTCCCCCGAGCGTGCCGCCGCTCGGCTTCTCCCTCCCTCCCTCCATCCCTCCCAGGCTTGCCGCGCGAAGCAGCTGTTTGGCGCACGGCAAGCCTGGGAGGGTAGAGAAGTGGAGGGGAGAGGCGGAGGCGAGCTGGGGCGGCGGGGGCAGCGCCGGAATGCTGCCCCTAGAAATGTGCAGCCCCAAGCACCTGCTTGTTTTGCTGGTGCCTAAAGCCGGCCCTGTCTCCAACAGCCCCCTTCTATAACACTGAGCCCTACACCATGCACCCTCCCTAGCGCCGCGAGTCGGGGCCCCCTTGGCCCTTACCATGCTGCTCAAAGCGGCAGGCGCTGCAGAGCTGCCCAGGAGCAGTCCAGAGCGCTGGTGCCGGCGGCGCGGCACGCTGAGGCTCTGCAAGAGGGAGGAAGGCGGCGGAGGCGCTGGGGGAGCCTCCCCGGCCGGGAGCTCAGGGAGCCCTAACAACCGGTTCTAAAACTGCTTCTAAGTTTAACAACCAGTTCGCGCGAACCGGTGCGAACCGGCTCCAGCTCACCACTGGGTATCTGACTCAAATAATGAAAATGAACATGCATCAGTCCGTACTGCTTTGGAGTGTTATCAAGGAGAACCCGTCATCAGCATGGACCCATGTCCCCTGGAATGGTGGTTGAAGCGTGAAGGGACATATAAATCTTTAGTGCATCTGGCAGGTAAATGTCTTGCGATGCTGGCTACACCAACCGTGCCGTGCGAACTCCTGTTCTCACTTTCAGGTGACACTGTAAACAAGAAGCAGGCAGCATTATCTCCTGCAAATGTAAACAAACTTGTTCGTCTGAGCGACTGGCTGAACAAGAAGTAGGACTGAGTGAACTTCAGCCTCTAAAATTTTACATTGTTTTATTTTTGAATGCAGTTTTTTTTTACATAATTCTACATTTCTTAGTTCAACTGTCATGATAAAGCAATTGCACTACAGTACTTGTATTAGGTGAATTGAAAAATACTTTTTCTTTTGGTTTTATTACAGTGCAAATACTTGTAATCAAAAAGAAATATAAAGTGAGCACTGTACACTTTGTATTCCGTGTTGTAATTGAAATCAATATATTTGAAAATGTAGAGAGCATCCCAAAATATTTAAATAAATGGCATTCTATTAATGTTTAGCAGTGTGATTAATCGCGCAATTAATCATGATTAATTTTTTAATCGCTTCACAGCCCTAATATTGTTTAATTCTTTGACTTGTGTCCCTCCCCCACAGCTAATGCTCCCTGGATGAATGGATAGTTTGGAGCAATATAGGAATCATTTTCAGTCTTTCTCATTAATAACTGACATGTTTAATTAGGCCAGATTTACAGCAGATACCTCTGTGTCCCATAGGTACCTTAAATGCTGCCCTTATAAAGTGAGGGGAACAGATATTCAGGACTGCCTGACATGTCAGCACCATCTCATATTAGTTAGTGGTAATGTAAAACTTCTGGGCAAACATATGCTGTATATACTGCAGAAGTGATGATAGTCAAACTTGTGCAGAGACCAGGTGCAATTCATGTAGCAACATTGCGTGTTGAATAACAGACACTAATGATATATGCCGAAAGATCACTATTCTCTTAAATTCTGTGCTTGAGAGAGGGCATTAGACAGTGTAAACTAGATGTTTTAAAAGTGTTTGCCCATCATTGCATAATTTAAAAGTGATTTAATTATTTTGATCTATCTTCTTATGTCCCAACCTAGTCTAGTCTTTGATTAATTTTCCCATGATCATGGTACTTATCACACTGCTTTTTGCATTTACCTTTGAATAACTTGCTGTTTGAAGACAAATAAACATGATAATGGAAATAATGCTATTAGTATGTTCTAGAGATATTACTATACATTATACACTATGAGCCAAATTTTCCTCTCATTTTACCAGTTTTACTCTAAGGTAACTTCATTTGGCCAGAACCTCAACTGATATAAATCAGCATATCTCCATTCACTTAAAAATAGAGCTATGCTGATTTACATTAGCTGAGGTTCTGTCCTATTCAATTCAATGGATTTAATCCAAATTTACATAAGTGTAAGTAACAGTAGAATTGGGCCTTTCAGTCCAATTCTCTCCCTGCTTGATTGGACAAACTTTTTAATGCAGTCACAAATACAGACTCCAGCTCTCCAAATGTTTATACATGTATGCAATCCCATTGAGTTCAAAGAGAAAGAAGGAAGGATGGTCCAACAGTTAGGGCACTAGGTTAGGATTTGGGAGAGTAAGGGTCACTTTCCTGATCTGCTACAGACTTCCTGTGTGACCTTGGGCAAGTCACTTAGCCTTTCTAGGTATGTTTACACAGCGAGCTTCCCAGACTGGGCCAATAGATTTGGGCTAGTGGGGCTCACACTTGTGCTCTAAAAATAACTGTGTAGACAGCACTCTGAAGTTGTGGTTTGGGCTCAAACTTGGACCCTGAAGCCCATCTCCCTTTCTAAGCTTCAGAGTCTAAGACACAACGTCAAAGTCTACACGGTTATTTTTAAAGCACTAGCATGAGTCCTGCTAGGCCAAATCCATTGACCTGGGCTGGGAGGCTTGTTTCCGCGGGGTGTGTAGACATACCCTCTGTCCCTCAGTTCCTCATTCATACCATTGGGATAACAGTACTTCCCTACTTTACAGTGGGGTTTTGAGGGTAAATAAATTAAAGATTGCAAAGTGCCTTGAGATATGCTGAGGATATAAATACTACTGTTGTTATTATTAGTGGGTAACTGTTGGCAGAATAGGGATTTAAATGGTCAAAAATCTGAAACTTGCCATAACTTGTGCCTATGATCCTGCCACATGTATATTCCCTTTTAGAGAGACAGCCCATTCAGTTTCATCTGGGAGTTAATTATAATTTCTTATTATTTTAGTATCAACAGTTTGCTGTGCACTTGAGATAACTAAAGAGCGTACAGTTTTTACTCTGTTCCATGTACAGAATCTTTCAACAAATAATTTCTCTCAATTTTTATCCAGGCTCTCAAAAGCTGGATCTGTGCTAAGTTAATGTTGCTAAGATGATCTCTCCCCCTAGTCGGTTGTACTTGACACAAGTCTGTATTAATTTATAATTTAATATATTTATTTCTGTTTTCCTCTGGGATAGTAATAAGTCTGTCTTTTTGGTGGCTGATCCAAATTCTAGATGGCTGAATATAGAACAACCCATAATGTTATCAGTTTTGATAATCCTTTATCCTTCTGCTCAGATTCCCCACTGGTCATCCCCATTCATGCTATTAAAGTCTGGTATTTAATTAGGAAACTACTTCATTAGGGCACTGCTCAAGGTGTTTTCCGGTACTAGATTTTTCCAGGCTTTCCTACCTGGGCATTTGCCTTTTCACATCCTGTTCATTCATGGGTATTGCCCCTTTCTCCTCTTTGTTGTTCCAGCACCATTGTGACATATTCAGTCTTCTTTCCCAAGATCTGTGTATTTTATTTGCAGACTTGCTGCTTCTGCATACTCTCTTTGATAACTTAATAGCACTTATAACTTCTTTATTTGAGAATGTGGGGCTTGGTTTAAAATGTATTTGGAAGCCAGATCCTCAGCTTGTGTAAATTTTGTCCCACAATATTTTGCTTGCTGTCAATTGAAGGTGTGTCACTTCTTGGTCTCATGCACTTGCAGTTTGCTATGGGGGCAAAATTGCACCTGTAGATTTAGAGGGGTTTTCCCAGATGTTTCTGGAAAAATTTTCCCTCCCTCACACTTTCCTGAAGGGACGCACCATGCTGTCTACTTAGACGGCTTTTAACTTCCATTCGTTTATGAGGTGTCTGCATTTGATGGTGTTTGTTTCATGGTTTATGAAAAGCTTTGGGATCCTTTGAGATGGCAGGTGCATACAAGGCCAGATTTCGAAAAGCCTCAGCCAGATCTTCAAAAATGCCTGGCACCCACAACCAGGGCCAGATTTTCAAAAAAGCTCAAAAGCCAGAAGCTCCCATTGACAGTTTATTTAGGTGCCTAAGTGGATGCTGACCTTTTCTGAAAATATGGCCAAATTGTTGGTACTGAACACTTACGACAATTCTGTCCATAAGCAATTTTTTTATTATACATTCAGGGAAGATATTACCTTAAATCAGGCTGGTACCAAGAGCCATGAAAAGGGATTTTTTTCTCAAAGTGTGAGGCAGTCTGGGAATGGATGATCTTTCTAGGCTGGATCACTGTAGTCATGAAATGGGGAGGAGCGCTAGTCCCCAGATGATCTTCCTAAAACTTGTTGCTTTTATCAACCTCTGTGTAACATACATGGTTCACTGGCCCATCAAGGACAGCGTCTAGTGTTGCATGTTGACATTTAACTTTACTGTGGTGTTAATTTTTGAAGAAGGGAATAAAAAATTTAACAATAGGATGTCTGTTCCTATATCTTTGAGATATATGTTCGTAGCTGGAGTGTAAGTGAAAAATAGCTTCATGATACTGTTTGGTTTGGGTGTGTTATGGGCAAATCTGTGCAAACAGTCATCTTATGAAGCAAGGAAACTTACATTTCAAATAGGTTTATAATGCTTCTGTAGGGGAAAGTATTGCTTTTTTCTCAGGAAAAGGCTTTAGGACCTGATAAAAATATTATTCCAAGCAGGGTCCTCGGAGAGCCGTAGGCGGTATTTCTGCAGCTGCTTTTCAAACCCCCATTAGCTAATGCAATACTAAAATGATTGCATTGTGATGCTCTGTACCAAGCATCCAATTTAATATCAGCTTTTATATGTCTAATAGCTGCGTGATTGGTCTTTATGAAATGAGGTCTAGAGAGGACAATTTACTTTATACAGACCAAAAATGAATCGAACAGAAACCAGCATTTTTTGTTTAGGTTTGTGTTTTGTTTTTCTCCCACTCAAATGATGTGAATTTGTCAACACAATAGAGACTGATCTCCTGGCCCCAGAAGCAGATTAGCAGCATTAGCAGCGCACACAGATCTGACCTCATTGTCATTCATGTAAAACTAGGATTAGCTGATGCAATGATGCAGCGCTCATATTCCTGCTGGCTTCTTGGTTTAAATTTAATCATAAATATATAAGAGACAAATTTTGTTGTCTCCAAAGAGTTGTATTTCTATCCTGGACAGATATTCTAGTGACCTAAACCAGACACACACATTTCTACCAATACAAACTGGAAACAGGTGGCCTATGTTAACTTTATCTATCATGCCCATCACTGATAGCTAAATAATGATGAGTAGAAACATAATGCAGTCCAATTAGGACTATATTCTCAGCCCTTCCCTATGATATGTAGGTTACAAAGGAGATATGTGCCAATTTTTACATACGTTCCCCAGAATTCCACTGAAGGTATGAGCCTTCTGATTTACAGCTTTCTTCTTCAGGGACACACATTAATGAAAGCCAACAGACAGACTCTGCACAGGATTCTAAAACACCATAACTCTTTACTTAGGAGATAAAACACAAGAGATCATTTAGAAAACAGTGAACACACAGAATGCAGGGCCCCTCACTAGTTCATACTTCTCTTGGGTGTCCATCTGCATTCAGAGAGGGTTTGTTTCCTCTCCCTGCCAGCCTGTCTGTCTCATCAGGCTCCTGCAGCAACTCCCCTGAGTTTGAGCTGGTGAAAATGGCCAAAGACCCAGAGTAGAACAGCTCCTGCCCTTTTATAACTTTCCAAGCTCATCTTTCAGGTGACTCTCTGATCAATCTCCTCTGGCAATCACCGACCCCTACCAAGTGATGTAATTGCTAGGCGATCTTCCTTGATAAACCAGTTCTCAAGGAGAGGAGTTGGCCATTGTCTAGAGTGCTTCTATTTGAATAGAGGACCATCCAGATTTAACTACCCCCTTGAAATTCTAGTCCATCCTGGAGGTAAAAGGACAACAGAGAATGCAACCAAACCTCATAATCAAAATGGAGTTTGCTGTTTGATAAAGATATATACAGTCTCCAATATCAAACAGAATTAATAAGCTGTACAGATTCCCCAGATCATCACAGTGAAAAATTTTATATCTCATTATCAATCACTTGAACCACCTAGTCTCTCGTATCGCACCCATCTAACATGAAGAGAAACTTGATGCAATGCATGTAATACTAAATATAATGAATGCTTCTACGACTACTCTTTTATATATGCAGTGCTATAGATGTGCATGGCACTTAACAGATGCCTAGAAGGAGAAGGTTATATTTAAATTAGATGTGACAAAGACAAGGATGACAGACAAAGAGTGGGGGAGAACAAGGGTTACAACAGTGAGAGATCAGGAGATGCTCATTATTCCAAATGCTTTTTGTTAGTTCCTTTTTAAGTTTTTATTGAAAATTTGTCTTAATATATTAAAATCTGGGAAGAGAGGACAAGAGTAGATATGAGTGAGGCAGACCAAATCTGTTATACACAATGGACCAGTTGTTTATGACATGCCTCTCAGGAAATGCAACACAGAAGGTGCATGGGAAGGGCACTTAGGCTGTTCTTAAATGTATGTAACATGTATGGCTGCCTATGTGCTGCTCTGTAGCTCAGAATAACTGAAGCATAGAGCACTCTGGCCCCTGCACCTACCCTGGCATACCTCTGTGCATGCCTCTGTGCATGCCTGGCATGCCTCTGTGCATGCCTCTGTGCATGCCTGGCATACCTCTGTGCATACCCTGGCATACCTCTGTACCTCTGGGGCTGCAAGCAGAGATGATGTAGGGCTGCATACACCAGCCCCGAGCTGTTCCTGCACTAAGGGACTTCTCCTGAGGGTAGTTCAGGTCCTTTTGGCTACACAGGGGCTAGAATCTGACCCAATATATTCAATTTTGTCGTATTTTCTCCTGTCTTATCTGTAAAAAAAGAGAAAGGTTGGTAGTAAAACATGTCATGTTGTAATCTCTAAATTGGACTAACCCAATAGAAATTACATAGGAAAGGTCAGGATCCAATTTTATGTGATGGACGTCTGTGATCACAAAGTGAACTGGTGTGGAAAGAGCCAAAGCAGTTACCAGCTGGGTATAAGTAATTTGTAGATCTGACAGAACATTTCTATACCTTCTAAACTCCTTCAAACACTTGGACACAATGTTTCATACAATGAGCAGCAGTGACATGCCAGGTTGGAGGAGTTGGGTGTATTTCTTCTGTTTCCTCAGGATAGAAACATCTGTGAATCATAAACAGTTGAATGAATCTTTCGTTTGTTTATCTATAATTCAAACTGACTGTGTTTTAAACTTTGTTTATTCTTTTATTAATCTAGAGACACTTGAAAGAATTGGCAAGCCAGAAATTTAAAGACCATTACATGGATTTTTTCCATAAATCCAAAGCCCTATTTATCTAATTTATACGATTTATTTTCATTTGCATCCCGAGTTCTGGCTTTGGAAAAGAGTTTCTTTATTAGAGCATTTCAAGGCAATGTAACAGCTTGCATTCTATGAATGCTGCTAACACTACAGTTTCTCAGATCTTTTTATCTCTCTGTGATCAAAGTCTGATGTATGTTCCTTCCTACCTTCCTGGGGCTATCTGGGTGGCCTAGTGCACTGGACAACTTGGAAGGGAAGCAGTGATGTAAAAGTTGCCTGGCTTACACCTTCAGTGGGACATGAAACGTGTTATCCTGCTCACATCAAAGATAATTTTGCTATAGAGTTTAATGGGAGGAAGATAGGGCCCATAGGGCTGGAAGGACAGAGCTAGCCCTGGAAGGAGTAGCAGCTCTCAGTGGAAACAGGAAAAATGTGTCCGGTCATGATGCCATACTGAGGTTAAAGTCTTGGATGATCCTGCATCACTGCCTAGATTCAGGGAGAATGGATGGAAGAAGGAGGAAGACTCAGAAGGATATTTTGCGGATTGGAGAGATTTTGAGCTGGAAAAGATTTTATTTCTGTGTCCATCCCTTTAACTCCCGTGCCCAATATTATTTCTAAAGACGACAGTGCTATCCCAGCCTAATGGAGAAGGCCCATGACAATGGCATACCGGACCCAAGAGTTTGTTTATTCTATTTCCTTATGGTAACTCCAAATCCAGCTTAGTGCTGCACTGATTTTTATTTAATTAAATATTTCCTGCAGACTTTTGAGGATCTCCTGAACTGGTGCAGAGCTTGCTGTAATGAACTGGGAGAACAGAATGCATGGGGTGGATTCTGGGCTAGATTCTTTTATTATGATTATTTACGTATTTATTATTTATTATAGTAGTACCTAGCAGCCCTAGTCACGGACCAGGACCCTACTGTGCTGTACGAACACAGAACAAAAAGACAGTCCCTGCACCAACGAGTTTACAATTTAAATAGAAAACAAGAGACAACAGATGTATAAAGGCAGACTGAAGAGTACAGGGAAACAATGTGATAATATTGATCAGCATCATAGGGAGTGGTTTCAACACTTGTCAATTTCTTATTAATGCATATAAGAACTAATAAAAATGAGGGGGAAATATTGTGGAATATTATTTCAACTTTTGGTCAAAATTCCAAAAATTCTAGACTAGCTCTAAAAGCATCTTATATTTCTGGGGCATTGTGATCAGAAAATACTGGGGGAAAGCATTTTTTCAGTTCTGTTCCTTCATTTGCTGAGCTATGAAATTCCCCCTTCAAGCTGCTCTGTTTTATCTTTGTCATCACTGTAAAGTCTCTTTTTATAGTTACAGTCTGTTCCAAAATGGTACTCCACAGGAGTGGAGTAGTTTGCAGTAAAACCAGATACAGGTGTACTTGAGAAAGCAGAAGTGTGCAACTCCTTGCTCATATATAAATAACTTTGTACACTTATTGTCTTGAAGAAGGATAGTTTTGTGATTAAAATGCAGGACTGGCAGTCAAGAGACCTGGGATCTGTTCCTTGCTTTGCTGCAAACTTCCTGTTCAACCTCAAACAAGTCTCCGAATGTCTCTGTGCCTTGGTTTCCCTATGTGTTAAATGGGGATAATAATGCTTCCCTATTTCACCTGTGGCTAAATTCTTTAATGTTTGTAAAGTACTTTAAGATGGCAGGATGCTACAGAAATGAAAATTGTTATTATATTGTTGAGGCTTTCAAAGATTGACCTTGACAAAAAAGGTAAACAGAAGCATGACTGATAAATCAACAAGCATTAGAGAACACTGCAATGCACTGCACTTGCTGAACAGTAATGTAATAATCTCTAATGTAGTTGTTAGAGAGGCTTCCCAATCTCATTGGGAGCTCATGTTTACGAAGGGCTTTTCCATGGCAAGCAATTACGAAATGAGAATACGACTCAATGTGGGGGATGAATGAAAACAAACATGAGTCTAGTAATGACTGTTGGTGGTTAATACTTGACCATTACTTCTTGACAGGATTAATGTCTTTCTAATCACACTAATCCCTTTTGATAACTTTATCCATAATCCATCTATTTCAAAGCAATATCCAGATGGCTTCCGGTGGTGGGGAAGAGAAATGTTTTCCCTTTGCAAGGGTATGTTTTTGATGTTGAGGCAGGTAAAAAAGGAATGCAGTCTTTTAAAGAGGAAGCTATGTAGAAAGAAGTAGGAAATCTACAGAAGGTTAGGATGAGTCTGATTTTCCTAATGTAAGTAAAAGTTTTCCCAAGCACCCATTTGATGTATATCAATGACTGTTAATATGACCCCAAAGATGCTGGTGAGAAGTGGTCATCTGTTTGCCATGGGACTTTCTAATTAGGGTCATTGGAAATCTGGGGAGTTCCCCCCGTGATTAGTCAGAAGTTGTTTTAAAATCTGTGTTTTGCTTTGCTTAAGCAAGTTTTACTCAAAGCACACATGAAATACACTAATAAATAGTCTCAGTTATTTGTGCCGTTACTAGGTAGTTCAAAATAAAACTTTTTATTTCATCCAGTGTTGTATTTTTTAAAAAAATCCCTAAATCCTTGATCTTTCTTTCCCCTTCCAACTTCCCCTTAAGATTTTAGCCCAGATATTTTAGTCCATTGAGACCTTCCCATTACCCTGGATTCCCCCTTTGTTCCTTCCTCCCAGACTACTAAACTGAAGCCCAAACAAACATACCTGGTTGGATAGAACTTTAATTTTTGTACATGAGTAAAAATTGTAAATCATGCTGAAATGCTCTCATAAAAGGTGCTGTATAAGTGCAAAGTATTACTATTGTGGATCATTCTTCCTAATGAATTCAACCATACTAGATAAAACATTTTAGCTAGAGGTTTCTGTTAGGATGATTATCAGTGAACTGTTTAATTACTGACACCTAAAATGTTGTTATGTTTCAGAGTCTATATGCCACGAGTGAATGGGGATAGCTATTGGCAAAATTCTGCTCTTATTATGTAAACTCAGAGTAAGTACAATGACTTAATGAAGTTCCATCCCCAATTAGTGGGATTTTCTGATGTGATCTGATACATCAGTTTAGAAAAGGCAAGTTAGAATTGGTCAGATTATGAAACGATAAATTGTTTTACAGGAAATGGACCAATGTAAATGTAGAGCTAACTAAAGCCTCATAGTGGAGCACATTTCATTTGTTAAAAGTAAAATTCTATACCCTGCAAGTAATGCTAATATGGGCCATCAGTTCTGCAGCATGCAGACCAACAAGCCACAGTAAGTCAACTTTAATGAGGTTTGATGGCCCATAAACCCAGAAACATTTGGACTCATAGTGAATACAGAACTTTCAGTGGGTACAACTTGATGACCAGCCGTATGGATGATTGTTGGAGCCTGAGAATGCAGAAGTTCACCAAGGATTTATTGGATCAACTAGGTTGAATCAGAAAAAGAAGAAACAAACTACTCCCAGGAGCACAAAGAAGCCCCTGAAATACTTTTCCTATTTTATTGGAACATTACACACATCAGATTTTTTGTTCATTTCAAAAATTGAGGCCATGGGGTTGTGTATGTGAGAGAGGAATGTATAGAAATATAGGTTTCAGAGTAACAGCTGTGTTAGTCTGTATTTGCAAAAAGAAAAGGAGTACTTGTGGCACCTTAGAGACTAACCAATTTATTTGAGCATAAGCTTTCGCGAGCTACAGCTCACTTCATCGGATGCATCGATGAAGTGAGCTGTAGCTCACGAAAGCTTATGCTCAAATAAATTGATTAGTCTCTAAGGTGCCACAAGTACTCCTTTTCTTTTTATAGAAATATAGGCATTGCCATAGTGGATTAGACCTGAGATCTGCTCTAGTTCATTATGCTGTCTCAGATAGTGCCCAACATCAGACACTTTAAACTTTAAAGGAAGGTGCAAGAATTGTCTCAGTCCCTAATAGTTCGGCTTTGGCTTAAACTTTTGACCATGACATTTAATATCTCTTCCAAAATTTGTTAGCATTAACTATTCTCATATACATTTTGGAAAAGCTATTAAACCTTATAGTCAAGGGCATATTTTGCTGTAACAAAATTAACAAATATTTCCTGGGAGTGGAGTGAAAAGAACATTCATGTTTTTGCAGAAATGATGGAAAGTCAGGGGTTGCCATAACTGCTCAGATAGGCTGAAAAGTATCTTAAGTTGTAGGACTCCCATTTGCCCAAACTCTGACAAACACCAAACAACTCTTTGAATGCTTTACCTTATGTCTGGTGACTTAATTTCATGTATCAAACGTTTTTCATGTGACTTCAAGGCTGATCAATTTCAGAGGCCTGATGAGGGGTGACATTATAGTACATGAGAGCCAGACACTGGTTGGAAGATATTGAAACGTGTCTGCTAAGAAGTTAAAAGTGAACTAATACAACATCTTGAAAGAAGCTTGTGAAACTGCTCGGAGTAGTTTTGTTTACTTATATAGTCAAGAATGTGCATTATAAGAACCTAGAATAGAGGGAAAACCTGAATTTGTAAGGTCAGCTTGATTTAAGATAGACAACCATTTGGAAGCTCACCTCTCCTGACTTCTCTATTTTTCTAGAAACTAGGAGGCATATTTTTCACTGACATTCTTCCATCCCATTATAAGAACTCTTAGGGCTGCTCAGACCAATAGTGAGGAGACCCTTTCTTGGAGGAGTAACTGCATATTACTTATGTTATGCAATAGTTGTGATGCTGGGTGTGTGTGGTAGACTGGATCTCCTCTTCCTTTTGGTATCAAAAACACCTAAGCCAACTTAGAAAAAATGTCAGACACTGTCAGACTTGTCATATTAGTTACTGGACTTCTCTTCTTGAAAGTGATTCTCAGGGTTTGCTTAAAATGTAGCATGCCCCATCCCACCCACAGCCTTCTGCCAGGTAATTTCTACCCTTCCTTCTCTAACTTGGGCATTGCATGAAATTAGCAGTATGTGCCTTGTCTGAGAACTGCAAACCCTATTCAGCCTTTCACCCCTCCACTGGTTACCCCTGTTGTGCCTCCATAATTAATTACTTTTGAGGACTACCTCATCACAGTGTGACCTCACCACTACTTTATCTGGTGGCAGGATAATCTTATTACAGATGATGATCTTGTTAATGAAATCCCCAAAACAGGACAATCTCATTATTAGCCCCCTCCAGGATTTATCACCTATGAGCCAAGCTTTGATTGGATCCTAACTGCACATCATATTCCCATGTGTAGCTCCCTCGCCCTCAAGTTGATGATAGGCATATGAAGCAGCAGAGATGTACTTGTTTTGCGAATAACCAAGTCCATTCTAACTTTGTGCCCAGAGAGCCTTCACCATCAGTCTCCTGTTGAAAGTCCCCTGTTGATCTATAAAACAATGAACATCCATGAAAACTTCTTCATACTGTCCAACCAATATGATCATGTGGTTAAACTGGTATTAGAATATTTCTAGATCCTAGGATATGGTTTGTATTATATTCTATAGTGATGAAGAAAAGCATGCACATTTTGCATTCTCATACCCTTTTCAGCACGTAGGTCTTTGGTGTAAGTCACAAAAGGGAAGAATACTCCTATCTGCATAAACTGGTTTGGGTTAGTCCAACCACCTTTTACTCTTGAGTTAGGTTCTTTGAAAATGAAGACTGTATTGCTCTGGGTTTAGACGAATCTCTTTGTCTTAGGGCTATATAGTGTGTGAGGTATAGAAACAGTTACATGTTTTTATTATTTGTGCAGTGCTCACTGGATGTTGAGGCATCTGTCCCAGGCCTTCTTATCAGCTTTCAGGCTCTTTTTAGGCCTTGTCTAAAGGAGGAAGTTGTTCTGATTTAACTAAATCACCTAACCCACTTGTGTGGACACTCTTATTTCTGTTTGAGTGCCTTCTATCAACGTGGTTTACATCACTAAGGAATCAACTAGACTGATTTAGTGCAATCAGTACAACTTTCTCACATACACAAAGCTTCAGGCTGACAGCAAAGAATGGTGTTAAATGCTGGTGGAAGTTACAAGAGCTGAGGGAAGACTATCTGTAGTCTCTGTGGCGGGCGAGTGCTCATTTTCACTGGAGAGCAACTTCCTGATTAACAGAAGTGATGACTCTCTCAAAAGGGGTCACACGCAGTCATCCTTTGCTAGAAGCTTCGTGGACACTCCATTGGGCCTCAAAAGAGAGAATTGTGTTTGAAAAGGGGACTAACGGTTAAGACACAGGACTGGGAATTTGCAAAACCTAGGCTTTTTTCTAAGCTATGCCCCAGATTTCCTGTGCAACCTTCAATATGACACTTAGGGCCAGCTTCTTTCCCCATGACTCGTGCTGGGCCTGATTCGCCACTGAATTGCACCCTGTGGAATAATTTATCTCAGTGAAAAGTGAGTGTAGAATACTATCATTTTGAACTGGTTACATTTTGCATTCACTTTGCACAGGTGCAGTGGACCACACAAGGTGCAAGGAGGTGGAGTATCAGGCCTCTTGAGTAGTACCTTACTTTACAAGTCATTCTAATGTGAGTCAAGGTGTCAGAACTGGGCCCTTAACCTGTCTGTTTGCCTATCTGTAAAATTAAGATGATAATAAAGGGATATTTTGAAGCTTCATTCATTAATGCTTTAAATACATTTGGGATTATCAGACAGACGATAATCTACATACATATAAAATTACTTTATCATAACAAAGAGAAATTTTTCCCCTCAGTTTGGGCCTATCATCTGCGGATGATATTGCAAGCCATGGGCCAAATCTTGAGAGGTGCTGAGCTCCCATAATTACCATTTATTTCAGTGTAAGATGCAGGTGGCCCAGTACTTCTTAGGATCTGATGCCATACAAGCTGCAATGGTTAGACACCATGTGGGAGAGTTAAAGAGGGAATTTCTACCTTGTAACATGGAATTTCTTTCCTCTGTGGTTCAAAGCCGGAAACATAACATTAGTTTAGTGTGCAATGTAATTAGTTTTCATCTAGTAGGTTTAGTTGGCAAGCAGAGGGTAAATCAAAAGCCAGAGCACAATTGCTGACTCTTAGAAATAAAACATATTAAGCTGGCTATCTGTATTGTTACTAAGATTTCCAAACAACCCGTGTTTCCAGAAACACTCTGACCATCGAACAAACAGTTTGCTTCCAAATACT
This sequence comes from Chelonia mydas, assembly GCF_015237465.2. Taxonomy (NCBI): domain Eukaryota; kingdom Metazoa; phylum Chordata; order Testudines; family Cheloniidae; genus Chelonia; species Chelonia mydas. Next base: position 94,922,168 of record NC_057854.1, read on the forward strand.
TAGTCATCTTGTCCTTTGATCTTTTATTTGTTCTGTTTAACTGAATCTATAATAAATCCGTTAATATTTTAACGGTAATTTACAATAATTAAAACATTAGCAGGCATTTGTATTCTAATGTAAAAGCAGCAGTTTAACTCTTAAAAGTATCTCATCTATGCTCTAACAATTTCAAAGTATGATCAACAGCACTGGTCATTTTTTAAGTTTTGTAAACCATAAAAAGCAGAAGTGTCAGAAATTGATTATTAAACGTAGCACAGAGAGAGACAGCACTGATTTGGTCCTCCCTAAAATCCATTTTTAAACTCCATTTCTGCTGAAAGGCCTATAAGGAAGCAGACAACATATGGTGGCTTAGCTGACAGGCACTGGGAGAAAGCTATTTATGTGATACAAAACTAAAACCAAAAAAAGGAAAACATGCATAAATATAAAAATATAGATTAATATAAAATTGAATTGCCTCTTCCTCCTCCACCCTTTGTATGCCACCTGTCTTCTTGGATTTAAGCTCTTCATGGCAAGTACCATGGCTACTTCTTCGTTATTTGTATTACAGTAGCACCTTGAGACACAAAACGTGTGTCCATGTTACCGATCAAGTCATAGGTAGTCTGGCCTAGTAGCTGAAGCAAGAGTCTTACCTACCAGTTAAGAGCTGAATCCAGCAGGAGTGGGTCAGGAGGGAAGCCCAAAGTTTTAGTCAGGTGTCAAGAAACCAAAGCCTAAGCCAAAGGGTTAATCTGAGCCACAGTCAAAAAACATAGTATGGGGGGCGGAAAGAGCAGGAGTTGGAGCCAGGAGTCAGAAACCAAGGCCTAAGCCAAAGGGTTAGCTGGAGGCAGAGTCAGAAGGCAGAGCCAAAGGTCTGAGCCAGGAGTCAGGAAGAAGCTGGGGGCTGGAGCAGGAGCATGGCTAGAGACATTGGGGACAGGGACAGGACCAAGTGCAGCTGCAGGGTAGGAATGTGTTCAGCAGCCACTGAACTGCTACTGCTACTGAGCTTAAGTATCAGCCTGTTGACCTGGCATCTGCGTCCTTGTGGAACAGGGCATCTGTCTTCCCATTCCATGATCCCAAGCAATAGCTGACGATGAAATCAGATCTGACAGAGAAAAGTGACCAGTAGATCGATAGCTGCTTAAGGTTACAAGTGATTTGACGATATTCCAGATTCTTATGGTCAGTAATGACCAGGACCGAGAACCGATCTCCCTTTAGAAGTTATCTCTGTTCTTCAGATGTTGCCTTTATCACCAGTAACTTCTTGTCTCAGATATCATAATTCTTCTCAGTGGGTGTTAGTTTTTATGAATAAAAGGTGTAGGGATGGAATTGGTTTTGAGAGCCAGTATGTTGTGACAGAACGGCTCCAATGGCAAAGTTCGAAGCATCTGTCACTATGGTGAAGGTCTTGGCAGGATTTGGGTGTACGAGAATGGGAGCTGAGGTAAAAGATCTGTTTAGCTGACCAAACTCAATCTGTATCTCTGATGACCAGACAAAAGTGGACCCCTTTTCAAAGGAGTGCAGTTTTCAGGGCAAAAAGGTGAGAGAATCCTTTGATAAAACCTACAGAAATTGGTAAACCCAAGAAACCACTAAACTTTTGGGGCATTTTACCTGGAGATGGCAGATACTTCAGAGGAAATTATATACGAGAGGAACTCGATTGTATCTCTGTCAAACTCAAATTTCTCTAATTTGTTATAAAGATGGTTTTGGCAGAGTGTGTTGAGAACATGGGCCCTGTTGCTTGTGCAGCATCTGGTTTTTGGAAAGAATGAGAATATCGTCCAAATAAATAACCACGAACTAGTCCAGTATGTCCCAGAAGATATCACTGATGAAATGCTGGAACATCACTGGACTATTACATAACCTCCCCAGGTAGCCTCACCAGCTAGCAAACAAATATTAAGTCCTACTTGGGTCTGGTCAGTGGAGAATGACTGGGGCCAAAACATGAACAGGAGCTGGCACAAGTTCATGAAGCCGCAGAACTTGTTATGGTTCCTGTCAGACTTATCCGGCATTCGAATCTCCAGCTCCATAGAAGCTGGGGCAGCAGATTTGGGCATGATGGCTCGAGCCTGTAGGGCTTCAGTTTGTATCAGCAAGGCCATAACCTGGGCCTGTAAGGTCTGCAGGATTCCCGCAATGTTCAGCAGGGAGATGGCTGTCTCCACAGAATCCAGCTGAAGGGCAGTCTGGCCCCTTACCTGCCCTTGTTCAATCTTTTAGGCTGCTTAAACTGTCGGCAACCGAGTCATAGGTGGTCTGGCCTACTGATTGGAGCAAGAGTCTGGCCTATCACTTAGAGATGAATCCAGATGGGGCGGGTCCAGGAGAGAAGCCAAGGGCAATAGCTGGACGTCAGAGACCAAAAGCCAAAGCCAAAAGATTAATTGGAGTCACAGTCAAAAAGCACAGCAGGGGATCAGAGCCAGAGTCAAAAAATGAAGCCTAAGCTGAAGGGTTAACCAGAGTCACAGTTAGAAGGTGGAGATGAGGGTCTCAGCTGAGAGTCAGAAAGATGCTGGGGGCTGGAGCAGGTAGGTGCAGGTCAATCAGGACCAGCTGCACTCATTAGTTTGCCAGGAAATTGGCCCTGCTTCAGCCTAGGCCACTGACAGTCCGGTGTAGTAGAAGACAGTCCCTACCCAGAAGAGCTTACAATCTAAATGGATAAGACACACAAAGGGTGAAAGGGGAAACAGAAGCACAGAGAAGTGACTTGCCCAATGTCACACAGTTGGTCAGTGGCAGAGCCAGGAATAGAACCAAAGTCTTGTAGTCTAGTGCCCTGTCCACGCCACAGAACACATCTTTCTAGTTACAGATCTGCTAGCCATGGGATCAGTGCCTCCCTCTGCCTCTATTTGTCCAGTACCTAACATAAAGGACCCCTGAATCTGATTAAGGGCTTTGGGTGGCACTGTAATATAAGTAACAATAATTAAAAATGGTGACTGGTGTGAAACTAGAGAACTGGTTGTATGTTACAGAGACATTTGAGTTTTTCCTTTTATTGAGGTAGCTTGTCAGGAGTCAGTATATTTATGTGTTAGATTCAAAAGGTGTTAACCTGTATTTAGGGCACAAAGGCAATTCCTCCATCTTCTCTTGATAGGGTGATCCTCCAAAAATGTTTTGTTCATATTTTTTCAAATAAAGGCACACAGTTCAGTTCACTCAGATTTGTAGGATCAAATTGTTCATGGGTATTCAGACAATGGCAGGGTATTTGTAAAAATGTTCACAATTCAAGAGGTCCATGAATTTTTAAGTTATTTATTATTTAATTATTTGGAAGTGATTTATTCATTAGTCTTGTTTCAGTACCTGCACAGAATCAATATCATATGACTCAGCGGATTAATCATATAATGTGAATAACAAATGGCAAATAGACCAAGAGAGCTCAGTGAATTCTTATGAATAACAAATACATTTGAAAAAAATCAGCAACAGTTTGCAAATGCTCTGTTAAACTGAAAAAGGAGCTACATTTGTAACCCGGCTTTAGAACAAACGTGTATCTTCTTGATCAAGCCATTTCAGTCTTCTTCCAGGGACCATTTGACAATTAAAGGTCAAATTCTGCTCTCCGTCACACCTCAGAAAACAGTATAATTGTAAGATTGCAATGGAGAGCAGAATTTGATTCCAGTAGTCTAATTAACATCAAAATTATTCTTCATAAAATGATCCCGTGAAAGTTAGATTACTTACAATATTTAACTTAACTTTTATAAAATAGTTTTTTGTTTGTTTTAGAACAATACTCGCCCTTCCTCCCCCCAGTACTGCTCTGAACTGATAACAAAACATGCTGGACTGGAGATTGGCAAAGCAGAAAAACAATGCATTTTCTTAATTAATCTACTGGATAGCAGGAACCTGAGCATTAAATCCCACCACTATTATTTCACTCAATCTACTATTAAGGTTAAGCTGCCCTTCAGCTCTAGACAACTTCACCAAACAGTGCAAGATGAAGGGGATCCTGCAAATATCAGGAGTTGTCTGCTAATAAATAGTTATTTGTGATGAAGGATTTGACAAGCAACTCTCCATAATGGTAACAGCTCCATGAAATGGTCACACTAAAACTTGACATGTTGTACTTCACCTTTTTATTTTTTTTTTTACTGTGCTATATTTAAAGGAAACTAGAAATTGTTTTAAAAATTAAACATTAACCAAAGCCAAGTGAAACACTGGTGTTTCCAGGTTTATTAGTAAATTGTAACACAGCTTGAGATAACATAAATCTTCATGATCCTGGGCCTAGTTCAAAGCAGTGCTGAGCAAATTTAGGGCTAGATGGTGGCCTGTCTTATGTGCCTGTGCAGGGAAATTAGGGGGCAGTAAAGCACTACAAAGGTTGCTGTGTGATGTTTCGGGGCTTGAAGAGCCTCTGGTCCCCCTCCCACATAGGTGGATGAGGAATGGATGGGCAGGGTGGGTATGGGCTTCACTCCCCAATGTGTGGGGCAGTGCAGCTACACCAGGTCACTGTACCAAGCAGAGGGCTGGTACAATGTGTGACCCCATCACTAGAGCAGGAGGAAACTGGGAAGCAGAATGAGTCACAATCTGCTTCCTGGTCTGCTCTTGGGGAAGCACAAGAACACACTGCCCTGACACAGGGCTCATGGCAAAACCCTCTTCAATCTTTATGCTTTTATGTAAAAACCAGACACAATCACATGCCTAGGTTGCACATGTGGTTACCGCAGCTGATTCTAGAAATTATCATTGCACACAGAAATAGCCTGTTAAACATATAACTGACCATTTTTTCTATGTAACTCTTCAATTTGCATGTGCAAGCAGAGTAAAGTTATGTACAAGTTAGGTGCCAATTGCACACAATTTTTCCATGGACAATTTTGAAAATCGGTCCCTTGAGATTCATAGAGCAGTCAATATGTACTTATTTTACTTGTGCCAAAATGCACATGGAGCTTTGACCCTGAGAATAAGGTGATGCATTACTGGAATGGCTAAACAGAATATCTCCGGTTAGTTTATTTTTTTTCACTAATAAAGTAACAAACTGCTGTGGTCAGTTTATTCACTCAGCAACAGTAATTTAACCACATATTAGTAATAACCATAAGTTAAGCACATCTGAATACTAACCATAAGTTAATAGTTTCTGTATGTATCATCGGTACTTATGACGTCCATTACCATAGCAGCTGAGTGACTCGCACTCTTTAAGGGATTTAAAGGTGGAAACACCCAAACGTGAATGCAGTGTCAGTTACAGCTTATAGCAAAAAAGAGCAACAAAATAGTAGAACAATGTATTACTAGCCCAAGAGGCCAAGAGGAAGGAGAATGAATTTTACAAACATATCGAGGGGAAAAAGCTAGTAGGAAGAAGAAAGCATGTCTGTTAATATTATGAGGCAAGGGATGAAATTCATGGTGACCCAGGAACAGCCGAGAGGGTTGGAGAGTGAGTCCACCCTGCATTCACCCCGCAGCAGCTCCTGTCCCACAGGGCTGGCCTGGCTCCCTGCTCCAGCCCATTGGCTCTCATGTGCCAGCAGGGTCATCCCCACTATGATGCACCAGCCCACTCCTTTCCTGGCCCTGACCCCACTGGATCGCCTGCCCCAAGCTGGGCTGTGGTGAGCCAAAAGGTGTTTGGGCAACAACCCAGGTGGCAGCCTCAGCTCCACGGCCTATGGCCGGGGTTAGGGTCAATATTTCAATAAAGGTGGGTATGTCTGCATAAATTAGTGGTCTTGGTAGTCAAAGTCCACCAATCTAGCCACGCACCCACAGCAGTGATTTGATTTCCCAGTGAGGGAACCATATTAGCACAGTGTGGCTCTGTCTCCTGCCAGTTGCGAGACCATGCATGGAGTTTTGTGAAACAGCTACTTCTTTCAAGCTACTAGGATCTGTTTTTATTAGCTTGGACAGTAGAGGCACATGCGTTTAGATCCAGAGGTCCCAGGTTCAGTCACCTCTGGGGACTGTATCTCGGACATCTGGATCGAAAAGCTCCTTCCAGAAGCATCATTATATAGGCAAGTAGGTGGAGGATAATTAGACTAATTAAGAAATGAGGTTTTACACTGTACTAATTATATGAAAAAGATACTATATGTTTTGTGTGTTTTTTTGTGTTTGTTTTTTCTACAGCTTAATGTCTGGGCTAGCAGCCTTGGATGCCAAGACTTCCAGTCGATTAGGCATCATAACCGTCACTTACTATCTGTGGACAACATTTGTGGCTGTGATTGTGGGAATAATTATGGTCTCCATTATCCATCCTGGTGGAGCAGCCCAGAAGGAGAACACTGAAGAGAGTGGAAAGCCAATTATGAGCTCTGCAGATGCACTGCTAGACTTAATTCGGTAACTACATTCATTCTTACTGCTTTTTGAAGGTAACACGTTGCATGTTACATAACAACATAAGGAGCCACGGCATTAAGGATATATTTTGAAATCAGTGATGATCCTTTTGAGAATATGGCAGAAACTAGATCTAAAAACAATACCCCAAAATAAGATTATAAAGGTAAATAGGGAGCTCCTTTTTACCCTTTCTCATACTAGACCAAGGAGACACCCAATGAAATGGAAAGGCAAACAATATTAAACTGAAAAAAAGGAAATATTTTTACAGAATTCATAATTAACTCATGCAATTTATTGGCACAATATGTTACTGAGGCCAAGAGCTTAGTGGGACTCAAAAAAGGATTAAAATGTTATTGTTTTATTGGTCTTTACCTCACTTAATATCAACACCTACTGGATAGTGGACAGTAGGTAGTTTCATGGTTTAGGGCAGAAGCATGCCTCAGCCTAATTTGCTCAGGTTCAAGGCAACTTTAACTTGCACCTTTTCTACTTTGAGCACAGGACTGTAAGTGCCATTGGTACTAATTTGGGGTAACTGCTACTCGGAGAACTCTGGATACCAGCTGGATGACTCAGTGACTAATGTAATATCATGTATGACTCATTTGTGATATAGAGGTCACACTGATGTCCTACTGACAGGTGGACAAACCCATACCCCAGGGTACAACCTGAGTTACAAGACGGAAGGAATTTTCCCCCACTCAAGCCATGAAGTGGTAGAAGAGTTCCATGCGGGGTACCCCCATGGATCTCTCCCTCACAGCCTGCAGAGGTCACGGGTCCACTGCCCAAATTCCCCAGATCCTGCTCTCAGCCTCACATGCAGAAGAAAGACACAAATTCCACCGCATCTGAGTTTGGTTTACTTGTAAATTGAACACAACGATGCCATCTTTTTTTCAGGGAAAAATCAAACTTTAAATATTCAAATAGTCAAAGCCTGAAGTCTGCACACAAGCATTCGAGATTTATTCACATAAGAGCTTGGAGAAAGTGAAATTTAAAATTGTACTTGCAAGTGTTTACACCAGAATACAGTATATTTTTCATGGAATGAGACATGGCTTGACCCAGGAGGAGGACAGGGTTCTCAAACCCCTTCACAAAATCCATGGCACAAGGCAATTAAGCTTGCCAGATGAACCTGCCCACATCATTTGTTTCTCGGATTGCACTCCCAAGGACACTCAGTTATTTTATGGAAATGTGATGAGATGTAATTGAGTTTAACCTCTGTATCCAGTCAATAATAGCACTGTCTTTTTAAAAGTCTATTTATTATTCCAAACTCTCTGCTTTATGTGCATCCTCCACAAATAAAATCCCACAGACTGTTAATAAAACAACTGCTGGAAGTGGGTTTCCTGTTTGCTACATACGATGGGTGAAATCCTGGCCCTATTAAAGTCAATGGCAAAACTCCTGAATATCGATAAGGAAGTCTGGATTAAATGTAACAGTGTATCTGCTGGTTCAAGCTAGGAGAGTTGATCCTGTAGCTGAATGCTAAATCGCTTCCATTCACAGCTGGAGACCGTCTTTATATCATACAGGAAGCATCTGGCATCCTTTGAATAAAGAATTCTAATGAACAAGAGAAATGTTACGTAACTAAGGTTTTGGATAGGCCTTGTTATGTATTTTTAATAAGTTTTAAAAGTGCTCTTGAAAGGTGCCATGTTGATTGCATTGGGATCTGAAGTCACAGAGACCATCAACTCATTTCATAAACTGTAGCTCACCAAATAGATGTCCATATGGCAATGTCTTTTTTTCTCCTTTCTTGATAACTATAGAAAACATCATCATCCTGCCTGTCACTCAGACCTATAACCTGGTCATCATCTCTCTAGGTCCCCACATCCAGTCTAAGTCAAAGTCTTGCTGTTTCTTTCTACATAACATCTCTAAGATACAGTCTTTCCTATCCATCCACACAGCTAACTCTCATCCAGGCTCTCATCTTCTTGCCTCCTGACTAGGGCAATATTCTTTTCTCTGGCCCTGACAAATGCAGTCTTTTCTCACATCCATTCAGAATGCTGCGGCAAAGATAATTTCCCTAGCCTATTGCTCTGTCCGCATCCCCCCATCTTTGCATCCCTCGACCGGCTCACCTTTCTCTATAGCACCAAACATAACTGCCGCTGCGCTCGCTGAATTGCCACCGCAGGACATGGACTGCTGCCCCATTCTGAAGGCCGCCCAAAGCACCTGCTTGGAAAGCTGGTGCCTGGAGCTGGCCCTGGCTACAGCCTCTCAGTAAAAACAAAACTTGGCTTGTCCTTAATGAAAGTTCATATCTTCCTTTTACTACCTCTAGAGATTGGATTTGTTCAGTTGTATCCTCTGCCAATGAAATCCTACCTCTGTCATAATTCAGCAATTTATAAGCTCAGTAATGAATAACATCAAATGTATTAAATAGACATTCAGAAGAGTAATGAGGCAAGAGAGTTAGAAGCTGTCAAGGTCCTTTAGCATCAGTTACAAGGCATAAAGCTTTACTGATGGCCAGGTCTAAATATACCATGCTTTAAACGATTTATATGCTTTAAAAGAGCATGCTGCATAACTCCTATGTAAGAAGAATGTGACAGGTAGGAAGGTCTGAGTTCTATGCCTATAGTGGTTTTCTGATATTTTGTCTTCCTGTTTGAATTGTCTGAGTGGTGGCACACACGGTGAAGTTGGGAGAGAGCTGTAGAGTCCAGGGAGTTTTTGCAATTAAGACTGAAGAAATGATATGGAACATGTACTGAGGCAAAATAGCCACTGTCATTTCTTGGAATTTCCTATGCCACAGAAATCTGGAAATGTTCAAAGAAAGAGCAAAAATAATAGAAGAGATACAGACCGACCAGACTTGAACATGAGATCCTGAGATCTACAGCTCCTTCCATTTTAAAAGACAGGGAAGGGATGGGATAAAATCCTTGGATCTGAAATAGTAGCTATGGTTTTTCTTACAGATCCAAAAATGGTAGATGCCTATTTTCTGAGTTGGATGCAGCACAAAGTGGTAAAAGTCTCACAAGAACTGTTGTTCTCATGGGATTTTAAGATAACTCACAAGATTTTGGTATCTGAACCCTAGCGCTGCTTTGGCCTTAAACCTGCTTTCTTAACTCTCACTTAAACCTAACCTAGATCCTGACTCAAACACATCTGTCTCTAGCCATCATGAAAAGACCCCTGGGGCAATCTAGTCCATCCTCAGGCCAATGCAGGAGCTCTCCCTGATATAACTCACCCTCTTTCTTTTCCAATATACAGTTGCTGGGGGCCAACTAAAACCAGTGATTCATGAGACAAATGGAAGTCTGTAACTGTATAGGAGATGCTTAGCAAGGCTGGTGTTTTAGGTCAGGTCTTTTGTCAGTCGAGGTGTAATAAGGTGTAATTTGTGACAGATGTAGCAGTGCCAGCAAAAGCTCCTAATATAGACACTGTTATACTAGCAAAACCTGTGCTTTTACGGGTACAGCTTATTTTACTCGGGAGGCTAGGATAAGCTATCAAGGCAAAAGCGCAGTTTTGCCAATGTAAGCTGTTTCCACACTAGGAATGCTTTGTGGGTATAGTACACCGGTATAGCTATACTGGCAAAGCACTCCTATGTAGACCTGGTCTCAGTCTCTTTCGATGTAATTTTATTTCAAGTTTCAGACATGCGTGCACATTAACACCCTATTGTCTTTAATGTTTCTAATGCAAACTCTGAAAGGCATCTGGGAGTATGTTTTCTTTGTTTCATACTTAGACTGTAAGCTCTTTGGGGCAGGGACTTTCTTTATATACTGTCTAGCTAAGGGACTTATATGGCCCCATTACAATAGTATCTGAGCAGCTCACAGTATTTAATGGATGTATTCTCACAACACTAGTGTGAGGTAGGGAAGTACTATTAGCCCTACTTTACAGGTAGAGAAATACGGCAGAGAGAGACAAGGTGAGTTGCCAAAGGTCATACAGGAAGTCTGTGGTAGAGAAAGGAATGTCCTCTGTTTGTACAGCGCCCAGTACAGTTGGGTCCAGGACTGGGGCTCCTAAGCACTAGCACAATACAAATAATAGATAATAAGCAAGGCTTTTTGGCTTTGTTTTTCAAGATTAGTTACAACAAATGATGTTTTGGGATGAAATTTGCTATGCCCCCCCCCGGGAAATATGAATGGAAAATTATCAGCCATTTTTGTGTTACACAAGAGCAGAGGGGGAATATATCCCCTTTTTAAAAATTCAGATTTTGAGTGTCTTTTCACTTAGATTACTCAAAAATGAGCCAGATTTTCAGTAATTACTTCTGTATACAAATCAGGTGGTTTAAATGTTACCTTTGCTAACTGCAATTAGTTGGCAAATATAAAAAACGAATTACAGGTATACTTATTTGTACTCACAAAATTGGAAGTCAGATAGAAGCCTATTTAAAGGTGAACTGCCTTGCCAAAAAAGGAAAGTACTGTCCTCTTAGTTGCTGTATGATGTTAAAGAAGACTTCCAAAGAGCTTTTGTTTTTTAATTAATTAAGTCTAAACTTTCTGTTCCCTGCTTCTTTTTTAAGATTTGAAATCTCAGGTCTTGACTTGCCTTTTCTTGCTGGAGGAGTGAAGAACTAGAGAGAAAGTGACATCACAAATGTCTGAAACCAGGGCTGCAGTTTTTTCATGAGATAGAAGACAGTTTAGTCAAACTGTTTAAAGCTCTGTGTTTTTGTTTGTCTTTATAAAGGCCTTATTAACTCAAACTTCTGGCAAATGGTTGAGATAAAAGCCCTGTAAAAATCCCATCTCCATCAGCTGAGGACTGGGAAAACTGAGATGAAGGATGGCCCAGAGAATAGGGTGATAGCCTGGTGCTTGTGAAACCCAAGTTCAATTCTCTGTTCACCCACTGATTTACTGTGTGACTTTGGGCAAATCATTTAGTTTCTCTGTGCCGCAGTTCCCCGTCTGTAAAATGTGGATAATACATCCCTACATCTCAGGGGTTTTGTGAGGCTCTATACATTAAAGGCTGTGAGGCGCTTAAATACTACAGTCATGGAGGCCATATAATATCTAAAATAAGATTGATATAATCATAATTGGCTGACATCTGAGCTCTCATTTTAACTCCCACCACTCCAGCAAAAATGGGTAGGTCAAGACTTGAAATTCCTGATCTAAAGTACCAAACGCCTACAAGAAAAAATTAGGGTGTGGGTAAGCAGGAGGATTTAGAATTTATGAGGCTACCTTTATGCATCACAAAAGGAATAATAAATGGCAAAGTTTTCCCCCTCTTGCAGGTCACCTTTATAAATCAGGCCCTTAAAGTTTGAGGTTGGCATGGTGCACTATTGTGAGGAGGACAGCGATCTTTTCTTGAGTTTTGAAGCGTTTGGTTTTGAGACAGTACATTTAAGAATGTTCTAAGTGCTTTTTTAAAAAGACAAAGATAATTGATTTATTTAAAGAAATAAGTATGTGTAATCCACTGTTGGGTGTTTTACTTGTTCCTCTCAGTGCATCATTCCAGATAGGTGTGTGTTTGTCTGGCTGTGCACGCATTCAAAGCCAACATAAAACTAAACCAGTTAAGCAGTACCCTGCACGCTGTGGCTGGCCCTCCCTCCACTATAACATTTCTGTGATCAATAATTGTGTACAATACATGTCTATCAATACATCTGTCCAACAGCTGGTATACAGAGCCCAATCATTTACATATTAGGACCATATATTCACTAGACAAGCTGCATAAAAAAATTGCCACAAATTTGGGGATGAACACTCAAACGCAAAATATCAACATCAAGCCCAGTGTTTAAATCAGCAGTTAGTATTCATGCCTCATCCTGTTGTCATAATCATGTTCTTTCACTTATGAAGTTTATTCATGGTGCCACTGAAATCCTGGGATCTTTGCAATACATCAGTGGGAACAAGATTTGTCCCATAATCTTAAAAAAAAAAAAAAAACTTTAAATGATTTAGAGTCCTACATATCTTAATAGGCTGCCTCCCAGTTTTGCATGTAAGGCTGAGCATGTCTGCAAATCTCTGCATGTGCCCTATCCGTTAGCTGATTGCAAATGCAGGATTTGCATGCATTTTTATTCCTGTTCAAGTCTAAATAGACATCGTGCCATTGTGATGTAATCTGGCTCAAAAACACCGAATAAAACTCTGAGGGTCAATCAGAATTGACCTACACTGATGGGCAAATTCACTGAAGTCACTGGTTTGCCTGGGAGGGTAAGTTAGTGCAGGCTTTATCTGCAGATGTTCATAAATGCTGCTAATATAACAGGAATTAGAAGTAGGCAATTGGAAACTGGGTACATCTACAACCAAGCTTGAGGTGTAGTTTCCAACTTGGGTAGACGTATGTGTGCCAGCTTTGGTTCATTTAAAACACTACAAATAGAAATGTGGCAGTGGTAGCATAAACAACAGGACAGACTAGCTGCCCTGAATACTGTCCCACCCGGGACCCTAGATATCTACTGGGGCGGCTAGCCCAAACAAGTACCTGGAAATTACACCTCCAGCTCAAGTGTAGGCATACCCTCAGTCAGATTGGCCAGGTTTACTCAAGAGAGATTAATTTACATAATTAGTTTTTAAGAAGATATAAATAATTTAGGGTGGGATCTGTTGCCTTCAGTGGGAGCAGAGCTAGGCCTGCCCTGAGGTCTTTTGAAAAGCTTACCCTTATTTCCAAGCTAGACACGTCTAGATTCCACAGAAACTGTGTTTCTTCAAATGAGGGAGCTTTATTTCTTAATATTTACTGTAGTTTGGAGAAAGCCCAGGCTGTGTAGAACCGGAAATCACACTTGAATCTGTTTACAGTGGGAGTTGAACAGTATACTAATAAAAGTTGGCATCTACAGTAAGATTTTTTAGAGCCCATTAAAATACCAAAGGGATTAAGCCAGGGGTAGGCAACCGGTGGCACGCGTGCCAAAGGCGGCACGCGAGCTGATTTTCAGTGGCACTCACACTGCCCGGGTCCTGGCCACCGGGTCGGGGGTCTCTGCATTTTAATTTAATTTTAAATGAAGCTTCTTAAACATTTTTAAAACCTTATTTACTTTACATACAATAATAGTTTAGTTATATATTACAGACTTATAGAAGGAGACCTTCTAAAAACATTAAAATGTATTACTGTCATGCTAACCTTAAATTAGAGTGAATAAATGAAGACGCGGCACACCACTTCTGAAAGGTTGCCGACCCCTGGATTAAGCTATGATTGAGCTTTTTTTATACCATGACCTACTATTGTGAGTCACTGGTATGGAAATTGATGTGATGGAAATACCTGTTAACTCTATCTCATCGCAAACTACCAAATGGAATTCATTTCAGACCCACTTTAGCTCTGTCCCACCCACACAAACCTGGTATTAACTCCTTGTTTAGGACTATAAATGACTTGATTCCTTATTTATGTTCACTCTTATCCCACTCAGGCTGCGAATATGCCCTTTGCTCAAACTAGTCTACTAACTGCGCAAGGCCTTGTCACCCCCCGCCCCCCGCGGTTGGCTCCCACCTAAGGGGAAAGAAAATTATCCAGGATGGATAATCAAAGAGTTTTCTCTTGCAGCGTTTCCTCCTCATTATTCTGTCAGGGGTATGTGACTTACCCCTCTCTCCTGAAAAAGAAGCAGGGTAGCTGTCTCCCAAAACCAGCAGGTCTCAGGGGATTGACAGAAGCCAGGCCCATCTGAACCGAGCCCTTGTGCCTATGCAGTGTCTCTCAGCTCTTTGAGAGCAACAGTGCCTGAAGAAGCCATGCAGGCAAGACGTCCCTTACAGCCATAGAGTGGGTAAGTTAATGGTGACGATATGCTGCAGGTAGTAGGTGTGTCTTCTCCGATGCCTTGCAGCCTGAATTTCACAGGGCCTCTTCAGAGAGAGAACAGTGTTGTGAAGGTGTCACTGCCAGGCTGTTTCCCATCTCCTGCTAACCAGGATCTCAGCCTCTTTGTTTGTGGAGATGACAAAAGTGCCTAGAGCTGAAGCAGAACAAGCTGGTGGGGTTACAGACCCCAAACTGGAATAAAGCATTCCTTCTCTTGAAATAGGTGCAAACATTGTCTGGTGTAAAGGAACTTGTTACTTGTCATGTCAAGACCCTGATGAAAATGAGCTGTGTCTTTCATGAAGCTATCTCAGTGAGTCAGCATTTAGCTCAGTCTATCATCCCACTCAACTAGCACCTTTATGGATTTTCCTGAATAAGCACTTTTTGTGGGGGACGAAATTGCTTTCTCTCAAAAATGGTTTTCTGTAAGAAAGCCATCATACTGTCATCTTCCCTACCTGAGCCCAGCCTTCCCTGAGAGTAACAGAATGACAAAGTTCCCTCCTCCCGCTCCTCACTGGTTCCAGAATAGTGTGCAATAGTTTCACCCTAATGAAGGAAAAAAGGGTCGCATTTCAGGGCAGAGCATTTCCATGGATGTGCATACTGCTTTGATCTGGGAAGAGGCAGGCAAAGCACAATTGGATCCATTAAGCTAAGCCCCGATTAGTGATTTTTATATTCTATGAGTGTCTTTTATCACAGTAATGAGGATTTTAATACCTCATGAATTCTGAAAAGCCTGTGGTCCTTTTTGCTGAAGGTGGGAGTGGGGGGGAGGGTGATGTTATCTAATAGGATTAGACAATAGAGATGGGAGGTTTCAGAGTAGCAGCCATGTTAGTCTGTATTCGCAAAAAGAAAAGGAGTACTTGTGGCACCTTAGAGACTAACAAATTTATTTGAGCATAAGCTTTCGTGAGCTACATTAGCTCACGAAAGCTTATGCTCAAATAAATTAGTTAGTCTCTAAGGTGCCACAAGTACTCCTTTTCTTTTCACAATAAAGATGATCACTGATGTGCAACTATCATCCTCCCATGGGCACTGAAACGACTGATTTATTTTATCATTGTGGGCCAAATTCTGCCCTCACTTTCACTAATATAAATCTAGACTAAATCCACTGACACCAGTGGAATTATTTGGATTTACCGAGATACAACTGAGCACAGGATTTGGCCCAGTGTGAGGAAATTACAGTATAGTCAGAAGTCAGTGGAGTTATTTCAAATGTTCACCAGTGGAACAGAGAGCAGAATTTGGCCCATTTAGGCTGGGAGCGTAATGTAATAAAATCTCATTCCATGGGCAAGTTAGTGATAGATAAGGAAAGTGCCATTTGATTTGTAAAAATCTACAAATTTCATTGGTGTCACCCTCTGTGGGATAGCCGGGGGGACTCACTGCCCGCATCAGCTGCCACCTGCAGGTCCTCTGGTTGGTGCAAATGTTGATAATACAGTGTCGTTGGAAATGGGTCAAATTGGGTATCATTCAAAAGCCCTTTCTCCCACAAATACAATGGTACCAAACATGACACACCTAGAAAATTATGTAAATTATTTCCATCAAGATCATGCTACTGAGTTTATAGATAAGATTGCTTATAAAAAAAATTTAATCCCACATCACTTTAAGATTCTGGTATTATTATTTTTATGGCCCACCTGTGGTCCATGAAGTCCAAGAGTTATGCTGGGAACTTTAGAAATAATTTAAGCATCTAGCTCTATTTATTTAATAAACACGGCAACATTTATGGTAGGAGACAGCAACGAGTCGCTCAGAGTGATTAATTGTTATTTGGTAAGCACTCACAAGGTGTTTGATTCTGCTTGTAATATTGAAAGACACAGTCCCTGCCTTGAGGAGGCTGCAGTCTGATGCCCCAATCCTACATTAAGATCCACATGGGTTGATTGTTATGCCTGTGCAGAGTTATCACTGAAGTCGATGAGTCTCTCGGGGGTGCAAGACTCCTTGGATCAGACTGCAGTGTTGGAGCCATAAAGACAGGCAAAGCGCCCATTGAGAGACTGAGAGGTTGGGATATCTTATAAGTTTAAATTTTGTAATATGTTGAGTTAAACAAAAGTGCCGGGGCTCTGAGCTATACTAAACTCTCTGCAGCTGTAAACTTTCCTTAAGGGGGAATTTTGGTTCAGCCAGGAGGGGCAGACAGCATGGCCCCTCAGGAAGCCATGTGGCAAGGGAGCTGTGTAGAAGCCCTTGGCCTCTCCAGGGATGCTCATGCCCTCTGCAGATATCACAGGCAGTTCTTGGGACACTCCCAGAAGATTGAAGCCTCTGGAAGTTCCATGCTGAAAAAATTCAAACCCTACTTCCCCAATTACAAGATACCAAGGAGACCTAAGAAGCATAAATTTGCAGAGCTTCCTGCCCCCTATTTGAGAAATCTCAGTGTACAGTAGTAGAATGTGTCCCTAAAGCAGGAGTTTGTATGGAGTTTCTGCAGAGGTCTGATCCAGCCAACGAACTCCCATTCATCTTCCCTGACCATACATCCTGGTGATATACTCCTTAGCATTATTCCTTATTAGTCCATGAGATGTACCTTTTGTGAATTGTACTTTTGATTTTTTTTAATTAAGAAAGCTGAACTTTTGGCTAATAGTGGATTTTCCCAAGCCAAGTAAAGCAGCTTAAAAAAAAAAAAGCCAAAGCTCTGGCAAACACATTCATGTCAACTCCCTTGCACTAGATCATTTGGGTGGCTTTAGCAAGGCTGGTCTCAAAGAATGGTCAGAACGGATGACAACATATTATATAATATTGGAAGAATTCCAGACTACAGTATTATGAGGACCAGTTGTAATTCCTGCAGGATAAAGAATTATTAAAAAATAAAATGATTTAATCCTCCATGAATTTAGCTAACATTTAATCTAGCTACTAAACATGATATTTCCTTTCTCCAGCAGTCTCAATTTGATCTTAATGCTATTAATTAGGGCTGCAGTATTGAGGCAGGAGACAGAAAGCACTATTAATTCAATTCATATTACAGTCTGAAAGCTCCAGCCTATATCTTTGGTTCATATTCAGAGAAGGATAAAAATCCTCAATGAGAATCTGTCCTTGCAGATTAATTCTCCACCACACAGCACATTATAATTTAATCACAGTGAGACTACTTTGTACTTACACAGCGCCTTTCATCAGACCATCTCAAATTGCAAAACTAACATGAATTAACGTAGAGTGTCCTTAACAATCTTAGGGCAGAATCGTTCACTGGGGGAGGCAGGGAATAATATGGTGGTGGTGAGTTCTTTTAAGTGCTTCCCTCTCCCCACCACTCCCACACCAGCCTTTCCCAGATCCAGTTTCCAGCAGCTACTCTTCAAGTAATTTCTGATCTCAGCCAGGCCCTTGGAGAGCTGGGATAAGGCACTGTCACAATCTGATGTAAAGGTGACATACAGCTGGGTGTAGTCTGTATATTGCACAGTTTTAGGCCCATACTGGATATTTGACCACAGAGACTCACAAGTATTTATGGGGGTCAGATGTGACTAGAGAACTAAATGCTAAATCTCAGTATTCAGGCTTTTGTGTTATCACTGGGGGTGAAAACTCAGAGAAGACAGCAGCACAGCGTTTACGATCGCCGTTATTGCTTACAATAGACTACTGTCTGTTATAAACAGTGACTGAGTCAATAAGGAATTGACTTAAGTTAAACCAATATAAAGCACTCAAACTGAAATTAAAGTGTCCCTCATCTGTAAAACAGTGGGATGGAAGCCTGGAAGATGTTTTTCCTACACTGAGACACAGAATGTTCTGATTGCAACCCTACCAAATAGCAGGCATGCTCTATTGCACAGTGGCCTCAATTCAGGAAAACACCCCTGTTCAGGACACCAGTTAAAGATGCACATGCATGAGCACTCTCCTGAGTAGGGTGACCAGATGTCCCATTTTTATAGGGACAGTCCTGTTTTTCGGGACTTTTTCTTATATAGACGCCTATTACCACCCCCCACGCCCCATCCCATTTTGTTCACAGTTGCTATCTGGTCACCCTACTACTGAGTAGGGATGGACAGTGCACATGCACTGAAGTGCTCTCCTGACTTGGGGATTGAGATGGACTTTCAACAGAGAAGTCCTTTGTTTAGTGAGCATTACAGCCACATATTTTCATACAAACTGAACATGAATGCATAAGATTATGCTAGAGTATTGCTCAATTTAGGCTTATAAGTTTCAGGATGAAAAGAAATCCATTTAAAAAATAATCTTGCCACATTTTAAAATTCCTGGGAATTTTTTGTTCCCTGGTGTTAAGTTCTTGATTTAGTGGTCCTTTTGCCCAGAAATAGAATTCTCACTGGAGCCTGGAGAGGGCATTCTTTTCTTCTTTACTTAAAATGAGAAGTCTTTCTAAAAGATATTGTCTAGCTCAGAGGATATGGACTCGATGCAGAAATTAGTGAGTAAGATTCTATGACCCACATTACCTGGGAAGTCAGAGCAATGATAATAATGGTCCCTTCGAGAGTTAAAAATCTATGAATCTCACTCTGAGGCCATAAGCATGAGGTCTCTGTTTTGCTCGTGCTCGCTCAGCAGTGGTAGAGGGTGAAACTCCTAATTAGCATTTTTCCAAAAGACACTGATTTTCTGCCCCTGGAAAAGCTCATAAACATTAAAAGAGTGACCATTTCTAAGAGATTGTGCAGCTCTGGTCTAGATTCTTTTAATCAGGAATCAGATCCTCCTTTTGAAAAGCAGTCTGTTCTAGGTAAAGGGCACAGACATCAGAGCCTAGCCCACTTATAATCATAATGGGATTGACAGAAGCATGGCAGAAAGTACTATTATTAACTATTATTAATCATTATTATATGTATTATAGTAGTGCTTAGAAGCCCAGAAGTAGATTGAGGGCTCCACTGTGCTACGTGCTGTCCTGAAAAGCTTACAATCTAACAAGACATAACAGGAACGGGAGAAAGGAAATATTATATTATTAAATATGAGTCAACAGTGTAACACAGTTGCAAAAAAAAGCAAACATCATTCTGGGATGTATTAGCAGGAGTGTTGTAAGCAAGACACAAGAAGTAATTCTTTCATTCTACTCCATGTTGATTACGCCTCAACTGAAGTACTGTGTCCTGTTCTGGGTGCCACCTTTCAGGAAAGATGGGGACAAATTGGAGAAAGTCCAGAGAAGAGCAACAAAAACGATTAAAGGTTTAGAAAATGACCTATGAGGAGAGAGTGAAAAAATTGGGTTTCTTTAGTCTGGAGAAGAGAAGACTGAGAGGGGACATGATAATTCAAGTACATAAAAGATTGTTACAAGGAGGAGGGAGAAAAAATGTTCTCCTTGACCTCTGAGGATAGGACTAGAAGCAATGGGCTTAAATTGCAGCGAGGACAGTTTAGATTGGACATTAGAAAAACCTTCCTAATTGTCAGGGTGGTTAAGCACTGGAATAAATTGCCTAGGGAGGCTGTGGAATCTCCATAATTGGGGATTTTTAAGAGCAGGTTGGAGAAACACCTGTCAGGAATGGTCTAGATAATACTTAGTCCTGCCATGAGTGCAGGGGACTGGACTAGATGACCTCTCAAGGTCCCTTTCAGTCCTGTGATTCTATAATTATTCCCATCTAGGAGATGGGGAACTGAACCAGAAAGAGTCTGAGTGAGTTGCTGCAGGTTATACAAGGAGTCTGTGGCAGAGTCAAGAATTGAATCCAGATCTGCTGAATCCCACACAAGATGTTCAGAATTGTGTCCTTAAACCTCTACTTTAAACTTGGTGGACTTGGTTCTCCACTGTTATGCCTTCTGTAGCTATTTACACCCATGCAGAGTGAGCAGGAAATGCTATGAGATTGGAGTCTTTTCTATCCTCTGGGCACCGACTTTGCACAGTTGACTACACAAGGGGGAAGGTAGTGGACACTGAGGACCAACAAGGGTAACTAAATAGCCCTTTGACAATGATTCTTTTATCTATTTCTTTCCAGGAACATGTTTCCAGCCAACCTTGTTGAGGCCACATTCAAACAGGTGAGTGTCTGCATTGATGCTACAGAGAAGCCATCTTAAGATAATACATGCAGTGAAAATTTTTAAGCAAAAATTGAGATTTGTCAGAAGTATTCTGGTACTGTATATTGGTTCATATATACTCAGTACCTTCAGTGGCATCTGATGCGAATCCCTTTCAAGTCTATGAGAGTTTTTCCACTGACTTCAGTGGCTTTGTGTTAGGCCCATAATGAGTAATCACTTTGCAATACAGGAGTGTAATCAGAATCATTCAGCTATTTTAATAATCACTTGTTTTTAGGTTAGAGGAGAAAGTAGCTGGAAGGGTTACCTATTTTGCCAATGAATGGGAATTGGAGTGGGAGTCAGGCATGGGTTTGTTTTGTTGTCAGTTATTTGGCAACAGATTCCTTCATGTTTTTAATTTTTTTTAAATGCTTCCATACAGTATTTTGATGGGCACAATACAAATCATACAGCGCTTGATCTGTATCTTCAATAGCTGTGGCAAGAGCTCTGCACTTCTGAGGTTCAGGCCTTAAATAACTAATATCCAACAAGCACTGCATATGATCTATGGACAGGTCTAGACTAAAATATTGATGTATGTAAATCACAATAATGGAACTTGGAGCAGTCACAAGTGCCTATGGCACGTAGTGACTAGGTACATACTAGGTACATACTACATACATACTAGGTGCATACTATCATATGTTCTGCACCAGGTGGTAATGCAGTGTTGCCATGGTACTAAAAGGCTGGAATGCTGATGGCGTCATGTGTTTGCTTGTGAGTGGACTTGTAACAAAAATGTAAGAAGGACACAATCCTGTTGATGTTAGGGTTGATATGGGTAAAATTCTCAAAAGTGTCTACATCACTTAGTAGGCTCCTACGTGACTTAAACGGTAATATTTTTTAAAATACCTATGTTCGTGAGATGTGTCTTTGGTTCAGAAAGTAGTGTCATATCATCCTATAAATCGGAGCTGCTTGTGCTGTTTTGATATTTAGTCATTTTGGTGAGGAAGAGTTTGAAATAGTTTGTATTAGCCCTTTCCACCCATTTTGCTTGATTTCACCCCACTTTCCTAGTTCTCTGGAACATGGATTTTTGATTATCCTTAGTCCCCTGTGAAAATGATTTGAGATCTGCCCAATAAATTGGACGTAAGAATATGGAAGGCAGGGGGAGAGAGTGTGAGAGTACACAGGATAATTCCTTATTTGTTCCTTAATTAGAGACATTGGCCCAGACCCCAAGTTCTGGCTGAGGAGTGCTCACTGCACCTCAGGAAGTGGGGTGCACAGGCACCTTTAAGCCACCTTTGCACCTCCCACAGCCTAGGGACAACAAGGTCCTCATCAGGAATCATCAGGGCACAGGGATCCCCCACCTATGCCCCCTTTTCTTGAACACACCAGGGACCAGGAAGGGAAGTGGTGTAGGTGCCCCGATGGCAGCTCTGTGCTACCAGACAACAGACATTTGCTAATATACTAATTTGACGTTGGCTCTTAAGCCACAAATGTATCAATCAGAAGGCCTGTGCCATTCTCTAAGAGCTCTCTGAGAGGGCTGTAAACATGACTTCTGAAACTGAACAATGTTGTTGGTGATCCTGGCCCTCATTGAATGGCATTAGGGAAGGGCAGAGAACTTTACATAAGTAAACCATGTGGCAATAGAATCACTTTTCCCACCACTGAAATGCAGTCATCCGGCAGGTGGAAGGTATTTAAGAACACACAGCAAGATTACACAAAAGGAAGTGAAGAAGGATGCTGTATCCAGTTAAAGCAATGTGGGAATTTATTTAGGCAGAACCTAATTACCCAAACTGGAGTTTGAGAAGGACACTTTATCTAAAAGCTTTGAGCAGGTTAAGTAAGAGGAATGCTTGGGTGTAATCCCTTTCAAATGGGATATATTGCATGGAATCCTTACCTTTGGTGGGACAAAGGAAAAGTCACTGATTAGCATTTGAGGGAGTTATTCCTAGTTACACATGAGAAGAGCGAATATAGAGAAATGCCCTAGCAGGGTTCGATATGTCTGCTGCCTGAAGTTCTGCATGGGGGAGTTCCTGATTTTGTCAGATTTTTACAAAAAAAGAGTTGTTTTTCCAGTAGCTTGGGAGGAGGGGAAGCTGTTTCTCTTTCTTCCACACATGCCCCTTCCTTCTTTAATAGCCATTCTCCTTTCACAAGGCACTTTGGAGCCCATTAAAGCAATCTGGGGACTCATTAACCCTTTAGTCCCTGATGACCCACTATAATATTCTGTGTTCTTTCAGTATCGCACCAAGAGCATTCCTATCGTCAAATCCAACAAGGCAGCTTCTGAAAGCACCACTCGTCGGATCATAATATATGGGGTCCAGGATGAGAATGGATCCAATGTCCAGAATTTTGCCCTGGATATCACTCCCCCTCCAGAAGTGATTTACAAATCTGAGCCAGGCACCAGCGATGGCATGAACGTGCTGGGGATTGTGATATTCTCTGCCACCATGGGTATGTTTTAAACATGTTGGAGCAGGTCATGTTTGAATTGATCTGTGTATTGTTGTTTTGGGGTTGGGTTTTTATTTCAGGGAATCGGGGGTGGGAGGAGAGTTCTTGTTTAGTATTCCTGATGTAATTATTTCCCACCTACCCTTCTCTAAACTTCAAGTCAGAAAACACATGTCCTAGTAATGTACTCCAATCCTTTGGGGATGAACCTTGTTCATAATCCTTGATGACATTTCCTTTTCATGCTCCTGATTGTTTCTATGCATGCTGCTTTTCCCCCTTTTCCTTTTAATTTCACTAAGCCTTTGTTTGTTTATTGTGTATTTGCATTTGTAAGCTACTGAACTGTACTTAGGGGCCTTTTGCATATAGAGGGCAGTGAGGAACAACAGAAATGTCTGCTGTATAGTTTTCACTTCTAACATGTGTACTTTGGGCTAAGTAGCCCTATGGTTAGAGCAGGGGTGGGCAAACTTTTTGGCCCAAGGGCCACATCTGGGTATGGAAATTGTATGGCGGGCCATGAA
Source organism: Chelonia mydas (assembly GCF_015237465.2). Lineage (NCBI taxonomy): Eukaryota > Metazoa > Chordata > Testudines > Cheloniidae > Chelonia > Chelonia mydas. The sequence goes on from NC_057854.1 coordinate 94,945,522, forward strand.
TGCTCACGAAATTGGGGGTTGGGGTGCGGGCTCTGGGGTGGGGCCGGGGATGAGGAGTTGAGGGTGTAGGAGGGTGCTCTGGGCTGGGATTGAGGGGTTCAGGGGGCGAGAGGGGGATCAGGGCTGGGGCAGGGGGTTGAGGCGTGGGAGAGGGGCAGGGGGCAGGCTCCAGGCAGTGCTTACCTCAAGCAGCTCCCAGAAACAGCGGCATGTTCCCCCCTCTGGCTTCTACACAGAGGTGCGTCCAGCTGGCTCTGCACGCTGCCCTGTCCGCAGGCACCACCCCTGCAGCTCCCATTGGCTGCGGCATGAGTCACTCCCTCCTGAGTAGGAAAGACAGACAGACAAGGCATTTAGTGCTTGGACTAAGAACAGAGGGAGGATAACAAGGGGACTCCTTCTGTTGCCTTTGAGGGCCACCACCTACCAGAATGAATTGACATTTGTCCCAGTGCTGCATACGGTGGCTGTTCAGAACTTCATGGATAGAACTCAGACCCCACCTATTTTAAAAGCACATGCATCTACTACTTGAGAGAAAGGAAGATTAGCAGTACAGGGGCTGACACACAGCTGAGCAGTTCTGATTCTGTCCAGTAGGGGACAGTGATACTTCCAATCCACTATCCTGTCTCTAACCATGGCTGGATCCAGAAGCTTCAGAGGAAGGTGGAGAAACCTTGCAATGGGCAGGAACAGGATAATTGTGGACAGGAAAAATTCTTCTTAACTTCCTTTAGTTAGAGGTTGCCTTATGCCTTGAAACATGAGGGTTTACATCCCTTCCCAGATATTGGTTTTATCATTAGTAATATAAATCTGGATGCATTTGTTATCAATATAAATACCCCAGTTTTTTAAATCCTGTTAAATGCTTGCCTCAGTGATATATTGAGGCATTGAGTTCCACAGGATAATTATGCATTGTGTGGAAAAATATTTCCTTTTATTAGTTTTAAATTTGCAGTTTTTTGCTTTCATTGAATGTCCCCGCTACAGTTTTATTTGTATCATAGTTCAATGTTAGTAATTATGTATTATCTAGGAGGCTTATCGTAATGGACTTTGAGAGCTCTTATCCATTTAGAATGTTCAGTTTTACGGGCCTGAAGAACTCAATAGAACTCTTTATAGGTTTCAGAGTAGCAGCCGTGTTAGTCTGTATTCGCAAAAAGAAAAGCAGTACTTGTGGCACCTTAGAGACTAACCAATTTATTTGAGCATAAGCTTTCGTGAGCAACAGCTCACTTCATCGGATGCATTCAGTAGAAAATACAGTGAGGAGATTTATATACACACAGAACATGAAAAAATGAGTGTTTATCATGCACACTGTAAGGAGACTGATCACTTAAGATGAGCTATTACCAGCTGGAGAGTGGGGTGAGGGGGAACCCTTTGTAGTGATAAACAAGGGGAATAAACAAGGGGAAATAGTTTTACTTTATGTAATGACTCAACCACTCCCAGTCTCTATTCAAGCCTAAGTTAATTGTATCCAATTTGCAAATTAATTCCAATTCAGCAGTCTCTCGTTGGAGTCTGTTTCTGAAGTTTTTTTGTTGAAGAATAGCCACTTTTAGGTCAGAAATCAAGTGACCAGAGAGACTGAAGTGTTCTCCGACTGGTTTATGAATGTTTATAATTCTTGACATCTGATTTGTGTCCATTTATTCTTTTACGTAGAGACTGTCCAGTTTGACCAATGTACATGGTAGAGGGGCATTGCTGGCACATGATGGCATATATCACATTGGTAGATGTGCAGATGAACGAGCCTCTGATAGTGTGGCTGAGTTGATTAGGCCCTATGATGGTGTCCCCTGAATAGATATGTGGACACAGTTGGTAATGGGCATTGTTGCAAGGATAGGTTCCTGGGTTAGTGGTTCTGTTGTGTGGTGTGTGGTTGCTGGTGAGTATTTGCTTCAGGTTGGGGGGCTGTCTGTAGGCAAGGACTGGCTTGTCTCCCAACATCTGTGAGAGTGATGGGTTGTCCTTCAGGATAGGTTGTAGATCCTTGATGATGCGTTGGAGAGGTTTTAGCTGGGGGCTGAAGGTGATGGCTAGTGGCGTTCTGTTATTTTCTTTGTTGGGCCTGTCCTGTAGTAGGGGACTTCTGGGTACTCTTCTGGCTCTGTCAGTCTGTTTCTTCACTTCAGCAGGTGGGTACTGTAGTTGTAAGAATGCTTGATACAGATCTTGTAGGCTGCAGTAGATTTATTTCTTTATTTATTGAAATGTTTTCTAACTGGGCTACAATTTGAGTCAGAGGGAAGGGAATTTTACCCCTCCTTTAGACGTGCCTATGGTCCTTCTGATAATGGTAAAGTGATGATTTTCACATAGAGATGCTGATAAAAAGAACCCCTTTATCTGTGTTTATGATGTTGTGCTTGGAAGGGAATGTGTGCAGCAGATGTGGTTCCAAAAGCACCTTTGATTTTTCTTATTTTATGCATGGTTTGCATTAGTAAAAGGGGGCAAAATTCCAGCCTGTCAGTATCACATTTTTCTCTCCCTTTTGTTTCCGCAAGATGTGGAGTCCCACTTGCATCCTTGTTAGAAACCTGAGATCCCCTAATTTTCAATGATTTAACACTCAGCCCTCAAAGCACCATGTCACAGCCACTGACCGTCCAGCTGAGCCAAGGATTACTAGACAGGAGTCTCTTCACTGCTAAAACAACAAGGAATCTGGTGGCACCTTAAAGACTAACAGATTTATTTGGGCATAAGCTTTCGTGGGTAAAAAACCATTTCTTCAGATGCATAGAGTGAAAATTACAGATGCAGGCATTATATAATGACACATGAAGAGAAGTTCTGCAAAATTCATTTGCAAATTTAACACCATTAATTTGGGCTTGAATAGGGACGGAGAGTGGCTGGCTCATTACGAAAGCAGCTTTGCCTCTCCTGGAATTGACACCTCCTCATCTATTGTTGGGAGTGGACTACATCAACCCTGATCGAATTGGCCCTGTCAACACTGGTTCTCCACTTGTGAGGTAACTCCCTTCTCTTCATGAGTCATTATATAATGCCTGCATCTGTAATTTTCACTCCATGCATCTGAAGAAGTGGTTTTTTACCCACGAAAGCTTATGCCCAAATAAATATGTTAGTCTTTAAGGTGCCACCGGACTCCTTGTTGTTTTTGTGGATCCAGACTAACACGGCTACCCCCTGATTCCTCACTACTAGTATTCATTAGATTAAAGGGGATGCATATGCTATTGAGTCATGCAAACCATTTCTCTACTCCCCAGAGCTGAGCATGCTATCTCAGCAATGCTTCCAACTTCTGCTGACTCAGGGATCAAGAGGTCAGGAGCTGAGCCCTTGTCTCTGAGTAGGGGTGCACAGAACAGCCAGTAGACCGCTGGGCTAACCTATAACCATGTTAGCTGTCGTCAGGTTTTAGATATACACACTTACATCTTGCCATAGGCCAGTTGATCAATTGTACCAAGGTAGAGGATGGTTGGTTGTTATGTTAAATTCTCCTGGCATAGTTACAGCACCAGAGGGAACTCAGCCGTGTATACCCATTTATTACATGGTTGTAATTTTATACTTAAGAATCTGGCGACGAGCACATATTGTGACACTCCTGAAGCCGGGGAAGAATGCAATGGAGCCAAAGAACTTCAGGCCTATATCACAACTATGTCATTTCTGCAAACTGTACGAGCGTCTCTCATCCTAAACCACCTATCACCATTCATGAAAAACATGAGCAAGCTGGATTCCACCAGGCAATTAATGCACTGGTCAAGTGCTGAATATCATTCAGTACATCAAAGATGGCTTTGAAAAGGGTATGGTAACAGGCACTGTGTTTGTCGACCTATCAGCAGCATATGACACAGTGAATCACTGAAGGCTCCTCACTAAAGTATACAAGATGATGAAAGATCACTGCTTCATACCACTGATACAACCTCTACCAGAGCACTGATGTTTTACATTGAACTGTGTGGGAAGGAGAACCAATGGCAGCAACAGAAAAATGGCCTACCAAAAGGGAGTGTACTTTCACCAATACATTTCAACATCTACATCCATGATCAACCAATCCATATCAGCACAAGTTTTATCTATTCTATCGATCCATGCATCACCGCCCATGCCAAGGATCTTGCCCAAATTGAAACTACGCTAACTTTGGCACCGTCTGGGCTCTCAGTCTATTACCCCAAGAACCAACTATATGCTAACCCAGCCAAAATGCAAGCAAGTCTCTTCCAACTTTGGAATCATGAGGCCGATAAACAATGTAACATCATCTGGAATGGGATATCACTTGTTCACTGCTGGAATCCTGTCTTCCTTGGGGTGACACTAGACTTCACTCTCTCCTTCAAGGTACACATAGAGAAGAAAAGAGGCAAAGTTAGCACCCAGGACAACATACTCAGGAAGCTTGCAAATTCAAAAGGGCGAACCAGCCCAGCAACAGGGTATGTCTACACTACGAAATTAGGTTGAATTTATAGAAGTCGTTTTTTTAGAAATCGGTTTTATATATTCGAGTGTGTGTGTCCCCACAGAAAATGCTCTAAGTGCATTAAGTGCATTAACTCGGCGGAGTGATTCCACAGTACCGAGGCAAGCGTCGACTTCCGGAGCGTTCCACTGTGGGTAGCTATCCCACAGTTCCCGCAGTCTCCGCTGCCCATTGGAATTCTGGGTTGAGATCCCCATGCCTGATGGGGCTAAAACATTGTCGCGGGTGGTTCTGGATACATATCGTCAGGCCCCTGTTCCCTCCCTCCCTCCATGAAAGCAGCAGCAGACAATCGTTTTGCGCCTTTTTTCTTGAGTTACCTGTGCAGATGCCATACCACGGCAAGCATGGAGCCCGCTCAGGTAACCGTCACCATATGTCTCCTGGGTGCTGGCAGACGCGGTACTGCATTGCTACACAGCAGCAGCAACCCCTTGCCTTGTGGCAGCAGACGGTACAATAGGACTGGTAGCCGTCATCGTCATGTCCGAGATGCTCCTGGCCACGTCAGCCAGGAGCACCTGGGCAGACATGGGTGCAGGGACTACATCAGAAGTGACTTGACCAGGTCATTCTCTTTAGTCCTGCAGTCAGTCCTATTGAACTATCTTATGGTGAGCAGGCAGGTGATATGGATTGCTAGCAGTCCTATTGTACCATCTTCTGCTGGGCAGGCAAGAGATGAGGATGGCTAGCAGGCCTATTGTACCATCTTCTGCCGAGCAGCCATGAGATGTGGATGGCTTGCAGTCCTTCTGCACCATCTGCTGCCAGCCAAAGATGTAAAAGATAGATGGAGTGGATCAAAACAAGAAGTAGACCAGATTTGTTTTGTACTCATTTGCTTCCCCCCCCCCCCGCCCGTCTAGGGGACTCATTCCTCTAGGTCACACTGCAGTCACTCACAGAGAAGGTGCAGCGAGGTAAATCTAGCCATGTATCAATCAGAGGCCGGACCAACCTGCTTGTTCCAATAAGAACAATTACTTAGGTGCACCATTTCTTATTGGAACCCTCCGTAAAGTCCTGCCTGAAATACTCCTTCATGTAAAGCCACCCCCTTTGTTGATTTTAATTCCCTGTAAGCCAACCCTGTAAGCCGTGTCGTCAGTCGCCCCTCCCTCCGTCAGAGCAACGGCAGACAATCGTTCCGCGCCTTTTTTCTGTGCGGACGCCATACCAAGGCAAGCATGGAGGCCGCTCAGCTCACTTTGGCAATTAGGAGCACATTAAACACCACACGCATTATCCAGCAGTATATGCAGCACCAGAACCTGGCAGAGCAATACCGGGCGAGGAGGTGACGTCAGCGTGGTCACGTGAGTGATCAGGACATGGACACAGATTTCTCTGAAAGCATGGGCCCTGCCAATGCATGCATCATGGTGCTAATGGGGCAGGTTCATGCGGTGGAATGCCGATTCTGGGCTCGGGAAACAAGCACAGACTGTACAGACTGGGACCGCATAGTGTTGCGGGTCTGGGACGATTCCCAGTGGCTGCGAAACTTTCACATGCGTAAGGGCACTTTCATGGAACTTTGTGACTTGCTTTCCCCTGCCCTGAAGCGCATGAATACCAAGATGAGAGCAGCCCTCACAGTTGAGAAGCGAGTGGCGATAGTCTGTGGAAGCTTGCAACGCCAGACAGCTACCGGTCAGTCGGGAATCAATTTGGAGTGGGCAAATCTACTCTGGGGGCTGCTGTGATGCAAGTAGCCCACGCAATCAAAGATCTGCTGATATCAAGGGTAGTGACCCTGGGAAATGTGCAGGTCATAGTGGATGGCTTTGCTGCAATGGGATTCCCTACTGTGGTGGGGCCATAGACGGAACCCATATCCCTATCTTGGCACCGGAGCACCAAGCCGGCGAGTACATAAACCACAAGGGGTACTTTTCAATAGTGCTGCAAGCTCTGGTGGATCACAAGGGACGTTTCACCAACATCAATGTGGGATGGCCGGGAAAGGTACATGATGCTCACATCTTCAGGAACTCTGGTCTGTTTCAAAAGCTGCAGGAAGGGACTTTATTCCCAGACCAGAAAATAACTGCTGGGGATGTTGAAATGCCTATAGTTATCCTTGGGGACCCAGCCTACCCCTTACTGCCATGGCTCATGAAGCCGTATACAGGCAGCCTGGACAGTAGTCAGGAGCTGTTCAACTACAGGCTGAGCAAGTGCAGAATGGTGGTAGAACGTGCATTTGCTCATTTAAAGGTGCGCTGGCGCAGTTTACTGACTCACTTAGACCTCAGCGAAACCAATATTCCCACTGTTATTACTGCTTGCTGTGTGCTCCACAATATCTGTGAGAGTAAGGGGGAGACGTTTATGGCGGGGTGGAAGGTTGAGGCAAATCGCCTGGCTGCTCGTTACACGCAGCCAGACACCAGGGCGGTTAGAAGAGCACAGGAGGGCACGGTACGCATCAGAGAAGCTTTGAAAACCAGTTTCATGACTGGACAGGCTACAGTGTGAAAGTTCTGTTTGTTTCTCCTTGATGAAACCCCCCGCCCCTTGGTTCACTCTACTTCCCTGTAAGCTAACCACCCTCCCCTCCTCCCTTCGATCACTGCCTGCAGAGGCAATAAAGTCATTGTTGCTTCACATTCATGCATTCTTTATTCATTCATCACACAAATAGGCGGATGACTACCAAGGTAGCCCAGGAGGGGTGGTAGAGGAGGGAAGGAAAATGCCACACAGCACTTTAAAAGTTTACAACTTTAAAATTTATTGAATGCCAGCCTTCTGTTTTTTGGGCAATCCTCTGTGGTGGAGTGGCTGGTTGGCCGGAGGCCCCCCCACCGCGTTCTTGGGCGTCTGGGTGAGGAGGCTATGGAACTTGGGGAGGAGGATGGTTGGTTACACAGGGGCTGTAGCAGCAGTCTATGCTCCAGCTGCCTTTGCTGCAGCTCAACCATACACTGGAGCATATTGATTTGATCCTCCAGCAGCCTCAGCACTGAATCCTGCCTCCTCTCATCACACTGCCGCCACATTTGAGCTTCAGCCCTGTCTTCAGCCCGCCACTTACTCTCTTCAGCCCGCCACTTACTCTCTTCAGCCCGCCACCTCTCCTCCCGGTCATTTTGTGCTTTCCTGCACTCTGACATTATTTGCCTCCACGCATTTGTCTGTGCTCTGTCAGTGTGGGAGGACAGCATGAGCTCAGAGAACATTTCATCACGAGTGCGTTTTTTTTTCTTTCTAATCTTCACTAGCCTCTGGGTAGGAGAAGATCCTGTGATCATTGAAACACATGCAGCTGGTGGAGAAAAAAAAGGGACAGTGGTATTTAAAAAGACACATTTTATAAAACAATGGCTACACTCTTTCAGAGTAAACCTTGCTGTTAACATTACATACATAGCACATGTGCTTTCGTTACAAGGTCGCATTTTGCCTCCCCCCACCGCGTGGCTACCCCCTCAACCCTCCCCCCTCCCTGTGGCTAACAGCGGGGAACATTTCTGTTCAGCCACAGGCAAACAGCCCAGCAGGAACGGGCACCTCTGAGTGTCCCCTGAAGAAAAGCACCCTGTTTCAACCAGGTGACCATGAATGATATCTCACTCTCCTGAGGATAACACAGAGAGATAAAGAACGGATGTTGTTTGAACGCCAGCAAACATACACTGAAATGCTTTGTTGTACAATGATTCCCAAGTACGTGCTACTGGCCTGGAGTGGTAAAGTGTCCTACCATGGAGGACACAATAAGGCTGCCCTCCCCAGAAACCTTTTGCAAAGGCTTTGGGAGTACATCCAGGAGAGCCGCGAATGCCAGGGCAAATTAATCCTTTCACATGCTTGCTTTTAAACCATGTATAGTATTTTAAAAGGTACACTCACTGGAGGTCCCTTCTCCGCCTGCCGGGTCCAGGAGGCAGCCTTGGGTGGGTTCGGGGGGTACTGGCTCCAGGTCCAGGGTGAGAAACAGTTCCTGGCTGTCGGGAAAACCAGTTTCTCCGCTTGCTTGCTGTGAGCTATCTACAACATCATCATCATCATCTTCTTCGTCCCCAAAACCTGCTTCCGTGTTGCCTCCATCTCCATTGAAGGAGTCAAACAACACGGCTGGGGTAGTGGTGGCTGAACCCCCTAAAATGGCATGCAGCTCATCATAGAAGCGGCATGTTTGGGGCTCTGACCCGGAGCGGCCGTTCACCTCTCTGGTTTTGTGGTAGGCTTGTCTCAGCTCCTTAAGTTTCACGCGGCACTGCTTCGGGTCCCTGTTATGGCCTCTGTCCTTCATGCCCTGGGAGATTTTGACAAAGGTTTTGGCATTTCGAAAACTGGAACGGAGTTCTGATAGCACGGATTCCTCTCCCCATACACCGATCAGATCCCGTACCTCCCATTCAGTCCATGCTGGAGCTCTTTTGCGATTCTGGGACTCCATCATGGTCACCTCTGCTGATGAGCTCTGCATGGTCACCTCTGCTGATGAGCTCTGCATGGTCACCTGCAGCTTGCCATGCTGGCCAAACAGGAAATGAGATTCAAAAGTTCGCAGTTCTTTTCCTGTCTACCTGGCCAGTGCATCTGAGTTGAGAGTGCTGTACAGAGCGGTCACAATGGAGCACTCTGGGATAGCTCCAATACCGCCGAATTGTTTCCACAGTACCCCGAATTCGACCCGGCAAGGCCGATTTAAGCGCTAATCCACTTGTCAGGGGTGGAGTAAGGAAATCGATTTTAAGAGCCCTTTAAGTCGAAATAAAGGGCTTCATCGTGTGGACGGGTGCAGGTTTACATTGGTTTAACGCTGCTAAATTCGACCTAAAGTCCTAGTGTAGACGAGGGCTAAGAGCCACCACATTTGCACTTTACTATTCTACAGCCGAATATGCATGTCAGGTGTTGGAAAGATTGGCTCCTGCAAAGGAGCTGGACCTGTGCTTACTGACAGCAGCTGCTACATCACAGGATGTCTAAAACCAACAAGCGTGAACAGCCATTGTATGCTTATTGGAATTGCTCCACCAGATATCAGGACACTGGTCACAAGCAAACTGGAATGACTACAACAGGTGGAAAATAACAGACATCTTCTACATAGTCACACCATGGCAGTTAGCCACCTGAATTGTGGGAAAGCTTCCTAGATGCAACAGAACTGCTTAAAAATTCACCAAGGGCTACATGGCTGGAAAGGCAGTGCACACAATTCAAAATACTCAGCGAGGACATTAAAATGCATGTCAATATTGCTGAACACATTCACAGAAGTGCAGAGAAGGACTGGTTGACCTGACAAGTTTAAATTGCCTCTGAACAAGAGCTGGCAGGTCAACAGTCAATATGCAGCAGTAGGGTTATTCCAATGACCCAGACATGTGACTGCAGTGAAACGCAAACCATGGAACATCTGTTGATCTGCCAGCTCCTGGAAGAACCATGCACTATAAAAGACCATGCCAGGGCTTCAGACTGGGCCAAATCACATGCCCATCACTTGAAAAACCTATGACTGTGATGGAGGGACAGGAGAAGAATTATATATGTGCATTAAAGATTCGTTTTTAGATCGTGTCAGATTGGTGGCTGTGGAAACGCAAGATTCTGCTACTTAAGACCACCTATGTGTTTTGCTTCTAGGAGCCGGACAAATTGCCCATACAGCAACTCACTTAACAGGGTATTTCTTGACCTTTGGCAGGAGCTCTACATCACCTTCCTCCCATCCTAGGGAAAAATGAAGTGGCGGGGATCAAATGGAGGGTGTGTGGATGGGCCTTGGAGGAAAAGGAAAGCATCACTCCAAATATGCTATGTATGAAAATATCACAATATATATCAAAATAATTCATTTGGCACTGCGTGCTTCATAGCAGTTCTGCTATGAACTTCGTAGTTCTGCTCAGTCATTGGGCCTGATTCTCATTTACACCAAGGCCCCTTTACACCATTCTAGCAAAGTAAAGGGGCTTTAACATGGGCATAACGTATGGCCCCCTTACACTGCCAGAGTGGCATAAAGAGGCTTTAGCATAACTGAGAATCAGGCCCATCCTCTCTTAGTAACAGAAACCTGCTTTTTCTTTTTCTGGAAGCAGGAGGTGAGTGGCTTAGCAATTTTAGCTTAGGAAGAAAGCCACATGCAGGACTCTTCTCAATTTCAAGGTTGTGTCTGGTCCTGGCCAACTCTGCCCCAAAATGGGCAGTGGTGGCCAGAGAAGGGGTGTGAAAAAAGCACTTTAAAATGCACTGATTCAGGGCCTCATCTAGGCAGCCTTCTAGGGCACCTAGCTGGGTAAGTGTAGCCCTGTTGGGGTGTGTGTGATGGATAAGAGGTGAGAGTCTAGCGCAAACTTTGAAGAATTGGAAATCATCTTTTAAATCACTGAGAGTAAAAACTTTGCTTGGAAATGACCACTTGGGCTTCTTACATAATGGCTGCAGAAAGGGGCTTGTGCAAATGACAGTAGGGTAAACTGGTGAGGTTTTACTGTTGATGAACAGTTCTTGAAACCATCCCTTAGTGTATTTATTGTACTTACTTTTCCATGTGTAGTATATAGAGGAGTATAAACAAGTCATTGTACGAAATATTAGTTTGTACTGACTTCGCTGATGCTTTTTATGTAGCCTGTTGTAAAACTAGGCAAATATCTAGATGAGTTGATGTACCCCCTGGAAGACCTCTGTGTTCTCCCAGGCGTACACATACCCCTGGTTGAGAACTACTGCTTTAAGAGACCAGTGAGTCATATACGCATCATTCAGCAGCCTCCAGTCTTGCCTGCTACCTCTCCTGTTGCCAGCACTTGCCAATACTCAGACATGAAAGAGTCTTCTTGTAAGCAAACCACAGTTATTCCTGTAAAATAAGAGGTGATCCATTTCCCCTCTTCAGCATTCTACTAAGTTAGAAAGCTAAGACTCTTGGAGAGCTGCCGTGGCTTAATAAAGCCAGTCTAGCTTAAAAAACTGAACTTTGTAATTAACATTCTGTTAGCATAAATGAGCAACATTGTTAATAAAATATAATGTGGTTTGTGACCAAAAATTTACAGCTAGATGAATATTAACAGACATATAAACCCACATCCTGCATGCATTGTTATTGTGAAATTGTTGGGTCTGACATCTAAGTGGCTCACTCCCCTGCATCAGGAGGGGATTGTTTTGGAACCATTACAATCTGGGACCTGGCCTGCAAATGCAGATGTTCACTCCAAGTGACAGAGCATGGGCCCCCAGTCAAACCAAACACTCTGTCCATCCAGAATAACTGTTAGAGTGCACCCCACTCACAGCTTCGTTTTCTTGTAAAGTTCTCTTCAAACATAAATTGATTTGGTGCAGTTTGTTTCTGAAATGCTTCCTTGAGTGATTAACATGATCCGTTACAATCCTCACAGGGGATCACTGCAGCAAATTAGTTAAATAGGAACATGATAGATAAGTTTTAATAATGTATACCTAATAATAAACATAACACCATACAGAAAATATAGAGTTACATAACTATTCTTGGAACTAGATCCCCTACCTTTATGACTGTTGGTTGCATATGAATGTGTTTGTTTTCTTTGCTGATTAGTCTTGTGCAGTAGTTTGGCCCTTTCCTTGTATTCATGTGCATTTGCTTGATTCTGCTAAGGCTGCTAAGCCAGGGTGGCAAAAAGGACCAGTTGTGAGGGTGGCTTTTATCTTATAGATGCTTATGCACTAGAAACTGGACTGAGACCAAATTAATTTCACAGACGTCAGATAATGGATTTTGGTCACTGCCAGTCTGGGCTGGATTTAAACTGGTGAGCCAGAAGAGAAAGGCTCCTGTTATCAGTTTTACCCTAAAATACACACACACACACACACACTCTCTCTCTGTCTATATATATATATATATATATATATATATATATATATATATGTCAGTGTTGTTGCCCTCTAGTGACTGGTGCATAGAAGGTGAGGGATTTCCTAGTGGGAAATCAAAGGAGATCTCCTTTAGCTTAAATGGTAGATGTTTGTCTTTGTGGAGCTGAAGAACCAAGGGCTGTCCTCCATGCCCTATATTTGTTTGTGTGATTTATATCTCTGTGTTTCTACAACACAGAGATTTGTTGGAATATCCCACTACCAATTATCTAACCCAGCTAGCCACCCTACACTTAGTTCACTTTGAGTTGCAGTAGAGAAGGAGTATGTTGGAGATTTTCAAGAGTAAATGAGAATTAAAACAATAAATGTGTTTGATTGCAGGTATAATGCTGGGCAGAATGGGTAACAGTGGAGTTCCCTTGGTCAGTTTTTGCCAGTGTTTAAATGAATCTGTCATGAAGATAGTGGCAGTTTCTGTGTGGTAAGTAGCTGTTTTATCAAGCAAAAATATAACTTTTAAAAAGTTGAAGTATATTTCAACAGAAAAAAATGCTCTGAGATGATGTAATCTTGTTTCCAGGCAAATTCATGGGGGACAACAACCTCAACTTTGTATGGCGTTAGTACTTGAAGGAAGTTATGCAAACATTCAAGGCCAGATGCTGGTCCCTGGCTCTGTTCCCTTTGCACCACTCCAGTGGCATAAAGAGGACAGAGAGCTGCCTCAACACAGATGCCAGGGATTCCCCTAACAAAGGGGAATCCCTGGGTGCCATAAAGCAACATATTTAGGTCTATGCCACCTGCTCCAGATGTAGATGGCATGGCCAGTGGTGTGGGCAGGGGCATGAAGGGACAGAATGACAGTGCATGGCCCTCTGGCAATCCCCAACCTGCAGAGTAGGCCCTAAAGGACCACTCTAGCCAAAATAACTTAGAATGCCCGTAAATTAGATTGGGGGCAAGTCTGACCCCAGATCAGGAGAATGGAAAGGTGGCTTAGACCTGGTATAACAAAAGTTAGCCCAGTAGAATTCATCTGTTTTTAGCAGAGCCAGCCACACATCTATACTCATGTCTGTCTCCTATCGAAATAACCCTCAGTTATTGCAAAATTGCTATTCCCCATTCTCGAGCAGTACAAATCTCTTACCAGTGTAGGTATATCAACACAATAGCAGTGTGGATGTAGTCTGACACAGAAATAGCTATACTGGTAAAGTCATCCTACTACAATCCCAACTGCACTGCTCCATGTCTGGTAACCTTTTTGACCAGTGGTCAGAGTGACTGGAAGTTCACTTGTCTTTAAATGGCCAGTGCATGCTTCATAGCTGCACCTGTGGGGTTACAAGCTACCTAGTGCAAGAGAGAGCATAAATCCTTACCAATAGAAAAAGTATAGCCCACCTTCATTCCCACTTCCAGATCCCATGACAAGCACAGCTCAGACAGACCTAGGCATCTGGTTCTCTGTTTTATGCACTTTATACCATAGACCTAGCTGGTTGTAAATGAGCAGATCTGAAGTTAGGTTACTAGAAATATCCATTACTTAGAAGACCCTGAAGAATACGCAAAATTGTAAAAAGTTCCAGGGCCTAGAACTTTTCAAATCCTTCCACGGATTAACAAAAACATTCTAACTTGGGAGGAACATTCCCTGAAAAGCAATAGAAATGCATCTGTCTAATAGTAGCCTTTGGCACGATAAAATAAATCTTAGGGCATGTCTACACTGCAATTAAAAACCTGCAGCTGGTCCTTGCCAGCTGACTCGGGGTTACGCATTTCAGGATAAGTGGCTGATTAATTGTGGTATAGACATTCGAGCTGCAGCCCGAGCTCTGTGGCCCTCCCACCTCGCAGGGTCCTAGAGCCCAGGTTCCAGCCCAAGCCCAAATGTCTATACTGCAATTAAACAGCCCCTTAGCCTGATCTCCGTAAACCCGAGTCAGCTGGCATGGGCCAGCTGCAGGTGTCTAATTGCAGTGTAGACATACCCTTAGATTCACTACTTGGCTCTTGCATCTCCCATAGCCAGTGGCAGATTAGCCACTGCATCAACGGGGCCCATGCCCGGGGCCCACGGACAATTGGGGTGACCCCTTGCCCCAACCCGCTCCGCCCACCTGGCACGCCTGCTGGGGAGCGGAGTCAGGGCGTGGGGGCTTGCCCTGCTCCACCTGCCTGGTGGTCCTGCCAGGGAGCAGGGGAAGCCCCCGTGCCCTGACCCCGCTCCCTGGCAGGAGCGCTTTGGGGGTGGGGGAAACACGACTGCAGGCGGAAGGGGTGGGGAGGGACCTCCAGTTCCTCTGGTCCAGGGCCCTGCAAAAGCTCAATCCACCTCTGCTCATAGCTTTATCCCTAAAATGCTGCTCTCAATTTCTGGGATGCTGTTAAAATTAAATGTGTGTGTGTGGTGGGGGGCGGGGGGGATGACTTTCAAAATATAGTTGACATTCGCTCTTTACATCAATGTCACTAATTTAAGAATGGCTCTTCAGCACTTTTGTGAACATTCTTAATAATGAGTAAATACTGCTACTACATCATTAATACATTGTAGTTACATAGCACCTTCCATCTGAGGATCTCAAAGTGCTTTGAGGTAAGAAAGGATCACTGCAGCAGCAGCAATGCCCACCTTATAACCTTTAGCCCAGAGATTACAGCACTCACTGGGAATGTGAGAAACCCAGATTCAATTCCCCCCTTTCTTCCGGAGGAGGAGAAAAGATTTGAATGGAGGTCTCCCACCTCGCTCTCAACCCATGACTGTTCCATTGTGGATAAATATTTAAACAGTCATGAGGAGAGAGAGAGAATGACTCTGTAGTCCAGTGGTTAGAGATCCTGGTCCACTCCCCCTGCTCCAGTCACTGTTTCGTTATTTATCCACACTGGAACATCTTCAGCAGGAGACACTGTGAGCAACCTCCCCTCCCCAAAACCAGAATATCCGATAGCTCAGTGGTTAGAGCAGTCTCCTGAGACGTGGCAAACCCCTGTTCAAATCCAGGGAGGAGGGAACTGAACCGGGTCTCTCACATACCAGGTGACTGTGTTAACCCTTGGGCTGTTATAAGGTGGGTACCAGAACCACCTCTTCTTCCTGTTAGGGTCCCATTCAGACTCTATCTGGTAGGCAGGCTCTGAGCATGCCTTCTGGATCAGGTCTTATATGCAACTTAGGTGTCTGAGCGCCTACCTTGTCCTGGTCTGTGACTCACACTGGGGCCTCGGCAGGAGATAGGTATCTGGACCCCAAGAGTGAGGCAGCAGTGCGTGTGCCCAGAGGCAGAAAAATAGGCACCTAGGGAACTATTACCATGAAAACGTAGGTCCCGAGTGAGTTTAGGCACCTTCGGGACTCAGTGATAGTTTTGTGGGTCACAGTGGAGCCAAAACTGGAACTAAGGCACCTAAGTGCCTTTGTGGACCTGGGCCTTAACTACTATGGTGATGGGAACCTTAAAATGCATACATTGAGGGAGAGATTAGATATACACTGCTTTATTAACAAATTGTATTTGAGTGTGTTGTGTGTGTCCTACAGGCCAGTCAGTAGAAAACAGTATCATTGCTAATAATTTGATATAAAAACATTTTCCCAGAACTTGTGAATGGAAAAGGAACAAGGGTCCAGTCCTACAAGACGCTCCTATGAAATTCTGAACACCCTCCATGCTTATTAAACACTGAATGGTTGAGTCCTAAGTCTGTATTGAAATGAAAGTACAGGAACTTGTTATCTCACTAAAGTGTTTGGTGGAAATGATCTGGCTCATAGTGATAAATCTCCCTCTCTCTTCATGTAGGTATTTTCCTTTTGGAATAGTGTTTCTTATTGCTGGCAAGATCTTGGAAATGGATGATCCTACAGCTATTGGGAAGAAGTTGGGCTTTTATGCCATTACTGTGGTTTGTGGTCTGGTGGTTCATGGACTGTTCATTCTGCCAATGATGTACTTCTTTATCACCAAGAAAAACCCCATTGTTTTCATCAGAGGGATTCTTCAAGCCTTGCTAATTGCTCTGGCCACATCATCCAGGTATTAAGCACTGATATTACTAAATACCTCTGAGGTCCTAATTAGAGCTGTCTGAAACTTGGAAGTTCAGGTGCGCAGGAAATGTCAATATTTCAAAATTTGATTTCATTCCAATTCTGGACCCGATGAAAAATGAAATATACCCCCCAGGATCTCAGCAGCTGCTGAGTGAAATTGCTGCTATTTGGTGGGTGACCGCTATGAAACTGACAAGAATCATGTCAGTTTCACTCAGCAGATGCTAGGGCTTCCAGAATCTGTGGTCCAATGTGCTAATTACTGTCAATATTATAAGCATCATTATCCCCATTCTACCAACGGATAAACAGAGACACAGAGAGGTTAAGTGACTTGCCCGAAGTCACATGGAGAGTCTGTTCCAGAGCTGAGAACAGAACCTAGGAACTTCCATTGTCTCCTGGGCTACCTAGTCTACACTGCATCCATATATTCCTGAAATCATAATGGTTCCAACTAAAGGCCATAAAAATTAAGGGACTGTCAGCATCTCTATTATAAATTTCATTTTTACAGGATGTTTATAAAATTTAATAACTTGCTAACTGAAATATAGTACAGTATATTTTGCACAGTGAAATCAGGAGCAAATTGCGTTTTGGGTGGCTTTATTAGTTCTAATGAAGTTTGAAAGTTTAAGGCTATTTTTTAAGTAGAACAACACATAAAAGTTTGTCGCTTCAGGTGCATTTGTATTCCCCAGACTCACAGATGATGATGATCTTACAGTCATAGATCTTAGTTGTTGGAAAAGACCTTTCAGGCTCCCTCTCAACACTCTCCCCTGATCCCACTAAGGTTTCCTCAGTCCTGGTTCTGAAAACCTCTAATGCTGGTGACAACACCTCTCTGGACCATTTATTCCATTACTTAATTCCCCTTAGTCTAAGGACATTTTCTTATCTATTCAACCTGAATTTTTCCCTCTTTAGGACTTGTGTCTCTCATTGTTTTACCTTTCTCAGCTCCAGAAAAAAGTGCCCCTTTCTCTTCTTCCAGTTTGTACTTTAGAAAGATAATGGCATTTTTCACCAGGTTAGAATCCTATACTTACCAAGTGTGGTCTTACCGGGGCTTTATAAAATAGCACAGTTACTTCCTTTGTCATACAATAGATTCTCTTCCTTCACATTTGTGAGTTCATATCCAATGTATTATTCACCTGATCTTTTCTGCATTATTGCTTTCTAAACAGCTATTTCCCCTTTTGATTGAAGCAGGTCATTATTTCTTCCTATGTATTTTACCTTTGGTTTCTCTCATCATCTGTCTGCCTATATCTCTGAGCCCATCAGATCATTCTGCAACTATTAGCTACCTTCTCTGTAGTTTAGTCTCTAGGGTACGGGTTGATCATGGTATCATGAATTTTTCAAAGTTTCTTTTCTAAAATGTACCAAAATCTTAAGTCATAGATATACAGCAAAAGTCAGGCCTGATTTATAGTGACCAAACTACAGACCCAACTGTCTAAACTGTGTTTTGTGTTTACACAGCATTCCTTGATAGTCTGCAATGCCAGTACGGACACAAGCAGAAAATTGTGCACATTCTCAAATGACTCTGTGCATAGCTTTGTATGCTGCATGTGCAATTGCCCGTTTGCACCAACAGATGCATTTTTCTGCAAGTGCAATGTAGACTTCTTTTTTAAAAAATATACATTATTTGGTGTTTTTCCTCTTACATGGTAGCATCTTGTGATGAGATAGTTGAACTTTTCACCTTGGTGATAGTGAGAAGAATAGATACTGCATATAACTGAGTTGTTGCCAAAAGAACATGCACAAATAATTGGTTTTGGAAAGTAAAGCTGCTTCTCCTGACAGTCATCACATCTGTATCTGATTAAGTACTACTTGCCACAAAGGCAACAAATTAATATTAATAATACAGGCACTGGATTATCAGATCATTTTAAAGCAGAACAAAAGGTTGGCCTACTAATGTGTCTCTACCATATGTTTCTGCATCAGTGCATGCCTACATCTAATGATAGACAGAACACTGAAAACCACCGGGTGTGGAAAGATTTCTTTAGTTAAAGGTCGTAACTATAGAAAAGACATACCATGCACAAAAAGTGAGACAAATCACTCTTGGGAGATTTCCCTGTTCATGTCAAGGGCCAGCTGTTTTCTTTGCCTATTATTATTAGTTATTATGGTAGCTCTTGGAAAACCCACTCAAAGATCAAGGCCACACTGTACAAACACCTAGCAAAGATAGTCTCCATTCCAGTGAGCTTACAACTACAGGTAAACAAGACAGACAAATGGGAGTGGAGGGTGCAGATGGGAAGGATGAAGTGTTTTAAATACAGATTATACTGGATAAAGCCATGGCCAAAAAGTAAATTATTCTTCACCTGGCTCTTTATATGTAGCAACACTAATGTAGACTATGACAAAGCTTAGTGAGTCTCTAGTGGATAATTCATCTTTTTACTGAATTTAGTGTTGGTGAAAGATGATGGAATGATAGATCAGGAGTCTAAATACATCTAGCTAACCACAGATCCGGTAAAACAAGGAAGTGCTAGCGCAAGCCTTCCCACACCAGCTCCTTAATTTGCCTTATCTTTGTTTTCCAGGGATCCTTTTTGAGGGTCATTCCCAAAGCTAATTGAGTTCTTGGCACCTCCGCCAAGACTGCAAGTAAGGGTGCCACTTTGTGGAAATGGTGCTGGTAGCATTGGGATGTGAACTCCTGTCCACTACAGGAACTGTAAGCCACCAAGCAGTCATCTCATTGCAATGACTTTGCTGACCTAAGCATAACTGGAACCCATAACCTATAAGTGAAGGGTTCTCCATCCAACAATCAGTCCCCATGTGCTGTCCAGTTTTATCACTTTAGATGCCAATGACATACTTGGCATTTGTATGGAAATGTCAAACATATAGGGCAAAATTCTGACTTATTTGCACATATATATTGGTGGAGGGCGGAAAGGGCAGAAGTTTCTTTTACCCTCCTCCTCATCCCCCCAAACAGCGCACCCAGACAGGACCATCGCACAACATGTGCTTGTTTCCTTTCATGTTTGGCAGGGGGTCCCAGTGATATACTAGGTAGCATTCCATATCCCCAAGAGGGTGTGTGGCCAGCGAGTTTGGGTGGTGATCCCAGGCTCTTAGGCCCTTGGACATTGTTCAGCTTTTGTGACAGGCACAAAGGGAGGCTTGGCTCAGGGAACATCTGTCGCTGTTACCATTCCTCCCCCCAGGCACCTCTCGCAGTGTGAAGGACAGAATTTGGCTAATAGATAGAATGCCCCTTGGTTTGATTATAATTTCCCTAGAACATGTAGAGGGTTTTTTTCTCCATAGTCATCTTTCTACAATGTCAGTGAATCAAAGGCAGCATCTTCTCAATAGTGCATCCCATCAAAAGAACCAGTTCTCTTTTCCTCTGCACACAGCATAAATAAAAGGTGAACATTTCAAGGGGCTTTTTGCTTCTTATGAAACTCTGAAACCTTGGCTCTTGTGCAGTGTAAATTAAAGACAGATTTAACAAAAGGGGGGTGTAACAATTCTAGATTAAGTCACCTTGTTGACTTTCTGGAGCAATAATAAGAATTAGGATTCATTTGCAAGATAAAGAGGCAGGGCTAAACAGCTGAAGAAGGTGTTTTTTCTATAGAGACTGGCTTTTCTTTTCTTTTGTGGCCTCCGTTAGAGCTTTGCATAACTGAAATATTGGTTTGTATTCAATCCTTGCCGCTGTACAAGCACCAAAATGGAGTGGGATAAATCTGTAATTGTTTTGCAATTGCTGGTCAGTAATACAGTCCTGAGTAGGACAAGATGCCTCCTCTCTTTACTAACGGCTTCAGGAAATTCTGAAGCATATTTAGCTATTCAAAAACAGTGCTTTAGATTTGGCCTCAAGGTATGGGTCAAGTGTTAAAACCTAACAGTTTCCTCAGCATTTGACATTAGACCCCAAAAGCTGCTTTTACTAACACTCAGTTAGGCCAGGTCTACACCAACAAGTTAGGTCCACACAGCTACATCACTGAGGGGTGTGAAAAATGCTAGATTTGAGTTTCATTGAAAACTGCAAAATTTAGGACAGGCTTTCAGAGATTAGTGATCCTTCTGATTGAACTTGGGCCAATTTTCTTGGGAACCTAGCACAGTCTATGGTTCCTAGTTGAAACCATGCAAAACTCAGTAGCTTCATATCATATCGTATCATATCAGTGGCTTCATAACCTCTTGGGCTGAAAATAGGCCCCAAAATTAAAAATTTTGGGTTTTGCTGAGTTTTGCTTTAATTTTCAGATTTGTTTGAGCCTGAAACTGAAAGCAAAGTTTAAGGATGTGAAACAAGAAGAAAAGGTTCACATAAACCCCACATGAACCAGAATTTTCAAGTTTTATTCTGCTGTCCTGAGTGGGTTACTGTCTGTCTGAACAGCTAGTTTCCCAAACTACCACCTGCATATCCTAACCGCAAGAGAGCATGTGGGACTTACCTCATCTTTAGTTGGAGTTTTTTATTATTTTTAATGTGGCATTTGGTAGGTAGTCTGTGTAAGATAAGAAAGAGTCATGAAGGATTGTTATTCATATGTTATGCCCTCTGGATGCATTAAACTTATAATAATGTAAAAAACTTTGAAAAAAGAATAAACATTTCCCCCTCCTCTCCATACAAAGAAACACAAGGATTCATTGTAAAAGAAGCTGTTGAGTTGCAAGAGATGAAGTTTTTATAAAAGAGGTGGATGTCACTGCAGAACTCTAAGTAGCTCAAAAGTGGTAATAATAGATTTTAAGTTAATTATTCATTATTATTGGCAGCTATGCCTATGGTTGAATTGCCTAACACTGTCCATTATAAGATGTTGGTTTCTGTTTTACATTTATATTCCAGTAGCACCTGGAGGCCAACTAGGTCAGGGCCCCATTGTGCTAGGCGCTGTACAAATCTATTACAAGTGATAGATCCAGCCCTGTCTTTTTGATTGAGTTTACAATCAAAGAGACAAGACATAACTGATGGATGAGATGAACAAGCAGGACAGGGTAAAGGGCAAGGAAGAGGAGAAGAGAGAACAAAAATAGGATGTGTGCAATTCTTGGCCAATAAGGAGCAGTAATTTCAATTTGCCACCAACCTAGCCATTCTCAGGTTTGTGATTTGATCGCTAGGGATCAAAATGGGTTACAGTTATATGGCTGCTTAGCGGTGTGTGCGAAGTGAACCAGTGGTCTCTGTCTCAGGGTATGTCAACACAAATTGCTATCATAGCACTGCAGCTACACTATGGTAGCACTTCAATGTAGACACTGCCTATGCTGACAGGAGGGGTTGCCAAGAGGAAGCAGCTATACTGACAGAAGAATTCATCCAACAACCTAGTGATGAAAATCCACTCCCCTGAGCGATGTAGCTGTTCCCAGTGTAGGCCAGCCCTAAATCTTCTCCTTAGTGCACAGATCTCTCTGTCCCAGCTGGCTTCTTTGGTTGCAGCATCAGCAGAGAGGGTAAGGAATGAGCAGGCACAGACACTCAACTGTACTTTCACTGGTCCAAAGAAGTGATCCCACCAGTTCACCATGGTTGAGGAACCTTGCACTTTATTGTATCTGATCTGTGGACAAACAGAGGACTTCAGTCCCCAAGGCTATTTATCTGACATCTTTCACCAGCACTAAATTCACTTGGAGGGTTGGGAGGAGAGAGTTTTGTAGAGTTCAGCTCAAGGAGCAACCTGTTTTTAAAATAATCCTGTTTACTGTGTAGCCATTATAAATTGTTGCCTAAACAGGTATTTTATTTTTGGTTTGGTGTCAATACTCAGTAGGCACTGGCACAATCTTAAGGGCGTACACTGCCCTCAGTCTGTGTTCAAAACTCCCATTGTTAGTAGGAGCTGAGGCCCTTAAATTTAATAAGCATGGGGGATAGGGGGAGAAATCCTGTGCAGGCACAGGATCAGACTTACATTTTAATAAAACTGCACTATTTACTGTATGCTTGAAGGGAGATGGGGTGGGCCTGAGACATGTCCTCTATCCCTATTGGAGCCTTGAGGAGATCCTTGCCTTTCTTTGGTTTACATCTTACCCTGCTTCAAAGCTTATCATCAGGGCTATCAACTTTCTGTCTAAGGAGGACGGGATGGAACTTCCTTCCGAAAGTATCAACAGTGAAATTTTGATTCGAGAGGCATCACAACTGAGCTGTATGAGACACTTTCCTTCCTTGACCCTTTGGTGGCTAAACACACAAAATGGCTTCTGCAGCATCTCCAGCCCTTGCTTTCTACCTTTCATAGGTTAGAAGGCCAGAAGGAACCATTGTGATTATCTGGTCTGACCGCCTGCCTAACACAGGCCATAGAACTTTCTGAATAAATCACTGTTTGAACTAGAGCATACCTTTTAGAAAAACATCCAATATTGATTTAAAAATGTGTAGAGCGGGAACTGAACGATTGTCTCTTGCGTAACAGTGCAAAGCAGACTTTGCACATACACGCTCAAGTGCCTTGTGCTCATTAAACACAACTGACCTGCTCTTGCTCTCACAGAAGCCAATGACAAAACTCCCATTATCAGTGAAGCCAGATTGGCCTGATACATAAGCAGACACAGAAGCGAAGATAGGAAGTAGGGCTTGAATGGATACAGCATTGAATATGATCTATATGCAGGGGAAGAGAGATGAGTTTGCTGCTTTTAATGTTAGTCCCTGAGGATAAAACAGCTTTCAACATGTGTTTGGTTTTGGTTTTTGTTTTGGATGTTTTGCAGCTCAGCCACATTGCCTATAACTTTCAAGTGCTTGCTGGAGAATAACCATGTTGACAGAAGGATTGCCAGATTTGTGTTGCCTGTTGGGGCCACGATCAACATGGACGGAACTGCCCTCTACGAAGCGGTGGCAGCAATCTTTATTGCTCAAGTAAATAATTATGAGCTGGATTTTGGACAGATTATTACTATAAGGTATAAACAAAAGCCCAGCAACCTTTCCATTTGACTTATTAAATCTGTGATGTTCTCTCCTTTGTGTATCAAGCACATTACTGCGGCTGCAATCTTCAGTTCAAAGCTTCCTGTAAGATCAGGGCTGGTGTGGAGGGAAATCTTATTAGCACTATTAAAATAGACATGAACGGAGAAATATATTGCATTTCAATTTATTAAATTGGCTTTTTTTGTCCTTCGCTTTTTGGCCAGTTGTAGCTCATTCATTTAGGATTACAACTTTGTTGCTAGCAGTGTTTAATTTTTTCCCCTTGAATCCTATAAAAAAAAATGAATCCCTCCAAATCCCTGTGCTGTTGGGGATGCACTTCCAGTGCATAGGACGGGGAGTATGTAAAGACCAGCCCCTTCCCTCCACGAATAACTTTAAACATTGTAAACTTCAAAGGTAAGCTCCTCAGCAATGAGTTCTGCCCTTTACACCACAGGAGGGCCAGAGCAGCGTTCAGGAACCCTAAGTACCACAGCAGACCAGGGGAGGATTCATCAAGTGCAGGCAATATGGAAGACAGCTGTAAGGTTGCCTCCCAAGGATCCCTCGCAGGTCTTGATAAAACAGGGGCATGCTGGGCACATCAGGAATGAAGCATGGCAGAGAAATTCCAACTGCATGGCCCATAGGGCAAGCCCAAGGAGGCTGCTGTAATTTACGCCTGCAGGGCTATCTACGTTACAGAATGGGTCTCCTCAGGTTTTAAACATGGCTTCTACTGCTGCTGCTTGTAAATTCTCACTGGCTAGAGAGCCCTGACTATAGATTCTATATTTTAAATAACTTCTTCTTGAAAATAGTGTAACCAATCCTAAATAGAAAAAAATATTCCAACCAGTTAACTATTGCCAGAATGATTTCACTGCCTGCCAAAGAACGCCTCAGGGAGCGAAACCTGCAGGTTTTTAGCAAGGAACGAATGATTAGAAAAACATTCATATAATGAGTAAGGCCTGACCACATTAGAGATCGACCTACCATCTACCCTCTGACCTCATCTCCATCGTATCTGGGCATGTTTACACTGTTGTGGCCTGCACATCTTCAGTTCTAGTGTGTATAAAACCTGAATGACAACAGCAAGAAAGTTTTTTCAATTAGCTTTTTCCTATAACTGGGGTCTGCTTATGAATTAATGGGAAAGTTTGGTCAAACTAGAAAAAAAAAATCAATCTGGCCCATATGAGCTGTTGCCTTCTCGCCCTGTACTATAAGTGAGAATGGTCATGTGCAGGACTATCGATATGTCTACTCAGCTGGGAGAGACAATTCACAGCTCAAGTAGCCATACATGTGCTAGCTGTGCTCAAACTAGCGTATGCTAAAAATAGCGTGTGACTGCAATGTGTGTGACGGCGTGTGACTTGGCCTAGTCACCTGAGTGCAATCTCGGCCAACCTCCTGGGTACATATTTGGGTGGCTAGCCCAAGCTGCCTCTCATGATGCCGAGGCCACATTGCTATTTTTAGCACACCAGCTCGCGGAGAACTAGCACATGTACATCTATACACAGCAGCTGGGACGTGTGATTCCCAGCTTCTGTGTAGACATACCCTTAGTCTTTGTGATCTATGATTTGGTTACACTTTAATTAGAGATGGGCCCAGAACAAAGATAAAAACAAGTGGTATGTTATAAAAATCATCCAAATGGAAGAGGAAGATGGAAAGGGTGATCTGGAAGATTAGAGAACAAGAAGGATGATGGGAGATGGAAAGAATGTATATTGTAAACTGCTCAGAGCAAAACCATGTCTGCTCATTTGCCAAGCACAGGCTTCATGCCAATAAATAAGGGGATATAAGTAAAGCCAGAGTAGGAGGAAAGGGACAAAGGAAGATTAAAAACAAATCAAAGAGAGGAAGGAAATCAAGGGTAGAATGGAAGGAAAGAGAGGGCGAAAACAGATAGTTAAAGGTGATCGGCCCCACAACAAAATCTAATCTTGAATTCCACCACTGAATCTAACCATCTTCGGTCTAAGATGGGACAAACCCTCTCTAGATTTAGCTGCTCCCACGCTGGGAGATTTGAAATCTGGATCCAAACCTGAACATCCCCAAATTTCAGGATGTTCTGGTTTGATTTTTTTTTTTTGTCCCAGCCTGTTACGAAGATAGGTTTGAGGGGGATCGAGATCTGGTACTAAGATTGCAAGGGCTTGTTGAGGCCCATCTCTGTAGAAGTGAAAGAACTAAAGACACTCTCCTAACCTTGCCAATTTCCTTTTAATGTAATTATGCCAACAAACATCTCTATTTGGGACCATTGTTTAGTGGCTGAATTTGTGAAGTTGGCCTGAAAAGTAGCATGAGCAACAGCAGAATTCCCTGATTTTACTAATTAAAGGCCCTATACTTGCTCCCAGGTAAGTCATTGGTAGTTTCACCACTGACTTTAATGGGAGCAGTAGCAGGTCTAAATCCTGGTTGGCAACCGAGTCAGAGATTCTGTTCTGAAATAGTTTGGTGTCCAGGGAACCTTTAACATTCACCACTGAATTTCATTTCCATTTCGTACATTGAGATGACATTCCTTTCTGTTTAGGCTAGGCACACCACCATGGTATCCAAATGCCACACAAGCTTTAATTTTTTTCAACTTGCTTATAAATCTAAATTTTCACTCTCCCTCTACCCACATAAGGAATTTATTTATGTATTGTGGGCAAGCTAAGACTCCTAGGTTCTTTTTATTATAGCACCATGGATTCATTGTGTGGGTTTGAGTAAGTCAATGAACATCTCTGTTCCACAGTGTCCTCATTGGAAAATAGGGATAACAACAGTTTGAGGCTTAATTAACTAACATTTGTAAAGAATTTTGAAATCATGGGATGACAGGTACTGTATAAATGCAAATGGTTATTACTTACTATTTCCTTTAGTAAGTCACCCACTTACTGTCTTTATATTTATGTTTTGTCT
Organism: Chelonia mydas; assembly: GCF_015237465.2. Lineage (NCBI taxonomy): Eukaryota > Metazoa > Chordata > Testudines > Cheloniidae > Chelonia > Chelonia mydas. Next base: position 94,971,880 of record NC_057854.1, read on the forward strand.
TTTCTAGTAGCTGGCCTAACTCTCTTCCTCCTGTCTACCTCTTTCCATCTGTCAACCTACCCAATCATTTATGCTCCTGGAAAAGGGAATCCATTTTCCAAAAGAGCACTAATTAAATAGAACACTGAACAAGTATGTAGTAGAGAGCTTAAGCCTGCATGGAAACTAATATTTGTATCAGAGATGGTCTCAAACTAGAATCCTGATCTAAGACTCCCCCCACTGAACATGGGGAAGAGGAACTCAGAATGGTACCCTCAATCTGAAAACACCTAAGCTTTGTCTCACCTAGATCATGATCCAAACACTCTGACTCAGTCCCATTTCTTATTTGAAGTCAGACATTTGGTTCAATACTCAGTGTCAAATAAAAATGAATTTTTCAGTTCATTCATTCACTATTTGTATTGCGATAGAGCCTAGAGTCCCCAGCCAAGATTGGAGACTGGCACCCATTGTGCTAAATACTGTACAAAGACGTAGTGAACGGCAGTCCTTGTTCTGAGGATCTTACAGACTAAGTAGATGAGGCAGGCAAAGGGTAGGAGACAGGAAATATTATTATCATCCCTGTTTTACAGATGAGGAACTGAGGGATATAGAAACTAAGTGACTTGCCCAAGGTCACACAGGAAGCCTGTGGCAGAGACAAACTGAATCCAGAGGTCTTGAGTTCCAGCCTAGTTCCTTAATCACAAAACTATCCTCTCTTTTCCAGAGGATGGAATTTTAAGTCTGCCCTCTTCCTGCCTGGCTGAAAAATACGAGAATCAAACAGGAGTAGTGACTGGTTTCTATTTTCCAGAAACATAAGAGAAGGATGAAATCATTCATGCTTGCTTCATACTTAGACCCAAATAGATGAAACCAGGATCTAGGATGAGATCCTCACCCCTACTCCCGTTCATATATGCTGGCTAGAAGGGCTAGAACAGCATAAAAGGACTGGCAGAGGAGGATTCCCTTGGTGCAGGAACTACAGACATCATCTATTAGGTTCGTTCCAAGGACCTCCTTGCAAGCCTTGACATAGGTTTTACACTGAGGGTGGGTGTGTATCAACTTCAAGTCTGCAGTATGCAGCATTGAAGAGATTCTGGGGACAGGCTGACATCATTGAGACAGGCCCCCACAACTGTTTAAATTACACTGAAGGCTGCAAAGCAGCCTAGAATCAGGAGGGTGCAAAAGTAGCTTAAAGCCACTTTAGCTGCCCTCCCTTCCCTTAAGGTCAGAAGTTCTGTGCCATGGCTTAGAGGCGCAGTGCAGAATCTTACCACTGGAGCTCACCCACTTGGCTATAGGCATAAAAGATGAAAATGTAGCAGGCTAATGTGTCCCATTCTAGCCATCTGGCTGATTTCTAATCACAGTTCATCAACTCCTGTTGCCGTGGCTTGTACGTGAGTGATTCTGGTCCAGAAACAGTCATGTAGAGATACTTTGTGTTATTGCCAGCCATGTGATATGGCTGTAAAATCTTATTGTTCCTCTTCTTGTTTAAAGTATCACAGCAACAGCTGCCAGCATAGGTGCTGCAGGGATCCCACAAGCTGGCCTTGTGACTATGGTCATTGTTCTGACATCAGTTGGGCTGCCTACAGATGACATCACTTTAATTATTGCAGTTGACTGGGCATTGTAAGTAACTTAGTGTCTGAACCTTCCTTCCATCTGCAAATCAAGTTGTTTTTCTGTACTCTGCATGTCAATCCATAGACGCTTAGGGTGTCACAGCTGTCATTTCTGCACATCATAATCACTGGGAACTTCACAGAGACAACAGGGATAGAACTTGAAAAGGCACCCAAACTAACAGAGACTCCTCATTAGCAGTATAGCGTCTGTGGCCAGAGCTAGCTGAATAAATAACAAATAATTTATTTTGAATTTCAGCTCTTTCTTTGTGAATTGCCCATGAGCAGATTTAAACTTTCATATCCTTCATTATTCAAAACTGTTCAAGTTTTTGGTATCTAGATTATGAGCAGTTCAGGTCTTAGCTCTGATAATGCACAGGCCAGGTCTACAGAGATAATCTAAACAGTTCAGCATTTTATCAGTTAACTCAACTGTTGGCATTCGTGTTCAGACATGATAACATTTTGCAGTGTAGATGAGGCCATAGTTGAGCAGTTCTGATTATATCCAGTAGATATAATACCCTCTCTCTCTTTACAATAGCTGCTTTTCTTTTATTCTAAGTAAGTCCAACAATCTTACATTTCTTCATGATTCCTCTAAATACAGTAAAGATCCATCGCACAAGATGCTACAAAAGTGCAATTACAAGTTCACTGTATTTTATTTAAACTTACCACACTAAAAGAACTTTATGAAGTATTCGGGGGGAAAAAGTTGGGCTTGTGGCCTTTTTTGTTTCTGTAGGAGGCTTAGACAGCCTGAAGGTTGAGTATTTTTTTAAGTTTATTTTTTACTTTCAAAAATATCAGGAATGTCAAGTCTGGCTTTTCTTGGTTTTGCTGGAGAACTTCTCGGATGTTCCTGGGATGTTTATTGTGACCTCTAACCTTTAAAGGGCAAGGGTGTTGAATCTATAACAAAGCCATTCTTTAACAGATAACAAAGCTCAACAAAAACAAGGTGTTTAAACACACTGACTAAAAAGCTCTTCCCGTCTCAATTACTTGGCTCTGACTCAATACTTGTAAAGTCACCATTTCACTATTTGTCTTGTCATCAGAGCCTTTCAGCTTAGACAAGCCTTGAATTTCTAGTGTAAAACCAGCAGAAATTTAAAAACAACAACAAAAAACCACTTCAGGCTCTATAAAAAGATCAAAGAAGGTTGCATGCCCAATTTTTTTCTTTTGCAGGTCACCTTGAGTGAGAAGGGCATACTTACATTTCTTGGACTAGTGCTTGGCAGTTTCATAAACCTATAGGTGCAGAGTGAACTGATCTGTCCATACTGTGGCTAGCTTTACAAATATTTTCATCATTACATTTGGGGGTAGAAAAACATAAAGTTGCTTAAATGATCTGACAGAATTGAAATCTCCATTACAATGCATTAGTTGTATTGCTTGTAGAATAACTCATTTAGGTAACCTTAGTGGGTACGTGAATTTAATAATTTTATCCAGTGCCCAAGAAAAAACATACACACACTTCTTACCTACTTTGTTAAAATGTTGAGTACAAGTTTTGTATCTGATTATATATAATTGTACCCTCTTATCAGACCCCAAAATAGCTTCTTCCCACTCAAAGCTGCCTCTAGGCAGAGCCCAAAGCTAACCATCTAACATGTCTTTCCAAGAGTCAAAACTTGTTCACAAGCTAAGAAAAAACTTGTAAGATTATAACAGCACCTCCTGCAAACACCTGCTGTAACTACATTTTTGCTTTTTACTTTTACTTGTGAAGATCTTCATCAAAGCAGAGTCAAAAGCAGTAAGTTAAGGCTAAGAGGGATAGATACATCTAGGTCCAGATTTTTAAGTGCAGTAGACATGCAATTTTCATGTGTAGTTACTGTAACTGTATATGTAATTTGGATAACTGCATGGAGGTGCATCTAATTAGGCATGCAAATATACTTGCAAATTAGGCATGCATAAAGTGTATGAAAAGTCTGGCCCATAGAGTTTAAATCCACTATGTTCTATATGCTTTGAAATCTGAGGAGTACGATATTGGACCTTCATTCACTTTTATAAGCCAAACATTTGAATGATTCTGAATCTCAGTTTTATTATACAAATTCATAAATTAAGTTACACTGAAAACTTTATCATATTGGTGTTTCACACACAAAAGGATACAGTTAGTTTGAAATACATGCAGTGTAGCTGTAGCCATATTGATTCCAGGATCTGAACGAAACAAGGTGGGAGAAGTATTACCACACCTACCTTGTCTCTCTAACTTGAAATATTGTCAACTGGAAATAATGTATTGAAAGTAGTTTCAGATACTACCCTTGTCCGTGAGTCCCATCAATATTTGTGGTTTTACAATCCATTTTTTAAAAATATTTTTCTTAGTATTGCTGTGTGAGACCCCTGTACAAACAAGGGGAAACAGACTGATTAACTGACTAAACAGGGAGAACACTGAAACTGGTCCCAGGATATGAGAATCGTGAAATCTATTATACAGATGTTGTCAAATGCACAAAGTCAATAAACTGAAAATATTCTCTCTCATTTCTTTCTGTCCTAGTCTTAACTGTTACTTGTAATGATAGCAGGTAAGGTGTTTTCAGACAGGAGTGTGATATAAGTTGACTGTTTCCTGTTAGTTTGATATTGCCGGGAAAGCATTGTTATTTGGGTATGTTGTTCTGGAAGACTGCAGACTCTGCTACACACAGTGATCTCCTTAACCAGCATTCTGGTTGCTGTGATTCTTCATTTATCAGGGACCTGCAAGATATTGATTGCCCTCAAGTCACTTGAGTTGAGGAACTTGACATTTTGCAGGATCAGTCCCCAAATCAGACAATATTCTGAGTTTTTAATATCTAAATACTCAAATACAAAACTATGAATAGAGGCAAATAGCTCACAGACTATGGAGAAAACAGCAATGATTATTCTTGAGTTGATTTTTTCTAAATATTTAAAGTGTTGAATCAGTATGTACCTGTTGCAGGTATGACTATTTCCAAGACAGAGCACCTGTCACCTAACACCACTGTTTTGTTTGTCAGAGACAGATTTAGAACAATGATCAATGTGTTGGGAGATGCCCTAGCTGCTGGAATCATGGCTCATGTCTGCAGAAAGGAGTTCACCAAGGATGGTGATGAGGTAAGAACAAAACAAAATGAGTCAGTCTGGAGCAATGAACTCCTTGTCAGTATAAAAATATTTTAAACATCAACATCTCACATTCATTTATTCTGGATGAAATTTATATTAATGGAAAGAACAAAATTAGGCTATGGATCAAAATTCAAACGTAGGTAATATTTGTAGCATTAGTGTAAAGGATTTACCTTTTTTTAGGACAGTACAGACGATATGTTATGGAGTTTAAACAATTGATTGTTGCCCTTTAATGAGGGTGATATTTTAAACTCTGAGGGTGGGAATAAGCGGTATCTCCAAACATAGGATAGCAGTTGGACTTCATCACTGTGCACCATCACCTAACTAAGCAGGTAGCATCAGAGTCATGGCTTTTTAAAGTCATTCCCAGGAGTATGACCATACAGTGCAAGGTATTTGTTTGAATAATATTAGAGAACCCAGAACACTATGTTGTGGGCTCTGTAGCGCATTGCACAAAATGCCATGTGCCTAGGGTGACCAGACAGCAAGTGTGAAAAATCAGGACAGGGGGTGGGGGGTAATAGGAGACTATATAAGAAAAAGACCCAAAAACTGGGACTGTCCCTATAAAATCAGGACATCTGGTCACCCTACACGTGCCACACGTAGGACCCTCAGGAATATGTATTAAATGGGGTCGGGGTGTAAACAGAGCTCTACAGAAGTTTTTTCCATGAAATTTTATCCATAAAATTTCTCTTTCCATTTTGGGTGAGTTCACAACTCGCAACATTTTGCTTTCTTGTGAAGTTTTGGGACAATGCTTTTTTTAGTATCAGATCATGCAAAAAGCCCACTCTCGCACAAAAAAAATCAGATTGTGAAATTATGATCCGAAGCAAGATGGCAACCATCTTTGTGCGTGTACAGAAAAGGGCAAATGAAGAAAATGTTCATGATCACAGTGAATATTGTAGCACAGCTCACAACACCCACTGCTAAAATAATCTTCCTCCCTCCACCACTGTGAACATGTCACTCCCCTCTAAAATCCCTCCACTGGCATCTTCACACCTTCTACATCGCATGCAAGCCCCTGCTTACATCTCTGCTTTTCTTTCCTCTTACTTCTTCTCACATTCCCTGTGCTCCACTCCCCTTGTTTCCTTCTCCCACTCTTCTCTTGGTGTTTTCTTCCATGCCTCACTTTACACCTGGAACTCCCACTCCTGGTGCAAAAGGTGACCCCTCTTCATTCAAATCCCTTTCTAAAACAGATTTCTTGCTCTAGCCCTATTGCTGCTAGTCCACCTAAGTGTTAGTCCCCAATCACTTCTGTTAATTGGAGTGACCCCAATAAACTTCCTCTGCTCAGCCAGGACAGCTTGTAACTAAGTGTTTCTCTCTCACTCTCCATGGGGCAGGACTGTCTTTTTCTAGGTCTTGCATAGCATCCAGCTCATGCAGAGCTTAACTAAATAATAGAAATAAGAATAGTAAATTATTATTGATCATTTCTCCCATTTTACTGCCCAATCTTTCTGGTGAATCCCATTGTCACTGCTTGATATGATGTGCTCAAAACATTCAAACTTTCATGTTTTGTTAGGAAGGGTCTTATATTGAGAGGTGCTGAGCACCCTCAACTCCCATTGATCACAGGACGGAGCCCTTAAAACCTTGGGTAAACTAGGAGTCTTTTTTAAGCATACAGACTAACAGAAAAATATTTAATCAATTATAAGGCCAGAAACTAACATTATGATCATCTCGTCTGACCTTCTGCATAATACAGGACTCCTGACATTTTATTACTGTATTTAGTACTATTAGTTTCCTTTGGAGGAAGATTCTTGAAACTCTGTCCTGGAGCATAGCGTTTCATTCAAAAATATAACCCAATCCCCCTAAAGGATTGTAAACTTGTTTGCAGGGAGATTTATTTTCTACTTGGCACTCAATAACCATTTTAAAACATACCATTAGTCGTCTTTATGTTTTGGCTGCACATTTAGTGTAGTCAGTCAAATATACCCAAAAGGCAGTTTGTCTCAGCTGCAAGCCCACCTCCTTCCTCTGCCAATATTTGCGTATTGTTTTCCCCATCAGACCATCTTGGTTTCTATTTTAAGGATATTTCAACACATTACTTGTGAAATCAATCAATAAAATCCTCTTTTCCTTTGAAACAGCACAGAGGGCAAAAACGTATGTTAGCTCAGAGGTCTAGATGATAGGTTGGTAAAAGGGAGGCAAGGAGGTGCCAAAGCATAGATAGACCAATGGTCTGTTCAATCTGGTGTCTTGGCTCAGCAGTAGCCTCCACATCAGAGGTAGGCAAACTATGGCCCACTGGCCACATCCGGCCCACGGGACCCTCCTGCCCAGCCCCGAGCTCCTGGCCCTGGAGGTTAGCCCCCAGCCCCTCCCCTGCTGTTCCCCCTCCCCCGCAGCCTCAGCTCACTGCGCCGCCAGCGCAATGCTCTGGGCCGCAGGGCTGTGAGCTCCTGCCGGGCAGCGCAGCTGCAGAATCGTGGCCTGACTCGGTGCTCTGCGGCTGGCTCCAGCCGGGCGGCACGGCTGCTTGTCCTGGTGCTCTGGGCGGCACGGCTGTAGCGCCGCCAGCCACCAGTGCTCCAGGCAGTGCAGTAAGGGGGAAGGGAGCGGGGGGGTTGGATAGAGGGCAGGGAAGTTTGGGGTGGTGGTCGGGGGGCGGGGATGTAGATAGGGGTCGGGGCGGTCAGAGGGCAGGGAACAGCGGGTTTGAATGGGGGTAGGGGTCCCAGCAGGGCAGTCAGGAAGGAGGGCGGGTTGGATGGGGCAGCAGGGGGCAGTCAGGGGCAGAGGTTCCAGGGGCAGAGGTTCCAGGGGCAGACAGGGAGAAGGGGTGGTTGGATGGGACAGGGGACCTGGGGGGCGGGGGGAAGTCAGGAATGAGAGGAGGGTTTGGATGGTGCAGCGGGGGGCAGTCAGGGGTGGGGGCTCCGGGGGCAGTCAGGGAGCGGGAGGGTTGGATGGGGCAGGAGTCCCGGGGGGGCATCAGGGAGTGAGAAGCAGGGGGGTCGGATGGGGGTGGGGTCCGGGCACAGCCTCCCCTAACCGGCCCTCCATATAATTTCAGAAACCCGATGTGGCCCTCAGACCAAAAAGTTTGCCAGCCCCTGCTCTACATTATGCTTTAGAGAAAGACAAAACCCCTCATAGCATCAGTAGTCAATAAGGAGGAGCCCCATGATAATGCAGTATTGTACATGACTCCATCTGGCCCAGAAACATTGGATTTGTAGCCCTTGTAACTTAGTAGTCTAACTAACTGTGGGCGTTTTTCCTACTCATCTCTTTTGAGGATCTTACTAAATTATTTGCTTTGATCAAATCCTGTGACAATGAACACTGATTGCAGGTTGATTATAATGTTTCATAAGTAGTTTTTCCTTTTTTCTTCCTTGCATTTGTTTACATTTAAGTTTCTTAGCTGTCTCTTGTTCATGCAGGAAGGAATAAAGAGCCAGATTTTTAAAGGTATTTAGACACCTAAAGATGCTAGTAGAGCTTTTGAAAATCCCACTAGGTACCTATCTGCATCTTTAGGTGCCTAAATACCTTTAAAAATTGGGCCCAGGGTGAATATAAATAGACACTCACTTAGCCATTCATCCCCTTTCTAAACAAAGGGAGATATACTGCCTTGAAGAATGGTTGAACTTCCAGTGATAACAACAGTTCTGCTGACGGACCAAGGGCCAGATTTACTAAAGTATTTAGGTGCCCAAAGATGCAGATAGGCACTTTTCCCCAACCCTCCTAATTGCCGATGCAGGTTAGGCACCTAACTCCCATTGACTTTCACTGGGAATTAGGTGTCCAACCTGCATAGGCATTTTTTGCCAGATAGGCACCTAGTGCAACTGCATCATTAGGATGGGATTCATTGCCTGTGTTTAGCAGTGATAATATGCAGCATCTTGCTGTTTCCCGCATAGGTGCCATTGATCTGTGAACCTAAACCCATCAGCATTCATCAAATCATGGCTTACCAGAGAAATGGATGTGTGAAGAACATGAGTGAGTCTCGTGGACCAGAAACAGTGAAAGCGTTTCAGCACCACATACCTATACAAGTGGAGCAAGAACTAAACCCAGCTGGGAACCACACAAAGAAATCCAACAGTAAAGACCACTGCACTATTGAAATCAATGAACTGGAAACAAATGTGTAATTGCTACGTTTGATGGTATCTGATACCCAGTGACCTGGTACCCAAATCACTACCTCACAGCTGGAGAGAGGACTCTGTCTTATATGGAAAAAAATGTGGAGTTATGGTCAGCATGCTTGTACCGGAGCTAGGAGATGAGCTGTGATCAGAAAAGATACAAGGGGCTTGAAAGAGATCAGGGGCTTCTTTAGGGGGATGATTTTAATACTGGGAAATTAACCAATGGACAACTTTGGTTCTTTCTGGGCAAACTGATTTGATTCCAGTATAGTATCTGACACTCCTTTTTTGCTTTGGCTTTTTTATTTAACCCCTTTTTAATTATTTCTGACGAAAGCCTTTTTTTTGCATCTCACTAATTACGAACATGGCATTTATGTAGATGTATTGCTGCCAGAAACTAATTCGCAAAACATATTGAAAGTGTGCTAATTTCATCTTCTCTTCTACTCCTTAAACAAAGAGTTTTCGTTTAGTTTTAGAATAGCACTAAGAAAATTGCACTGATCTCAAGAGGCAAATCTTTTGTAACTAATAATGCCACAAACTGAAAGCAGAGCAAAATATTTATCTGCAAGAAAACACATTCAAAAAGCTATTCTGTTATACACACTTCAAAGACAGGCATCAAACTGCAATACATTGTTCAAAGATGTCTAGATTCTTGCAAAGGACAGTTTGCCTTCTAAGTGCCAGATCCACACAGAAATTTGTAAAAATCTATCTCTGCAGTAGAATCAGTACAATATACCTGCAATGGCAGAACCATGCAAGCCCTAACACATAAGCATTGGTGCTAAAGAGTGTTCAGTGTTCTCTCCTTTTATTTAGAGATTGTTCCACTGTATATGTATAAGCTCAGTGCTCAAAGCTCTTGACGAATACGCTTCATTCCAAGGGCAGAATAAACACAGACTGGAATCCAATGCAGATGAGTAATATTTGGGTTTTGTAGGGAGTTTGCTGTGGAAACTGGCTTTTTATTTTTCATTATACCATGGGTTGGACTATACTGAATGTTGTCTCTTTTTTCAGCCATCTACTGAATCTTCGGTTACAGTAAATTCTGCTGGGTGTGTTACCAATGTTTGCAATGAAGAACATTTTTAAATAAACCTGATGTTGTGAAAATAGGCTAATGTATTCTTACTAGTCTGTTCAAAGCTGGGCTGGGGAGGACGGCATGATGTGCTCAGAACATTCAAACTTCCATGTTTTGTTAGGTAGATCTTGGGGGGAAAGGATTTGTGTAAGGATACAGAACCAGGTAGGTACAAAGATCACAAACTATCTCCTGCCAAATACCTGTGTATTTTGTTATTGTTATGCCTGCCACATCAGTTCCTGAAAATCCTTAGCTGGTGCTATAAAATATTGCTGAATGTTAAGGTGTCTTCTATGGGAAAATTTCTGAAATGAATTTAAACGGTCTATTCAGAGAGGGCAATTTATTCAGCACTTGCCAAAAGCAGGGGCTTGCACAAGGGGCAGGGGGAAGCAAGGGCATGCCCCTCCCCCACAATAATCGGCAGGGGCACAGAACTCCATTTCACAAATAATTAAAGAGTAGTTTCAAATATGCAAAGCAAACAATTCCTGAACAAGCCCTAGAATAGAACTGATTCATCCAAACTTATCAGAAAATGCCTATGCATAATGAATACATTTGCAGAAATCAGGATCAGATGAGGAACAGTTCACTAAACCAAAAATGACGCTAAATTATAACCACCGTCAGGTCTGATTCTCCACTGCCTTGCTCCTTGTGTAGTCATTTATATCTGTGCAAGTGACTGTAAAATCCTTTCATTCTGAACTGGTAGCTTTTTACACCTACTTTGTGCAGGTGTAAATGACTGCCAAAGGGGCAGGGCAGACCCAATGTTTTTAATAAATAGTTCAGTCATATGGTACCTACTTCTTAGACAGGTCTACCCACACACCTTGATTCCAAGGTGCCATGGACTGCCAGCTAAAAAGTACCATCAGGGTGCCAGCCAGCAAAGCCATATGCTACTTTCTGGCCTTGTCTACACAGTACATTAGTGCGCAAGACAAGCTGGCATGCACTAGAATTTATACTGCAGCTCGTGAGTACTAATTGGCCCATGTGGATGCTGTTGTTTCAAACCTCAAATTAAGTGCATGAGGGAATGTTTAGTGCACACCAGCAGGGTCCATGCAGGCTGGTTAGTGCATGATATGCTGATGCACGTAGACTTTATACCCAGCTAGTGTCCACTGACATACCATATAGACAAGTCCTTAGTCAAATGGTAAGATCTATGAAGGACTGCAAACCCGCACTGCCTGCCCTGAGCCTTCTTTCCTAATCTATCTTCTAGGTATATATAGGACACCATGCATCATAATATCTAGGTGTAGTTTCTTACCCTATGATGTCAGGATGGCTCTTGGACTATACACATAGTATATCACTCCACACCACTATATGGCTCCCATCATTAAGGCAGCTAGGTGTCTGATGCAAGTTTCCAAAAAAGATGTCCTAATTAGGATCCTACAGTTGTGAACTCAGCTCCCCACATTTAAAAATATTGTTTTAAACCCTCCTTTGTTCAAATTACCAACATAAAAGTGGAAACAAGACTCAAGACTAGATGTCCTCTTGGTGGTCATAGTGCTTCGAAAGATAGGTATCAATATCAGACACACGCAATATCAAACTCTGTGCAGGAGATCCATCTATTTGCTTCCTGGAACAGTCACAGCAAACATTAAGATCTTAACCTGAATGCTTCCATGAGTTTAGAGGTATGGCAGCTCATAAGAGTGTGGTGAGGCCTCAAGAGACCCAAATCAATCCTAGCATTAGAAAATGGTATAATTTCCACAAAATACACCTCTCAGAAGGAAAAGCTTTCTCACTCAGAGGAAGAAGCCAGTGGTCCTGAGTGAGTCTTGCTTATCTAATGAATATCTTTAATCCTACATAATGGTTTACCTTCTCTCACCATCTTTTGGTGGTGGGTCATGGGGAAGTCTTAGATATTAAATTGCAAAATGGAAACATTTTTATAGGGTCTCTGGACAGGAAGGAAATGTACTTTAAAATGAATGCTCTGCTAGTTGTATTGGGCACCTATACCCCATTGATAAATAGCTTAGACTTTGCTTTGAGAATATTAAATGTTTAGCTCACATTGTGTCAACGGTGCCATTAAAAACTTCAGCCATCACTGCAGTGCATGCCTTCTGTATGCCAGTGTGCTGTGACTACTGCCTCTTACACTGATCATAACTCACTGTTACCTTGTCAGTTTGTTGTATTCACCCGCAGTCTCTAATTTTATACTTTGATTGTATGTAAGTTCTTTGGGACCCGGATTATCTTTTCTTTATGTTTGTCCAGTGCATCACTCAAATGGGACTCTGATTGGGACCTCTAGAAGTATGTCTGCACTATATACTAAACCCAGATCTGCATGACCCAGGCCTGCAGACTCATTCTTTCCAAGCTCACGCTTGAGCGTCCATACTGCATTGCTATGCAAGCCTCATAGCTGTGCTGAGACCTCCATACTGCATTACGCAGACACAAGTTAGACACTCTGGCTTCTGGGGGCATCTCCCAGGGTTCTTACTGCCCATGCTAGCTGTGGCTGCAATCGGGCTTGATTCATGGTGTACTGTGGGAGAACTTGTCTGGCCAGCCCATGGCACAGACTGGAAATGCTGTTAGCCCATCGGCACATCCAGCTTAGCTACTTCCCAGCAACCGGAACTAGCAGCATGGATCCAATGCCAGCGGAAGAATGTCTCCTGCTTCTGCTTTCACTCCTATTTCAGGAATCAGGCAGTGCATCTGTGAGACGCTAGTGGACTTTTTGGCAGCATCAAAGGCCCCTCTTGGAGGAGGGTACAGACATGGCATCTGCAAACCAGCTGATGCTGCTCATACCTGTTGCCACAGCTGCAGAATCCCCATGTAGAGAGAGAGAGAGAGAGATTAACTGGAGGAAATAACATAGGAAATTACATCAATTAAGAATGTGTAGTTATATTCCTGGAATTTATTATCAGGGACACTTTGGCCCAGGTCCTCAGCTTTATGTTGGCTTATCTGCATCACTCCTGTGGCACAAAGCAGCTTTAAAGGCAGCTTAGACATCCCTTCAAGGAATCCCCCAGTATTGAGGGGGATTGCCAGAACTGCCATAGTGGATCCCTAGCCTGGGTACAGAAGGCATGGCTGGGGGAAAAGGTGCCTGGCCAGGGCATATCTGTATCCCACTCATCCCTGGCAATTAAAGCAGCCCTTGGGGGTTACCAGCAGCCAGCATAGCAAAGAGAAGCCCTGAGACTGCTCTAATCTACCCGGGGGAGTATGCCAGTGCAGAATAGCCCCAGAATTTGGGAGTGGCAAAGGTGACAAACTCAGTCACCTATGCCCAGCACAACTAAAGTGATTTGTAACCCAACACCAGCCAAAGCTGATCACTTGCAGCTACACAGCTCCTGTCTGCTAGATACCTATGCAGAGTAGGTGTGTTCATGTAAGATGAGCTATTGCCAGCAGGAGAGTGAGTTTGTGTGTGTGGTTTTTGGAGGGGTGTGTGTGGGGGGGGGGGTGAGAAAACCTGGATTAGTGCTGGAAATGACCCACCTTGATTATCATGCGCATTATAAAGAGAGGTTTCAAAGAGGGATGGGCTATTACCAGCAGGAGAGTGAGTTTGTATGTGGGGGGGGGGGGGAAGGGTGAGAAAACCTGGATTTGTGCTGGAAATGGCTCTACTTGATGATCACTTTAGATAAGCTGTTACCAGCAGGAGAGTGGGGTGGGAGGAAGTTTTGTTTCATGGTCTCTGTGTGTATATAATGTCTTCTGCAGTTTCCACGATATGCTATGCATCCGATAAAGTGAGCTGTAGCTCACGAAAGCTCATGCTCAAATAAACTGGTTAGTCTCTAAGGTGCCACAAGTACTCCTTTTCTTTTTACGAATACAGACTAACACGGCTGTTACTCTGAAACATGTAAATACAGTTTGCTTTTGTAGTCTCTCCCTCCCCAATTAGCTGTCAGGGGAGAGTACATTCAGACCCTGCTTACAGGGACATTACATCTTTAGCAATTTTTCCCAGAGAAGGGTATTTTAATAAGATGGAAAAAGCAAGAGAAGCAGAATTAAAAATGTTTTATGTTAACTGATATCTCACATTGCATCTACCACAACCACTGTAGGGGCTAGAAGAAAAAGCAAAAACAAACAGAAAAAAATACCAACGTTGAAATGTTTCATTATGATTTCACTGGTTCTAGTGGTTTTATTGGTTTTTACTACTAGGCTATTAAAAACATGTGGTAATTACACAGAGCCAAATCAAACTAGACATTTTGCGCCCTAATCTGCCAATATTCTGTTCCATTTAAATATGTTGAGTGTTTTTAATCTTTGGTGGCTTTATTTCTTGAAAACATAGTTACACTCAAAATTCAGAGATTTGCCTAATTTTCAGTTTATCAATAATTTACTCAGCAGGAATACATTGTTTTAAAATGGACCCTGCCCCCGCCCCTCAGATTTTTATACAGGAATGACTATATCTACGTCAAATTATTCGTTACATGTAGATGACATATAAACTGAACGAAGCACACAAATGCATATTAGTGGAGAAAGGCCCTATATACAAAGCTGACAGCCAAATGCTAACTGTCCCAAAACCTGGGGCAGGGGATTGGATCCAGAATTGCGGCTGGGCACAGCTCAAGTTGTCATTATTTACACATTAGAAGATTCAGAAAGAGAATACTCAGGGTACGTTTTCACTCAGGTGATCAGTACACGAGAGTAGGTGCAAACAGTCCAGGTGCAAACTGCCACATTGCAAAGCCAAACCAGAGTCACTGGGTACTCACTGGTGTTGCACTCACCTGCGTGTGTTGCTAGCTGTGGGCCTATCCCATTGTGCTGCAGTAAACTGACCTGCTCTATGATTCTTTTTAAGAGAACTGTGGGAGAACTTGTTTGTCCTTCTTGGTACACCGCAGGAATTGTGGGAAGGCATTGGAGGACTATCAGCACTCAAGTGATTTAGCATATAATGCAAAGTAGGTGGGCTAACAGCTTCAGTGAAAGCTTCAAATGACTTTTAGCCCACAAACCCAGATGAGCTTTCTAGCCCAGGTTGAAAGTACCACTGAACTCAGTGAGAGGGTTTTGCATGTGGATAGGAGTGGGATTAGGGACCACACCCAGGTAAAAGCCTGAGTTAATTCTACAGTGAAGACCTACCCACAAATTTTTTTCTAAGGTTGCCAGGTTGTCAATATAACATGCTACCACACCCAGGGTGACTCAAGCATGAGACATACTAATTCCTTCATCTGTGGCTGAGAGACTATTGCAAATTTAGTCTCATTTACCAAACCAAAACAACATCCTTGACATTGCCATAATCTCACACTACAAATAGGTTTTGGTATTTCCATGGGAAAAAACCCATCCATTGTATAAAACAATTTGAGAACCTTAGCATATGTTTTAAAAGCATTTACAATGTGGACATTTTAGACACAGCATTTGGTGTTGGTCTGTTTAATGTTCTTGGATTTGCAACTGAAGATTTTTCAGTGGAAACACTTTGTATGACTGATTGATTGTACGATACATTCAATATCCACGCCCTCCATATATAACTCCAGCTGGCTGACTTCATAAATGCATGACGATGAATCAGAGTAGCAATATAACACCAACATTTTCCTTAATAAAAATGCAGAATGCAAGGCTTCTTTAGGGAATTCACTCACTGTTGCTTACACTAGTAATTACTTTGTTACATTGCAATGGCCTCCATAAAATTCTCTCCAGTCGGGAGAGAAACCACTTGAATAAAGCAGCCTGCGTTTCATGAAGTCTTGAACTCAAGTTCTCTAACCTCATTTGAGTGTACTAGAACTTATAAAGCAGTTATTCCCAGACCAAAACAAAAACAAAAAACCAGCCTGCTAACACAGAGTCCCCAGGTGAGCACAGCTGCAAGCAGAATGGAGTTGGGAGTTGCATTCCTCAGGCCTGCACTCTCAACTCTGCCATGGACCAGGTCAGGGGGCATGCAGTGGAGAACTGCAGGACTCTCAGGTGCATAGCTCCCTACCATACATCAGCTGCTACAGGTGCAGTGGGGTTGAGAGCCAAGTTCCTCCCAAACTTTCAGCTTCCAACTGTCACCTCTGTCTTCACGCAAGCACCCTATGGACCATAGAAAGGGCAGCTGATAGCATGACAAACACAGTTCCCAGTCCAGCTGTGTCCGCAGGGAGTTGTATTACTAATGCAGCAACCCCACCTCCTGTGGCAGTTCAGGGAACAAGCCTCCTCTCTCCTGCCTGCAAGGGGGCAGGGAGATGGGACTTGCCCTAAACACACCTCAGGAGCTGGCGTGACAGCCCAGCTCCTCAGTTGTCTGGGGGTGCTACAGGGTTCTCTTGGTGGCCCCAAACCACTTCCCCCTGCACCCTCCTAATGGGGGTCTGGGGGAAAGAGTCTCCAGGCTCTCCCAGCTGCTGTTCTTCCTCAGGAAAGGAGGGCTTGCAGTTCCTTCCCCCAGCACTGCTGCCTGATTGCGGGGGCGGGGGGGGGGAGATAACTTCACTCTCCCTCCCTTCCCCCAGCTATGTCCCTGCAAGGCCAGGAGGAAGGGCTCCCACAGAAATGATGCCCACCTATTCATTTAAGGGCTTGTCATAGAATTCCCTTGTGAAAAGGAAGGTTCTTTTAACAAGCCCCATGATGGGTAAGGGATAGAACTGGTCAAAATCTTTCCACCCAGACTTTTTGATGTTCTTTTTTCCTCCTCATAGAAAACTGGATTTTCAATTAAACTAAAATTTTCACCAAAGAAGTGTCTGCTTTCTTTGGAAAAATGATTTTTTTTTTTTTTTTTTTACCAAAGGGGAATATCCAAACCCCAAAATATTTCAATTCTGACATAGCACCACGGTGCCTCCTGGGCATGGGAATTCAGCTGCCTCATCCTACCAATTCTCTGTGGGGCCAGGCTCCCCAGGTGGACTTTCTCTCTAATGACGCACCAACCTCCCTGCACCAAGAGGTGACCTCCAGTGGTCGTTAGAGGGGCCTATGACCCACAGGAGTGGATGCAGTAGCTGTGTTTGTGCCTGCGCTTCACTAGTTGCCTCAGCAGCATCCCCCCACCACCATGCTTGGGGGCGGGGAGAAGGGCAGCTGGAGCAGTTTATGGCAGAGAAGGAGCCCGGCTGCAGCTCTCATACCCCACCAACACATCCCCTTAACCAGCTCTGAACCTCCCTCGCCCCCCACAGCCCAGCTGCTCTTCCCCAGGCTCCTGGGCATTCCCCACAGCACTCACCGTGTGCAGTTTTCAGACAGGGCAGTGGCCGTTCTCCCTTCCTCTCCCATCAGCTTCTGCGGCTGCCTGACTGGGCTTTTCTCTTCAGCAGGCCTCTGCCCCCTCTTCCAAGGGAGATCTTCAGGGTGCCCCCTCAATCCATGAGGAGGCCCCATCTTCTGGACAGGGCTGTTTTGCCCCAGGCTGTTTTGCCTTTCAGAGCCTGGGCCTCACACTTCAGACTGTGCCCGATGGGGTGGGCCTGGAGAAGCCACATCCCCCAGTGTGAATGGGGTTGTCAGTCAGAGCCCTGTCTCACAGGGACGCTGCACCTCTGGGCAGGGTGGGGGGGCGGGATATCTGATATGGCAGGACCCTTCCTCACAGGGTCTCCCTGCCTGTAGGGGGGAGGCAAGCCTGGGCCTTGACATGAGGCTGCTCCGTCTCTGCAGACTCCTCCCTATAGACTGGGGGAAGGTGAGGGGCACATCCACTCCCAGAAGCAGCTTATGGTAGGGATGGTATGGTGGAATCACCACTGTCCCTCCCCACTTCAGGCCCTGAAGTCTCCAAGGGTGAGTTATGGGGTCCAGCAGGAGGAGGGGGAACAGCAGTGGAGAGCGGTGGTGGGGTTTGAACCTGGGTGTGGGGGATGAGCAGTAGCGGTGTCAGTGCATTGGGAGATGGGTGTAAGAGCAATGGGGGGGAGTGCGTGGGGGGCAGCACGCTATGGGTTAAAGAGAGTGAGGGGACTGGCAGGAAGAGGGTGTGGGGTGCAGAGTGGGAGGGGAAGTTGGGAGGTGGATCTGAGACAGGAATGGGAGCACGTGGAGAGAAGGAGCTGAGTTGGGGGGGTTGCATTGATGTGGGTGATGATGGAGCTGTGGCAGGAGTGGGGAAGTGAGGAGGCAAAGCTGAAATGGGAGAGTGGTTGGATTTAAGGGGGGCTGAACTGAATCGGGAGTGGGTGGGGGGATGGACAGTGTCAGATCTGAGGCAAGAGGGGTAGGAGGGCAGATTGGTTGGCAATAAGGGGGTGTGTAATGGCAGCAATTGCAGGAAGAACGGAGCTGCGATCTGGACGGGGGGTGCAAGGGACTTGGAGATCTGGACAGTACTGATGATTGCTAGGAAGAGGAAGGTCCTGTGGTTTGTAGATTGTAAATTCTTAAGAGCAGGGACTGCTGACTAGTCTAGATCCACAAAGGGATTTAGATGCCTAACTGCCACTTTAGGCACCTAAATCCAAAATTCCCACTCAGTTGCCACCAAACCCTTTGGGCACCTAAATTCCCTAGGCACCTACATTTCTGTCAGTAAAGTCCCCAGGGCACCTAAATTTCTGCTAGCAGGCATGTGCAAAGTCACCTCAGTTCTGACACCTGACGTTTAGCTTATGCAAGCCCCAGCTAGATCTTCAAACTAGCTGATTCCCTGCCTATCTCACCTCCAGGTACATATCTGGTAGGGCCTCACTCAATGTCTCCTGTTGAAACTGTTCCACTTTGTATAAAATACTTAAATATTCATTAAGCCAGTGAAGAAGAGCATGAGAAGGACTCTACAGCACAGGGGTTAAGGGCTCATGTGGGATGTTAGACTCAAATTCAAGTCCCTACTCCAATGAATAAGTATTTTATATAAAGCTTTCTCAGGAGAGACAGAGACCCACCCCAATCACGCAGATGCTAGGCACTTACCTGGAAGAGAGAGAACTGGGTTCAAGTTGTTACTCTGCATCAGAGTGGGTCTCCCACATCCTGACTGCTGTGACTACTGGGTATAAGGGCTCTTCCTTATTTGTTTGAAATGACTGACTTGACTTAGGTACCTAACAACAAGAGAGGTTGGGTAGCAGTGGATCCCAAGAAGAGAACGGTGCCTCCCATTAGGCACCTAACTCCTTTTGTTGGGCAGGTTTTAGGCCCCACCCCGCTCCTCAGCATTTCCCATTGCCTAGTTTAGGCACTGCAAAGCCTAAGGCCCCTTTGTGGATCTAGCCCTATGAATCTGTAGAGTGGGTAGCACAATGGGGACCCAACTGCAATTGTGGCCTGTAGGCACTTCTGTAATATAAATAATAGACTAGACAAAAATTCTAGAAAATATAGCGTAGGGATGAATCCTGCCCTAACTGGATTAGGACTGGCTAGCCCAACAGGACATTTCCCTCTCTACCTAATATATGTGAGATGTTGTCTTTGGCCCATACCCTGATGGCAGGAATCAGTCTGTTCTCCAGTCATTAATGAGAAGTTGTTAGACACTTGGCAGAGCAGTATATGGAAGTTTTTCTGCGAGAATGGGGCTCTGCATCCTATAAGGGAAGAGGAACATACACACACTCACTTGTTTGTTTTAAATCTCACTAAAATAAACCACTAACCTTGTTCCTCTTCAATAGTTGCAGCTTCAGGAAGAACCAGAATCCCTCAGAAGGTTTCAGTTTGAAGGAAAGTAATAAAGATTGAGTCTTGCTGGTGAGGACTTACCACTGGGATAATTAGGTAGGTCAGGTTTTTTTGGGTTAACATCCATGACAATGTTTTTCTAAATCCACAAAAAGGTAACGACAGTGCAAGCTTCTCTCACTCTGAATTGGAGGGCTAACTCCAGTTGTCTGAGGGTTAGTTTCAATGCCCATTCAACCCTTTGCCTTACAGGTACTTACACTGGCTTGGTGCCACTGTAAGAACTTCAATAGGTAGTTAAGAGATTCTTCATAGGACCGACTGCAACATAGCTCTGGACCAAAGTCAATTAACTCATTTCACCTAAGCTAAAGCAGGCTCAGATGTTAACTTTCACTCGCTACTCTCATAGCATGAACCACGGAGTAGAAAGGGGATTAGTAAAAGGATAGAAAACCTAACACAAACTAAGTCATTTCCAATATTACAGTCCCAGCAACTACAAGGATCTCATTCCATAACTGTATTGAAATAGACAGTTGTGTCTAGGGAGGTTTCAAAACCAGTCAAGGTTAATACAGTGTTCTAAAATACAAGGATCATTTTAGGGAGGGATTTTAAAAAGCACCTAACTTCCTTAAGCACTTCAGAAAAATCTCAACTTAAACAATATATTTCTCCTAACACCGCTTTACTTTTTAAAAGATCTTGGTTTAATAGCCTGTAGCACTTGATTTTTTGGGTATTTGTATAGTACCTCTTTAAAAAGTTTACTATAAGAGTTGGTGTGCTGGTGGTATTGCAAACCATTACACATCTACAATACCACGGAACTGACTGGTGTGTGCATGGCCTTATGCTGTACAATTTTATTTGCATCTTCTCTATATGAACCAGATCCCGTCAAAAATATTTGCACCGTTGCTGCAGTGAAGAATTTTGTCCAAGCTCAGAAAAATCTTATTTTTCTTTTTTTCAGACTTGTGCACTGTCTCCTTAGTATGGAAAATGGGTTTTAAGAAAAAAATTAAATTGAGGCCTTCATTTGTATACACCCTCATACAGGCCATGCAAACATATTGTGTGTTGAAATGCAGGCTCAGTAAAATGCTGCTAGGACAGATATTCCAGATCTGAGCATTTCACTACCAACAACATGCATATCAACTTCAGATCTTTCTTCTCAAAGTCTGAGCAACAGGAGCAACGGAAGAAGACAAAGTCATACCCTGTGGTGGTTATGTTGGTCTCTAGATTATATTTCTTTTCTTGGAGCAGTATTATAAGTTAAGCAGCTGATTTCTAACCTGTCCTCATTTTTGTCACAGGGGATAAAAACAGAAGCCCTGATCTTTGGGTCCCTTGATCCTTAGTGCTTCAGGGGCTGGTTAAGACCCTCGGACAAATCCTCCAGAGGTCTTTGCAGCTGGGGCTCTCCATGATGCAGAAGCATTCCAACCATACCCCCTGCCCCAGCCACATCCTGCCAACAGCCAAATATGCTGGCTCTACATCAACCAGGGAATCCCCAGCTGGCTGGTAATGCTGGCTTTCTAGCCCTTCTGAGCTGGCAGGGTAGAGCACACTTAGCTGGAATAGAGCCAGGGATCTGGACAAGGGGTCCTGATTCTCTACAAAGGAGGAGGGAGTGGAGACATTTAGATCTGTGCAAACTGAGTTGCAAACCCCACTATTTTGGTTTGACAGAATTTTGTGTCTATTTTGCACAAGCAGAAATGATATAAGAAGCTGTGCAATGAGGAATCAGACCTATAGTTCTTTTTTGAGCAGCAAAGTAGGTTAGCTTGTGATGGACAAAATGCATTTTTTGTGTCATATTTTTATTGAGGAGACAGTGGCTTCTTTAAGCCTAAGGCCAGATTCTGGTCTTAGTTATGCTGGTATAAAGCCAGAGCAGTTTTCTTTATTTCAGTCAAGTTATTCCAGATTTACACTGGTGTAAAAGAAAGCAGACTCTGGCCCTCAGACTGAAGCTAGGCCTTCCTTAGCAAATGCTGATACTTGCCCTAGGGGGCCCAGTCCTGGGAAGTGTTGAATACTCTCAATTCTTATTAATTTCAGAGGCAGATGAGGGCACTCAGCCGCTTCCCAGGAGCACTCAAATGAAATGGAAAGTTTAATGGGAATCAAAAGGTGCTCAGCAACTCCCTGGAAAAAAAATCAGGTGACTGATTGATTGTGGTGGGGGGAATAAGTTGTTAGATGGACCCCACCTTTACCACCACTGCATTCCAATAGTAATAGGTAGAGAGAAACCTTCAGCTGTTTGAAGATTCTGAAGATTCACTCGTACATAAGGTAACGTAAATATTGGCCAGGGTTGCAAAGAGAGGGGTTGCAGGTTTGAGACAACTTTGTAAAATATATTCAACATTTTAAACTATGCTTTCTCTTATTACTCTGCTTACATCTTCAGAGGGTGCTGTCTACGGTCTCATGGCAACTCTGATATCTGTATGTTACCTCAGAAATACACTCAATAGTTTGGGGGTGCTGTAAATTGATCTGTTTTGTGGGGTGATAGTTATTCTGAGTGATCCATATACAGCTCTATGTGGAAATCTAGTCCAGAAATCAGTTGGCAGTTGATTTTTTGCCTCAAACACATAATTAAAGCTCACGTTTGTATTTCTTGTTCACATTTAATGTTGGATTTCTGTTTTTTCTTTGTTTTGGAAGTAATTTTTGCTTTTTTTTTCCTTCTGTGACTTGTGGCCATGTTAAATTTTCCCCACATGAGAACTGGCAAGGCCTTGGAATAACTCATGTGCTGGAGAAATCAAAAGGGAGAATGTATAACTAGACTTTCTCCAGTAGGGAAAACAGCTGGTGTAGAAACAAGCCAAGGCAACACCTGCAAATAAATCTTAGGAGCACATTATGCAAAACATGTGCTCAACCAGAAACCCTCACTGAATCAACAACTTCCTTGCACTGATTAGATTGATCAGATGAAGGACATTACAAACAGATTAGAACCTCACAGCCCTTATGCTTTGATTCTTATTTTTTCATGTCTGTTCCATGATTTCAGTAGGAACTGAGGGCACTGAAGATCTTACAGGAGGTCCTGCAAGGGTTGGGTCCCCAGTCTGGCACTGTGATGAGAAACCCCCCCTCTAACTGTCCTTAATGACATCTTAGGGTCTGCTTATGAGAGGTTCTGAGTACCCACGACTCTCACTGGCTTTGGTGGTCACAGGATCAGGCTCTTAAGTATGTATGCTATACAGTATGCATCTAGTTGAGAATGTGTGCTGCTGTCCAGCTCCTAAATATTATTTGGTCCATTCACCTGGCCACTATTCTGGGATATTTGTACAAATGCCTCATGGACAAAAAGCAGCGGGACAGAAACTTTGACAAGGACTATAATGTAGAAATGCATTTCTTTTTTTATATATGTACAATAGTTGTTGCTTTGTTTTAAAAACCTTTCTAGCACTGGTGTATACTGCAGGCTTTGATAGTAGGGATAAGTTACTATGGGATCCAGCCTTAATTTGCTTTTCTCATCCAAATATACATATTGTATTAACAGAGGAATGGATTAATCCAGTCTGGTTGTTCCTATTGCTGTTTGGTGATAAAGATGCCTCATATATTGCTCCACAGATGAAGCTACTGTAAATACCCATCCCTCTTGATCAACTATCCACCTGTTCGGGGTGAGAGAAAAGAGACAAAACGTATATATGGTTCACTTAAAATGGAGTGACAAAAACAGCATCTGAAGGCATGTGTTCAAAACAGTCCCATATTGTTATTATAGATGGAAATGGTAGGGGAAGAGAAATAGAAGAAACAAAAGCCAGCTTTTGTGAGTTCCAGAGCAATTCCTTATGATCCAGAGTCTTGTATAAGATGAATTGGAAGCTTCGGGATGGCATTCAGGGTCTCTCCCTGATTAAAGCACTGTAACAGGCTGTCTTCATCAAGCCTGGCCCAGTGCCACAAATAGTCTGGGTGTAATTCACCGCATGTTTCGCTGAGTGCTCTCAGTATATCTATATATAGATACAGGAATACAGGTCATTTTCCATACGTTTTCCTGCAATACATAATATAAGGAAGGCAAAAATCAGAGTTACATAACTTTGGAGCTTGTGATTCAAAACGCAGGCTTAATGCATGCTGACAGAAGTCAGATGTGTCCTGGCCCAAAGCAGAGATGTACTTATTAGAAGGTTAAATGTACCCTGAGTTATTAAATATAAACTATTTTCCTAGAAGGTTAGTTTGACCACTAGTTCTGTTGTACTTTTACGGATAGCACAGGCATGGGTCTAATATTTGACTTTCCCAGTAGCTCCTGCTCTGGTCCAATGCTGATGTCTCAAGGAGACAGTCCCCAGTACTGAACTGTTCCATACTCTAAGATGAAAACATTTTCTAGGACGGAGTCCACATTTGTTTTCATATCTAACCAAATCCAAATTTGAGCTTGGATCTCCAGTGGCAAAAAGCTAGTATGTACCTTGTCTCCTGCCACCTTCCCACCTATAAAAGTCGTTTTTTTAAGAATAGAGCACTGCACAGCAAACAATAATAAAAACATAAGAATGGCCATACTGGGTCAGACCAATGCTCCATCTAGCCCAGTATCCCATCTTCTGACAGGGTCCGGTGCCAGATGCTTCAGAGGCAATGAACAGAACAGGGCAATTATCAAGTGATCCATCACCTGTCGTCCAGTCCCAGCTTCTGGCAGTCAGAGGTTTAGAGAGAACTAGAACTTGAGGATGCATCCCTGACCATCGTGGCTAATAGCTATTAAGGGATCTGTCCTACATGAACTTATCTAATTCTTTTTTGAATCTCATTATACTTTTAAATAATCAATGGTCTCCAAACACTGCTGTTCCTCCACCTTATCATGTACAATAGAAGAGAGAAAAAAGTTCAAATAGAGGGATTAATTGGCTAATCAGATTGGTAATGAGATACAGAGCTCTTCATCTCTAGGTCACCAGCTCAAAATCAGCCCAGGTCGTTAGTGACTTGGACTTGTCATGATCTGGAGGCTCTTCATTGAACCTATGTGAAATGAGTTGTAATGGTTTCAGTACAACCCACAATGGACAACACTAATTATACAAATACCACCTCCGCTACAATTGGGACTCTTGTTTCAGCCTTGGAAGGGGTGGTGAATATGTAATAGTGACCCTATGGATTGGTCATTATCTGGATCTAAAAGCATGAGCCTCAAGCTACAGGATTATTAGCTCACAGGCATTAGCAGACAGAAGCCTCTAAATGCAGTCCAGCTATTTGAGTGGATCAAAGAGCCACACTGGTATCAATGTGGGTTGCAAGTGGGCATGGAGACTTTGTCATCCCAAGAGGCCATCCCACCAGGCCATAGCTGAGACACATCATGGGGGCAAATTGGAAAGTGCAGCTGCTTCCAGTGCTGTACCTGCTGTGGGGATAATCAGAGGCTGCTAGGGTCTGTCCAGTATTTTTGATAAACACCAGATTCACAATGATTTTTTAAGAGAAATTTTCCAACCAGCTTTGACTGTGCCATCTCTGTCCCTTTATATTTTCAGGTGGGTCTTTGAGTCCAATACTCCAACTCTTACCCAGGATGAGTAATTCCATTTACTTCAATTGCACTACTCTTGTGAATTAAGGTTACTTATGTAAAGGTTTCAGGATTGGACCCTTGAGTAGGTATAGTAGGATGGTTACCTACCACATGATGTGCTTGAGTATGTGCATAGTTATCTTGATTCTTCCTCTTCTTCTTCTTCCTCCTCCTCTTCTGAATTATCCCTGTTCTTTGAAGTATCACTGAATTCAAAGTTCCCTTCAATATCCAGCACCTGTAAATGCTTTAGGCTTTGGAATGTACTTTCCTTCACTGCTCCAACCGCTATCTTATTGTACCTTCAAAACAAAAGTGTGACCGCTGTGTTTAAAATAACTGTTCTCTGCAGTGTGCTACATTCTAATTTTGAACTTTGCCTTTATGTTACAATATATAATCTCTGTAGATGCAAAGTACAGTACACCTTCTACAAACACAGGAGTGTTTGGAGATAAGAAGGTAGCCTGGGTACAAACTTGCCATAACTTCAGCCTGGCACACAATACCACTCCGAGAAGTATTGTACCAGCCTAAAAAAGCAGCATTGTTCAAAGTTCAAATGCTGATTGGCCTGACTCTAGGATGACACTTCTGAGAGCAGGGCCTTTTAAAGATGGACATTTTTTAATAAGTCCCAGGTTCAACAGCCTGGATGCCAAAATGCAGAGGCCAAATCCTGAAGTCCATAAGTGGTTTTTACTCAGACAAAACTGAGACTTCTGGCTGAGGACTGAGTAAAACCAGAGGACTTGGCCCTTTTGGATGGGGAGAGGAAGAGATGGAAGGTAATGATCTGTGAGCAGCCAGGTGAGGCAGTTATTTATATACCCTGATTATTTTTAACTACCACAATTGACAAAGGACTTTTACAGCAGGGAAATCCTGAAAATGTGAGTGATACACAGAGTAACTGCTCACTGGGATTCCAACTGATCTGGCTGTCAGAGAAACAATTGTTCCAGATTCCATCTATTACCCTGCCCCTAATTTCTACAGCTGTACACAGCAGAGAAAAATCACAGTATTGGAAAGTCTCCCCTATGTATTCTTTATCCCAGCACCCAGTACTTTTCCTCCCACAGGGAAATGGTACCAGCTGCATGTCCTAAGTTTCAAAGTATAGTGTGTTTGCAGTGAGGTTGTAGTTGTGTTGGTCCCAGAATATGAGAGAGACAAGGTAGGTGAGATAATCTTTCTCAACCTTTTTGATTCCAGGGACCGGCTTGTTGCCTTCCTACACTGTGTGAGGGAGATCTTAGGGACTGGCACCAGTCCACAGATTGGTTGTTGAGAAACGCTGCTGTAGGAGACCGCATAAAATGAAATGGGTAATTGAAGGTTAGAAGGCAGTGGGGTGTTTTACAGATAGTTGCAATGAGCCATAAAACCAGTGTCTCTGAGTCCATGGTTTTTCACATCTAGCAGAGTTATGAATTTAAGTTCCCAGGCTTGCTTTTGAAGATGGTGTGCAGAGGCAAGTTCCCCACAGACCAGGACCCACCAAATTGAAGTGGCACCAGACCCTGCCAGAACATCAGATGATAAACCTGCAGACATATCTCGTCTGCTACCATGATCAAAATCCCACACAACCTTTCAAGATTCATCAGTCTTACACACACCTATCACAACATGTGGTTGTGTGCATTATCCAGTGCATCAAATGCCCCAACATCAACTATATGGATGAAACTAGACAATCACTACACTCTCAAATGAACTCACACAGACAAAAATACCAGGTCACCCGGGGACCAACACTTTCCACAAAGCGAGCACTCCCTATCTGACTTCTCAGTATTCGTCCTCCAAAGGAAACCTGCACAACACCTTCCAAAGAGGAGCCTGGCAACTTACATTCATAACTCTGCTGGACACTAAAAACCGTGGCCTTGGAAACACTGGTTTTATGGCTCATTACAACAATTTGTAACACACAACACTGCCAAACCCTAAATTGCCCAGTTCATTTTAAGTGATCTCCTACAGGGTGAGTAAACCTTTGTGCTTAACAATCCATCCCAATTTGTATTTAGCTCAGACACTCTGGTTTCCTTCCCCAGATCTAAAGAAGAGCTCTATGAAGCTCGAAAGCTTGTACTTTCCACCAACAGAAATTGGTCCAATGTCTCTCTCAAAGTATAGTGTGCTTGTCTATGAGACTCAAGGACACCTGTTGATAGTTTTAGATTTTATCCCCTTAAATATTGACTCAAAGGCTACCTGCAGAAACACAACAAAGTGCAACAATTGTTAATCTGTAAACAATGTAAACACACTAATATGTATTTTTAAGGCTCATTCATGTCTATTGCATGGCCCATCACTCTTGAATGTGGTCACTGTTATATTCTCTTAAATATTCCCAGATGCACATGCTATTGTTTTACAATGGTATGATGACGCACGGCTTCTTGTTGACAAATATATCTTAGGCTGACAAGGCCTTTTACTGAATAGTATAGCAAGATGTTTTTGCGTATTTGTTTTATATACACACATTTTTATATAAATTTGGTTTCTGATCTGCATCCAAGTTCTCACTAAATTCTCAGAAGTCTGAGCAGCTGGATTCACAGACAATAGGCTTTTAAATTATTGCATAGTAAGCAAATCAAATTATCCAGGAAGGAATGATTCAAATCTGTAGGTTACACAAAGCAGTTTAATTGCATATAAAGAAATAAGATCAGACCATATAAAGCTCACTATGCCATGCACATCCCAGGCTTTTGAACACATTACTGCAGGGATAAAACATCAGATTAATCAAATATTCCATACTAACCAGGGGTTTTATAAATCCTGTCTGAGCAGTATTGCCAACATCAGTCTGTTAGAATAATAAAAATACATACATTTACTGGACCAAAAACTGATTTCACCTGCACTGGTGTAAATCCTGAGTAACTCCATTTAAGTTAGTCACCACAGTTTGGATTTACGCTGAGCATAGATGAGATGAGGATGTGGCCCTTTCACCTACCAAGTATATAGTTAAAAAACAAACTCTTCATCTGGTGGAGTTTCTAGTTCAATGCTATTTAATCTAAATTGCATCTTGGATAGACATCTGTATCTAAAGGATGGGAAAATATCAAGTCTCTGTCAGCGCTGTGGGAAACTGAGACCTCTTGGTTTGTAGGGCTTTTCATGCTCATGAGTTGTGAATTTGAACAGAGCTCAGGAAATACAATAAATTGTCCCAGGCTTGTATGAAACTTACTCATTGAAAAGTTTATAGAAGTGAGTGAACTTGGCCCAAGTTTGGGGTTTGCACTGAAAGCTGGTGAGTTTCACTTTTTGTTTTGAAAGTTTGACCCAGTTCTAGTCTCTGTCCTTAATTAACTTGAAATTCTGAATATAAGGCTATGAACTAGTTTGAAACTTTGGGTTTCTATCCCTATATTCCAGGTCACTCTTCTGCAGGCAAGTTCTGTTCAGTGCAGGACAATGGCAGTGGGGGATATGGCTATATGGCCCTGCCACTTGTGTGTGATCTGAACCATTTGTGCCACCTGAGATGTGTAAAGTGGCCATAGCACACTTGAGAATGTGGTTCTGCATGTTTCACACAAAGTGCATAAACGGCCATGTTGAAAAGATTTGCTGTAATATTGCTGATTGTTACCAATGGTAAGAGATCTCCTCTTCAGCAAACATGGCATGCTGGTTTTGGGGTCCCCCCAACCTCTGTAGCAAGGATAATGACTAGAGCCAGGAGCTGAACAAATGTATGGTTTATGTATTTCCTCTGCACTGTAGATTCTTTAGATTCATAGAAGATATTAGAAATCGGAGAGACACGGTGTGTGTCTTTTACTGGACCATCTTCTGTTGATGATAGGGTTGTCAGGTGCCCGGTTTTTGACCGGAAAGTCTGGTCGAAAAGGGGACCTGTAGGCGGGCTCCTTGTCGGGCTGCAGCAGCTCTCATCCCAGCCCCAGAGCAGAGGGAGCCCAGCTGGAAGGGGAGATGGGGGATGGAGATAATCCAGCAAGCGATAGGGGTGGGGCCTTGGGGGGAAGGGCAGAGCAGAGGGCGGGGCCTTGAGGGTCCGGTTACCAGCCATAAGAAAGGTAGGAACCCTAGTTGGTATGAGAGACAAACGTTCGAGCTACACAGAGCTCTTCCTCAGATCTGAGCTGAAGTAAGCTCTGTGTAAGCTCGAAAACTTGTCTCTCTCACCAACAGAAGAGGATCCCATAAAAGATAGTTCCTCACCCATCTTGTCTCTCTAATAATCTGGGACCAACACAGCTACATCACCATATATTAGAAATCAGATTCAGTTTTTTGGTACAGGATTGAAAATGCTCCTTCCCAAAAGATCTGCAGGGCACTTTCAAATGGTTATTGAAAATCAGTTATTATACAACATCAGGACTAGAATGATCAATCTGCAACACTACAGAGATCAATTATCAAACGGTCAGCCACTCCCAAATTGCCTCCTGGTGGCCAGAGGTGCCTTTGCAAAAGCCTGCCTCAATTTCCCCTTCACTCAGGGCCCCTTTAAAAGTCCACATGGTCCAGATATTCAAAACATTCCCCTTCTGGGGTCCAATTCATTAAGTGCTGCACAAAGTCATTCAAAATAGAACTCAAACATACGAAGTCTTCATTCAAGTTTCAGCTGGGCCCAGCCCCTCCTCTCTGAGGGTCTGTCCTCTCTTTAAAGTTTATTTCTTTTACCCCAGTGCTAAGCTGGTCACATAGTCCCTTCTCCCTGTGGGTCTCTGTCTTCCTGCTCTCCCAGCACCCCATACTTGGACATGGCCTTCTCCACAGACCTTCTCCACTCATGTTTTCCCATTGCTCACATAGGGCCCTGCAGGAGCCTTTGTAATCCCTGCAGTGTCTGCAGGAATCTGCCAGCCACCCACAGCTGTCTACCGCTTTATAAGGGCAAGATATCTCCCCTTAAGTTCAACTAGGCAGCAGGTAATCAGTCAAGGTGCACTGGATCCCACTTCCTCTAAGAGGGTCAGGCCAATCGCCGTATGACACCCATGATCATACAAGCATCATAATCACATCATGGGCTCACCCTTTCCCCACAAAACTACCAGTGCAAAGCTATAATCATGCATGCCCCCAAACCACTAGCAAGCTTTTATTTGCTATACTATAGAAATTCAGGACTGAAAATCAGTGGCAAGGCTGACTGAGTTAAAATTAGACCTTCCAAACTTTTAGTTTCTGGCTATATCTGGGCACATGACAAGCATGTACACTGACATCCTACTGTCTCTCTAATCTGTCTGTCTGACCCATTCTTATAAACACTGAAATTTAAAAGGATGCAACACTCAAAGCAGAGTGAGTGTATGAGGTGCACACACAACCCCTCATTGCATATAAACCTAGCTGCACCCTGGATTACTGTACCATCAAGTTGCCCATAGGAGAAGCTAGGATTTTAAATGCCTCCCCTTCCTTACTCCCCACCCCCGAAGCAAGCAATCAGAAAAGAGAAAAAAAAGCAGAACATCCTGTGTGCAGACTCAAAGTAGAAAATGCCCTTACCTGAGGAAAATTCCCTTTATGTTGGGTGTGGATTCAAAGGCATTCTCTGATACCATGGTGATTTTGTTGTTCTGGAGATACAGATATTCTAGGGATCCTGGCAGGTCCGATGGAATAGAGATCAGCTGATTGCCACCCATATCTAATAACTGAAAGGAAGAGTCATACAGCCAGGGGTTAACTGAAGAGATGAGTGTAGACATTAGCAGCACCAACCGTATTTCATTACTGTGGAACCAGATGGTGATGTGTGAATCTCAAAAGGATGGGTATTGATAACCATCACTATGGGTAACCATCCAGAAGTTAAGTACATGTGCAAAACCTATCCCGGATTACTGGGTCTGAATATCTGAGTAGGAAGTCATCTGCAAACAGGCTCCCTTTTGTTTGTGTTCGTGTATGTGCGAGAGAGAGAGACAAAGAAACTGAGCATTTTGAGAGGGAGAGAAACTGAGCATTTTCAACCCTGTAAAAAGGTTCAGTTTCAGTTGAAGGTGGAGGGATTTTTATTGTTTCCAACCTTGTTTCATGTCAAGATCAATGTGGCCAGGAGGATTCTGGGCAGCCAAAGCAGGGGGTCCTGCCCTCCTGCAGTGCAATTTAATCTAGCAGTATCACATCAGAGATCGTGCTGCCTTCTTTAAGGGCACCTACATTTCTCTATCCCTATCCTCATGCGTTAGTCCAGGCCTCTTTGTAAATGAATGAAAAACAGACCGGGTTTCAATTATGCATAGAACTCCTTGGATGATATTCTCTCAAACACTTCATTGATTAAAATTACTTTTCAAATGGCAAGAAATGTTTGTTTCAGACCAATGTGTTAAATTAGCTAGGGCCTGATGCCACAACTCTTACTCACACGTATAGTCTTACAGAAAGAAATGGGCCGAATATTTCTCCAACTCTCTATCTAAGATATATTGGTGTAGCACCAATCGCCATAATATCTGGCCACTGCTCTGAGTTACGTTACTGCAAATCTGGAATTCCAGTGACTTCAGTACACTCATTCTGGATTCAGACCCCAAACTTGCCAACGTTTATGCAAATGCTTAACTTTGTACATGCAGGTAGTTTCCTTGACTTCAGTGGGAATAGTCACATGTGCAAAGTGAAGCATGTGGATAAGTATTTGCAGGATCGGGGCCTTACTCAGCTATAATATGTCAAACCTACGACAACAGGACTACTCATGTAAGAACTGCAGGGCCAACCCCTTAATGAAGTATAAATTATGGTATGCTGTAAGAGAAATAACTGAGTAAGTAATAAAGCCACTCAAAAAATGAAATGTGCCAAATGCAACCTTAAGCAGTGACCTTAGAGGCTACTTGAAGAAAAAAAAAAGGGGGCCTGTTATAGTGATGTCATTTTTCTTGAACAGAGTTTACAATGTAGTAGGGTACAGCTGGACGCAAGGGGCTCTGCATTACTCTGGCTTGACAGTGGTGTGACTGGCATAAAACCAGCGTTATGTGGTAGTGAATCAGACCCCTAGATAACAGAAGCTTATGTCTTCTTAATAATCAAAGCTTCCAAGATCTTAAGAGCATTTGGTTTGGTTTGAAAACAGATGGGTTAGGATGGATAAATGTCTTTAGTACGACAATGAAACAATCCCACCATCTGTAACCTTCATTGGTGACATCATCCTTCTAAACTCAATTCCAGCTTTGAAATACAAACATACAGTGAGTCACACTTTAGTTTACCGGCCTTCATTAAAAGCACCATGTTGACAAGAAAATTAAGAAGATATGATAAAACCATGGGCCAGAGCCTCAGCTAGTATAAACTGGCATTGTTCCATTAATTTCAATGGTTTTATGCCAATTTATACCACCTGAAATCTGATGCACCATTTCTCCATAGACTTCAAGAGCAGAACTAATGTGAAATGAACGGCTGTACAAATCAAAATTCTTGGCATGTCTGAAGCCCTAATGCTGATAACCAGAATCACATATGCTCTGCATCTCTTATCCCTGCGGTGCTTTCAGATACAAAAGCTCCCTCCTTACAGTGCACTAATGTAGGTACAGTGGATGGTTGCGATAACAAGGGCAATACCTTTTAGTGCAGGGAATCGGCTCTTGCCTAAAAGGAAATGCAGACAAATCCTTCAGCTACTGACACAACTGCAAGATCATTTTGCATAGCACAAATGTGATTGTTCCTGCCTGCCTTATGTTTCTATTCAACTTTCCCTGACAATTAACCAAAGGACAGGCAGTTGATTGAATCCAGGCCTCCTAACTACTATCCAGGTGCCTTACCCAGCTGAGCTGCTAAATCCTACAGCTTGGCTTGTCTGACTGTAAGCTGCTATGGATGTTTTGTGCATTAACAGCTTGTTTTGTTTATGTACTCCTTGCCTCCCAGTGTCCCTCCCTTCAGAACTCTACACAATAAAGCTGATTTAAAACCCTTGGGGGTGGGGAGCGGCATTTGTATGGCGGCATCTGGAGTTTTAGCTGCATGACTCATTAATATCCAGTTGAAAATATAACACAGCTTCAGAATCCAGGACCAAAGAAATCCTTATGTTTCCTCTGATAACAGTACAATGGCGGCTGTCTTTCTATTTAGGAGGACAACTCTGCCACAAGTCTTTTAAAATCAGATAATGGCCTCTTTCTACACTGTCCTGCACTTAATGTGCAGGCCTAGAAAATAAGGACCAATCTGAATCTACCATTAATGCTCCCTGAATTGGATCAAGCAAATAGGGAAGAGACATCCATATTATCAATACCATAGAGAAGGTGGTGTTTGTACCTGGAGACTGCTGAGTTCCCTCCATGCTCCCCTGTAAATGGAATTGACTTTCAGTTTATTGTTGCTCAGGTATAGCTCCTGCAGCTTTGTCATTCCTGCCAGGGCTCTTCTTGGAATGGTGCTTATGTCGTTCTCCTTCAGTTTCAAAATCTGCAAGTTCTTTGGAAAGCCAAAAGGCAGCGTGTGGAGGTTGTTCCCAGAAAGATCCAAGGACTTTAGCAGTCTCAGCTTGCGGAAGGCCTCCCGATGGATATGAGGACTTGTGATCTTATTGTAGCTCAAGTTTAGCTCCTCCAGTAAGTAAGTGGTAGCAAAGTCATTCCTGTTAATCTCAGAGATCTGGTTATGAAGGATCATAAGTGTCTTCACTCGCCGAGGTAGCCCACTGGGAATCCTTTCCAGTATATTGTTGTACAAGTGGACAGTGTGCAGCTTCTTCAGGCCCTGGAAGGCTTGCGGGTGGATCCCTCGGGCTTTTAACTTGTTGTTGTGAAGTAGAAGGTACTCAAGGTTTCTAATTTGGATCAAGACGTCTCTGCCAATCGTCTTAATTGCATTCTTCTCCAGGTGAAGGAGGACGATGTTTCGAGGTAAGCCACTCGGGATTTGTGAAAGATTATTGCTGGACAAATCCAGATATTCAAGGCTGGATAGTTTCCTTGGAAAAGCAGAAAGAAAAAATTCTCCATTTACATACTCCCAAGTGAAACAATAATATGTTTCCCTGGGGGATTTACCCCCTTTTTAAAAGACTTTCTGCCCCCATCATGGCCACCTTGCTACTTCCCTTTCTGTCCTTGATGTACCTCTGGTGGGGACAGGTTTCAGAGTAGCAGCCGTGTTAGTCTGTATTTGCAAAAAGAAAAGGAGTACTTGTGGCACCTTAGAGACTAACCAATTTATTTGAGCATAAGCTTTCGTGAGCTACAGCTCACTTCATCGGATGCATGGTGGGGACAGCAGAATGTGTAGTTCCTTCACTGGCCACTAGGGGATATCCAGTGCAATCAAGCACCAGCTACACTTGCAGGAGAGCTGGCTAGATTCCATAAGCATCTGCCAGGGAGCTGAGATCTGCCTTTCAGCTTGGTATTTCTCTCTATTAACACCACATGCAAAATACTACAGCCGAATGATCAAAGTTATGGCATGCCACCAGAAAGACAGGCAGAGATGCAGTGGAAAGACCATTAAAATTTAAAAGTTCTGCTGTCAGTTTAAAATGACTACATCACAATCAACTCTAACTCCTGTCTCTCATTTCAAATAAAAAGGTATTTTTCACACTAAAAAAACAAGTTTTGCCTTTGAGATGATGCTGAATTGTTCTCACCAAAGGGGGAAACGTAAGCTCAGAGGTCTATGCCAAGATTATGAACTTCTCGTGACCTCCTAGTATTATGGAAGTGATTCAAGGCCAGATCTGCTTTGTGTAAACTATTCAAACTAGATTCCAAGGACTCAGTTGTAGCTAAAGCAAATATTCAGTCCAGCCTCTTATACCAACTGGATGCAGGTAAGTGGTATTATTTCCCAGCTCTGTGTTTCAAGGCAGACATTTCTGGAACTGGATAGTTTCTCAAGTCAAACAGTATACTCAATTGATATAATCTGTATGGCAATGCATATCCCATTTTACATTGCCAAAAAGTCTTCAGGAAATATGGCTTTATGTTGTGCAACCTTCACTGACCACTGAGTGCAAAAGATCAAACCCCATCCCCACTGCAAAAGGTGATCTGTGGCTTAGCCGGAGGGACTGAGTTATGCTCATCCAACCCTTATCAGATATGTTACACAAAACATTATTCTGGAGATAAAAATAGCAAAACCACATATAAATTACTATGCAATTGTGAGGATGCTAAATGGTAATGGGAAGAATAAAGGGGTTGTTGCATTTTCCTTTCTTCATAATCTGACAGGTTTATAGAGCACATAGCAAGTTATGGGCAGGACATGTACTGTGAGTCAGATCCTCAGGTACAGCCAGTCAAGTACTCCACACAACTGGGAAGGCAAAGGTAGCTTCCTGACACTCTGATCCCAAGAGCCTCAGTTTACCCATGGCACACTATGGAAAAGCCAAAGGGCTATTTTAAATTGCACCAGCTTGTAAAAAACCCTTAGGGGCCATTTTGCTTTGGGGAAGTATCAAAGTACAGCATTCTCCAGCTTTCCTCCTACACTGGGGTAGCCCCTTGCCAGGGTGATCCTTAACTGCACAATTAGGGCAGCTTTCAAGTCTGTTTTGCACTGTGAGAGCAGCACAAAAGAGAATCAGCAGAGCTGAAGATCTAGCCTTAATGTCCAGAAAACTGCACTTGGATCTGATCATGAGAAGTGCTGAGTGATCTCACTCCCTGTTGGTTTCAACAGGAATAGGAGCCCTAAACTTTTATTGACTTCAGCAGGACTCTAGGCCTCTCCCAGTAAGCACTTGGTACTTTGCATGATTGGGCCTGTAGCTACCAGGGGGCTAGGATCATTGGTGTCCTTTGTTTAAAGACACTGTATGATACCAGTTCAAACCATTGACCAATATGTTTGCATTTGGGTGACTGCACCTGAATCTAGGCCTTCTCATATAGACCCAGTAAATAAAATGGCACATTTTATAATAGAAATCTTGTACCTTCTTGTACATGTAAAGAAAAAACAGCCAAATTTAAAGAGCAGAGTCTCACCAGAAGGTTTCATTGTCCATCCCTTCATTAGTCAAGTAGTTGTTCTGCAAATACAGCTCTCGAAGGCCCGCAAGTTCATTGAAGGCTCCTTTGGGAATCTTCTCTAGTTTGTTGTTCTGTAGACACAGAAAGCACAAATTAGGCTGAGAATATCTGAGTCTTGAGAATAGTCAGGCACAAGTCTGAGCAGCTAGCATCATAGGCCTCATGTCCATGGGCATAAGAAGCAATGAAAACTCAGAAGGACTAGCATATAGTATATTACACGGGGATGTTATTAGGCTGAGAGAGAAATATATCCAAACACTAGGCCAGATCCTGCAGTCCTTTCTCACTCACTCTTCTGGCATAACTCCCCAAGAGTTCTGACTGAGGACAGAGTAAGAGAACTGCAGGATTTGGCCCATTAACAAGGCCCTACTTACCGTACAGGTTCCAATTTCCTCTCCCAAGCAATCTATTCACCTATCAAACAACCCTGGTCAAAGAATCTAGACTCAGCAAAACCAGATTCCACTATAAAGTGGACCAGCTAATTCTACAATCCTAACAATATTCCTTATCTACCAAAAAGTACAGTTCCTAAGAGTTAGATTCCAGAAAGCTACCTTCTCCCCTTAATGTGGCTTCTGAGTGGCCAACAGGCAGCAAAAGATAAAGCTTTGCTGTTGCCCTGAGCCAACACTAAAAACGTTGCATTTGTTGGTGCATTCCATTTACAGGCAGGAATTAGAAGTGGGCCCCCACACTTTTAGAATATATAAGGCACTAATGTTGAATTTGGCAGACACAAAACAATTCAAGTATATGAAGAATGCACTGGACGCTGGGAGAGCTTCATATCTCATAGAACATCTCAATCAATGGGGCTACACCAGTGTCAAAGTGATCAGAGAGAGGAAAGAGACAACATGACTGTGTCACATCAAAACTAACCCTGTCTCTCCCCTTTCAACTCCCAGCGGCTGTTCCTCATTTATGGTTGCTCTCCCCTGGGCTGGTCAAAACAACAGGTAAATGTGTAGCTACCAGCAGATGATGCTTTTTCAAAACAAAGCGCATATTTCCCTCTTCGGTCCTCCTCTTTTCCCCCACAGGGCTCAAGACTTTCACTCTCACCGCTGACTTGAGGAAAGACAGTTCAAGTCCAGCACTGGGCAAACTTTGGGTCTTGCTTGCGCACGAGGCTGAGTACCCACACGTCCCATTAAAGTCAATGGGAGTAGAGAGCACTCAGCATCTTGCAGGAGGAGTCCAGCAATTCACAAGATCAGGCCTTTTGTTTTTCCCTTTCTCCAGGCTGGAGACCCTAGTTCCTAAAAAGCGTTGCATGAGAGTCAATGGTGAAACCTTCAAAGAAAAGGAAAGCAGGGCAGGCAACAAAGGATTTCATAGCTTAGTGAGATGACAATAGGCTAAGAGCCCTTTTCATCTCCCCGGGATTGTCACAACTAAGCATAGCTGGACCCAAAATTCTCCACCATTGCAGCTCCTCCATCTTAGCTATGGTAAGAGCGCTAGTGGAAACGGACAACACGCGATTTTAATCATAGAATATCAGGGTTGGAAGGGACCTCAGGAGGTCATCTAGTCCAACCCCCTGCTCAAAGCAGGACCAACACCAACTAAATCATCCCAGCCAAGGCTTTGTCAAGCTGAGCCAAAAAAACCTCTAAGGATGGAGATTTCACCACCTCTCTAGGTAATCCATTCCAGTGCTTCACCACCTTCTTAGTGAAACAGTGTTCCCGAATATCCAACCTAAACCTCCCTCACTGCAACTTGAGACAATTGCTTCTTGTTCTGTCATCTGCCACCACTGAGAACAGCCTAGCTCCATACTCTTTGGAACCCTGCTTCAGGTAATTGAAGGCTGCTATCAAATCCCCCCTCACTCATCTCTTCTGCAGACTATATAACCCCAGTTCCCTCAGCCTCTCCTCTTAAATCATGTGCCCCAGCCCCCTAATCATTTTCGTTGCCCTCTGCTGGACTCTCTCCAATTTGTTCACGTCCCTTCTGTAGTGGGGGGACCAAAACTGGACGCAATACTCCAGGTGTGGCCTCACCAGTGCCAAATAGAGGGGAATAATCACTTCCCTCGATCTGCTGGCAATGCTCCTACTAATACAGCCCAATATGCCATTGGCCTTCTTGGCAACCAAGGACACACTGCTGACTCATATCCAGCTTCTCGTACACTGTAATCCCCACGTCCTAGAATCATAGAATATCAGGGTTGGAAGGGACCTCAGGAGGTCATCTAGTCCAACCCCCTGCTCAAAGCAGGGCCAATCCCCAATTTTTGCCCCAGATCCCTAAATGGCCCCCTCAAGGATTGAACTCACAACCCTGGGTTTAGCAGACCAATGCTCAAACCACTGAGCTATCCCTCCCCCCAATGGAGGTTTGCCACTCCAGGCCAATGGAGGCTGCAGGAAGGGTGGCCAGCATATCCTTCAGCCCGTGCCACTTCCTGCAGCCCCCATTGGCCTGGAGTGGCGAACCGCGGCCAGTGGGAGCCGCAATTGGCCAAACCTGCGGACACGGCAGGTATACAAACTGGCCTGGCCCACCAGGGGCTTTCCCTGAACAAGCGGCGGTCCTAGTTTGAGAACCACTGGTCTAGGTCACTCTGGACCCTATCCCTACCCTCCATCATATCTACCTCTCCCCCCAGCTTACTGTCATCTGCGAACTTGCTGAGAGTGCAA
Source organism: Chelonia mydas (assembly GCF_015237465.2). Taxonomy (NCBI): domain Eukaryota; kingdom Metazoa; phylum Chordata; order Testudines; family Cheloniidae; genus Chelonia; species Chelonia mydas. The sequence continues at coordinate 95,010,926 of NC_057854.1, forward strand.
TTAATCCCATCATCCAGATCATTAATAAAGATGTTGAACAAAACCGGCCACAGGACCGACCCCTAGGGCACTCCACTTGATACCGGCTGCCAACTAGACATCAAGCCGTTGATCACTACCCATTGAGCCCAACAGTCTAGGCCGCTTTCTGTCCACCTTATAGTCCATTCATCCAATCCATACTTTTTTAACTTGCTGGCAAGAATATTGTGGGAGACCGTATCAAAAAGTCTACTAACATCCACCACTTTCCCCATATCCATAGAGCCAGTTATCTCATCATAGAACCAATCAGGTTGGTCAGGCATGACTTGCCCTTGGTGAATCCGTGTTGACTGTTCCTTATCACCTTCCTCTCCTCCAAGTGCTTCAAAAGGGATTCCTTGAGGACCTGCCCCATGATTTTGCCGGGGACTGAAGTGAACAGGGCCGTCCCTACCCATACACAAAGTACGCAGCTGCGCAGCTGTGTGCTGCTCCAGCCCCTGCCTCGCCTCTTCCCCATGGCCCCCACACCTGCTCCACCCCAGCCCTGCCTCTTCTCACCCCTGCTCTGCCCCAGCCCCCCCATTCCACTCCTCCCCCCAAAGCCCCCGCCCTGCTCTACCCCTTCCTGCCCCCACTCCCCTGAGGACTGCAGCAGGGCTAGGCCTACACTCACCGGGGGTGGTTCCCCCCTGCCCCTCAAGCCAGCCCCCTCCACCCCCCCCGCAGAGGCCTGGGGCCCCACACATTCCCTCCCGGGGAGCTGCGTAGGTCCCCAGAATAGCTAGGGACAGCCCTGGAAGGGAGGCTGACTGGTCTGTAGTTCAAGATTAGATGACACGGAGATAATACCAGAGCCCAGCTAAACTACAACTTCCACCAATGCCTCTGCCAGGGTTAGCTGCAGCCATGGAAAATTACTGGTCCAAATATTCCAGTTGCCAGTTCAGTAGATACCAAAAGTCATTGCTACTTGAAGGTGATACAGCCTCTGTGAAATAATCTGGTGAGCAAAGACAATACCTTCCTAGCGGATAAGCAACTATATCAGGAAAAACACCACCATAAATGGCAGGCTCAGCAAAGAGGACAAAGACCAAATGGCCTTAGAAACTTATCTGCCCTCTCATCTCATCCCTTATCTGCCCTCTGTGTGATTCCGACACCACGTGAGGACAGCATGACAAAATGTGCACTCTCTCTGTCCAAGGACTGCCTGATGTTTGGCTACACTTAGGACTGAGACATGCAAGGCTGCCAGCCAGCCACCAGTAATACATTCCTTTGGAAATAGAAAAAACGGAATTTTGATCTAGACAAACAGCTCGTTGCTCTGCAAAACAGCCATCACTACTCATGCCAGTACGCATGTATGTACAAGAGAGATTGGCTACTCGCTGGTGTGCTTTTCATTTAGCCCAAACCTAGCAGTCACAATCTAACAATGGGCCTGCCTCTGCAGTTTAAATCTCAGGCACACACAGAACTGCATCCCAGATGTAAGAGAATACACAAAGTTGGTTCCATTACCTTTAAGTGTAGTTTATATAGTGCTGGAGGCAGGTTCTTTGGAACATACTTCAGGAAATTGCTGGACATGATCAATATCTCCACGTTATTAGAGCCATTGAACATATCATCAGGTAACCCAGCATCTGAAAGTTTATTGTTGTGAAGATACACAGATCTACCAGAAAGAAAGAAAGACTGAATTAGGCAGTATGGTTTGCTTTCCTCTCTTACCCAATGCAGCCTTCTGAAATCTACACCTCAGTCTATCGTCTTCCTTTTCTTAAGATACATATGTTCATTTTTTTAACGTATCACTTATTCTGCCAAGTATAAAAACAGATGTGCCCAAACCACAACACTGGCCCCAAGCAGTCTCTGAGTGGTGGAGTGTTCAAAATCCAAACCTGGATCTCGATCTGTATTTTATGAATCGCCCCATCTTTAACAGGCTGAGACAAAGCCTGGGATCTGTACATAGCAAGACTTAGGTATGTTTGAAAGCTGGATCTGAATTTAGCAGCTTGAGCCCAGCTCAGTGTTTGGCCACAAGGCAAAGGGAATCTATTGGAGCGATAGGCAAACCTCAGAAAGTTTAGAGTTTGGATTTGGTACAGACACATACCCAAAGTTTGGGTTCTAGTCTAAAGCAGTGGTTTTCAACCAGGGGTCCAGGGCCCCCTGGTGGGCCATGAGCAGGTTTCAGGGGGTCCGCCAAGCATAGCCGGTGTTAGACTCACTAGGGCCCAGGACAGAAAGCCAAAGCCTTGCCGCACAGGGCTGCAGCTCAGGGCGCCAAGCCCCGCCACCTGGGGCTGAAGTCAAAGCCTGAGCAACATAGCTTCACAGTGCCCCCTGTAACTCAGGCACTGACTTTTATATGCAGAAAAACTGCTCTTGTGGCACAGTTGGGGGTGGAGTTTTTATAACATGTTGGAGGGGGGGCCTCAGAAAGAAAAAGGTTGAGAACCCCTGGTCTAAAGCACATCCTGTCCTTGAGTTTGCAAAGTTGGGCTATAAATCTCTTGAGGATTGGTTATCTCAGGAGATTTCCATTATTTCTGCTTCCATGAAGGCCGGAAATAATACAAGAATAGCTTCCACGTTGCTATTTCAGAATTTCTGCTCCCAGAACTCAGGAGTGCAGAGACCACTGTGCAGATGAAAGAATAGGCTTAACCAGTCCGTAAGAAAGACTTTTACACTTAAGGTGAAGGTTTGGAGGAAAAAACATTTTATTTCCCTTATGCACCAGTTAGCCCCATCCCTAGGTAAATTCCTCCCAGGAAGTCTTATCAGATAAGAGGAAACAGTTCTATCTCAGAGCAAGAGGAAAAGGAAACAGAGCCTTAACTTCCTTTCTTCCACAATTTTTATAACCGTGCAATGACAGTGATGTCAATGGAGCCACTCCCAATGTACACTTATGCAAGTCGGAGGAGAATTGGGTCCAAACCATCCTCTGGTTGTTTTTACAAAAACCCACGGTCATAAACAATGGGTGACTACTCCCACTTCTGTAGTCCCTTTGCTTCTGCATATGCTGCAGGAGGCACTGTGTGGCTAAAATCCTGGAGGCAGATTAACAGTATGATAGGGAACCACTTCCAAAGCAGGGATTGAAAAGGCTGCATTCTCTAAATTGTCCTAGGATTTTGTTGTGATTGTGGTGATGATTTGGGGGGATTTTTTGGACTCAACATAGAAACACAACAGCTCCACGAGCAGAGAACCACAGGGCAGGATATTATTCACTCTGTGTGGTCAGCTATGCTTTTAACTGACAGATATCTGACTTTCTGAAAACCTCTCGTTCCAAGTCAGCAGAGCCTGAAAGTACATACTTTACTGGAGGGGAAAAGTACAACAGCTGAACCTCCAAGTTGGGATCTTGTATCAGTCCAGCTCAGGAAACAACGAGCTGCTATTCTGTATTAAACAATGGTTGCTATGGGAGAGCTTGTGAAACTCACTTCAGAAAGAGTCCAGCTACTTAATGTGATGCAAGAACTCAGCAGCTTCTGTAATTCAGGTTTTGGAAGGAAGACACATGCATAAGCTGAGGTGCAGTCATGATGAAATATCACGCACGATGAGCGACTGGCCCAACCTCTTCAGGTAACTAACGGCTTACCAGGCTAAGAGCCTAGAAGGTCCTGAGCCAACTCAGCTCCCCCTGAAGTCAATGGAAATTGAGGGCTCTCCGCATAATTGCAGGATTAGACCCTGTGCTAACTGCGCCAGCCAGCGCTAGCCACTTATAATTCAAATGTACACGTTGTAACCAGCCGTGGAGCTTGGGCTGCTCTTGCAATGGTTACTGCAGTAATGGAGGCTGTATCAATAGATTACACTGGACTAGATAAAACTTCTGCGGAGCAGACCACGTTTCACCGCAGGCATGTGTACCCACAACTGACATGAGGGTGGTCTGTGGCACTGCACTGGGGTCCAACCGAGAAAATCATCACTAAAGAGTCACGGTGGTGCCTAGAGAATCAGCCGTACAAGGTTGACGTACTGATGGGGGTTGGGAAGTACTGTTGAACCAATACTGTTGCATCATTAGCAACAGCATTACAGTCTCAGCTTGATCACAGCCTTTCAGTGAAGGAACTAAGGTGGAGTTGGGGATATTTGACCAGTTAGTCACTGAATTGATTAATCAGTGCTGGTCCTTGCCACTCATAACAGATAAACACAAAAAAGATTTAGAAGGTTATTATTAAACATTATTAAAAATGTTGTGTGTATATTTGTGTGATGTCCAGCAAAAGCCACTAGAATGCATTCATCTGAGAGTGGTTTTGGTCCCCTCAGTAACATAAACAATCCTCCTCCTCCAAAAGTTATCTGCAGGCCAAAAATGGTTTCGGTAAACAATCTAAATAATCAGTTCTTCCCACCAAGCCATTTGCGCTAAGCAGTGACAGAACATACTCCTCCTTTCACTTCTCGATCCCTTACCTCAGGTTTGGCTTCTGTCCGAACGTGAGCCCATAAATCTTTGTGATGTAATTGGCTGCAAAATCTGCACTGATCAAGGTATTTGGTAGGAATTTCGGAGCCAGAGTTAGCTGAAAAACAAATATTGGGGGGGAGAGGAAGCCAGTTAGATGCAATGAATGCTTTAACCACCAGTATTGGGTTAGCAACAGAATATTTGCAGGCTATTTACTTTGAAGAAGCAACAGTAAATGACAAAGACCAAGTGGTCTCATTAAAAACAGTGAGCATTTCTGTCCTTACTAAATAATCTCTACAGGAAGGAGGTAGGCTTTTGCTTCAAAATGTTTGGATGGGTTTTGTTTTAATTGGAAGAAATCAAGGGTTCAGAGAGTAAATACATTTCATGTTATGGTCATAATTCCTGTGAAATACTGTGCCAAAATTTTAAAAAAGCATCATAATGCCCCCACTGCTAGAGTGTCATGTGAAAATAACTCACGTGGTGGTTACTCCACACTTTAGTTCCAAAGTCCCACGCATGTTTGACAATCTCTTCAAAACAGGATGCAGATTACCAGGGGTGTTTTTTCCAAACAACACAGCAGAATATAATATCGGCACAAAAGCAAATATCTGTGTATGAAGAGTTACATCTTATTTGTTAAACACAGACAGTGTATTGGAAACAAAATACAGTGTTCTTGTCCCAAAGAGTTTATAATACAGGACTTGTTTCTCTTCTTGGCCCAGCGCTATTCAATATCTTTATCAATTATCTGGAAAAAATCATTGCTGGTAAAGTTTGCAGATGACAAAAATTGGTGGAGTGGTAAAAGATTAGGACAAGATTACTGAGAAGAATAGACAGGCCTGTAACCAGAGCTGATCCAGAGAACAGAAGGGTGTGCTGTCGACCGAGTGCTAAGATATGGGATGTGGACCTGAGGTTAAAGAGGATCCTAAAGGGAGCGGGAAAGAATCCACTGATCATCCTTCATGTGGGAACAAATAACACTGATAGATTCTCGCTGGAATGTATCAAGAGAAACTATGCCAGGCTGGGGAAGACGCTTAAGGAAATTGAGACTCAGGTGGTCTTCAGTGGGATTCTGCCTGTTCCTAGAGAAGGGCAACAAAGGTGTGACAAGATGATGATGCTCAATGGATAGCTCAGGCAGTGGTGCTATAAGGAGGGCTTTGGGATATATGGCCACTGGGAGGCATTCATGGACAGAGGACTGTTCTCTCAGGCTGGACTCCATCTGAGTAGGGAGGGAAATAGACTTCTAGGATGGAGACTGGCACAACTGATTAAGAGAGCTTTAAACTAGGAATTTGGGGGAGATGGCTGGGAGACGTTCAGGTAATCTCCATGCCAGATTTTAACGTTGAGAGGGAAGAAAATGAAGTAAGAAAGGATACAGCTGTGGGTAGGAGAATGGACATAAGGAGGAAGGGCAGTGTGGATACCAGTCTAATAGGTCATACTGCCAGTAGAATGTCCATGCCCAATCAGGTGAAGAAAGTGAATGAGGCCAAATAGCAAAAATTAAGATGTTTGTACACCAATGCGAGGAGTCTAGGTAACAAAATGGAGGAACTAGAGCTACGGGTGCAGGAAGTGAAACCAGATGTTATAGGGAGAAACATGACAGAAGATATGGTGGGAGATAATTACTGGAATACAGTGCAAGTTCATTTTAAAAAAGGATGTTGACAAATTGGAAAGGGTTCAGGAAAGAGCTACAAGAATGATTCCAGGTCTAGATAGCCTGCTTTACAAGGAGAGACTAAAGAAGCTCAATCTATTTTAGTTTATCCAAGAGAAGGCTAAGAGGTGACTTGATCACAGTCTGTAATTACCTGTATGGTGAAAAGATTTCTGATAGTAGAGGGCTCTTTAATCTAGCCGACAAAGGTATAACACAAGATCCGATGGCTGGAAGCTGAAGCTAGACAAATTCAGATTAGAAATAAGGTGAACATTTTTTAAGTGAAGGTAATTAATCATTAGAACAATTTACCTAGAGTGTGATAGATTCTCTGTCACCTGGAGTCTTTAATCAAGACTGGATGTCTTTCTAAAAAGATACGTTCTGGAGAATACAACCAGAAGTTGTGGACTAGATACAGACATCAGTTGGTGAAATTCTATGGCCTGGATTATGTAGGAGGCAGACTACCTGATTATAATGGTTTCTTCTGGCCTTAAATACTTTGAATCTATAAATCGTCCTCTCACACAGGTTTTACACCAGTGTTACTCCATGAACTTCACTGGTCCTACTCCTGGCTTACAGTGATGTAAGTGAAGGGAGAGTCAGACCTAAGGAGCAGGCAAGACACAATGAGACTCCACATGAAGGAATGTCAGTAATTCTTTTTTAAGTCATTACTCATATTATTATTAACACTTCATGTGGGCCTTGGGGAAGAACAGAGATTTTAATGGGGAATTGCTTGGCCTAACTTCTTAAATAAATGAATAACTGAAGAGTATTCAAGCTTCTCTTTCTGCTGGTATGCCAAGCATGCACTTGGCAGAGTCGTGTTTCTATCACCTTGTAGTTCACCAGACACATAACTCAGACTTTTATTTTTAAACCAAAAATAAATTTGTTTAATTTATTTGTCTCTTTCTCTCCTGTGTTGGTAGTTCCCTCCTTAGGCTGCCTGAAAATGTCTGATGGACACAAATCAAGCAAAAAGAGCCCTTTCCCCAAATCAATTATCCCCTGTGAGGCTTTCTCAGCACCAGAAATAATGGGTGGAAATTAGAGGCATTTTACCACGACTAGCACTGCCACCACATTGCCTTTAGCTTTGGATGTACTCACTTGCTGACTTGGGAGATGTAATCTCATGGGAGTGGGTTAATGCTAACAAGCCTGGTCAAGAAGCTCTGGAAATGTGTCATAAAGCAACATTATGCCTATGTGTCCATATGTAACATTATGCCTTTTGTGTCATATAGTCATATGCTATGTGTCATAAGGCAAGATAGCAAAGCTTTTGATACGGTCTCCCACAGTATTCTTGCCAGCAAGTTAAAGAAGTATGGGCTGGATGAATAGACTATAAGGTGGACAGAAAGCTGGCTAGATCATCGGGCTCAACAGGTAGTGATCAATGGCTCCATGTCTAGTTGGCAGCTGGCATCAAGTGGAGTGCCTCAAGGGTCGGTCCTGGGGCCGGTTTTGTTCAATATCTTCATTAACGATCTGGAGGATGGCATGTTTGCAGATGACACTAAACTGGGACAAGTGGTAGATATGCTGCAAGGTAGGGATAGGACACAGAGGGACCTAGACAAATTAGAGGATTGGGCCAAAAGAAATCTGATTAAGTTCAACAAGGACAAGTGCAGAGTCCTGTACTTAGGACGGAAGAATCCCATGCACTGCTACAGACTAGGGACCGAGTGGCTCAGCAGCAGTTCTACAGAAAAGGACCTAGGGGTTACAGTGGACGAGAAGCCGGATATGAGTCAACAGTGTGCCCTTGTTGCCAAGAAGGCCAACTGCATTTTGGGATGTATATGAAGGAGCATTGCCAGCAGCTTGAGGGACGTGATCATTCCCCTCTATTTGGCATTGGTGAAGCCTCATCTGGAGTACTATGTCCAGTTTTGGGCCCCACACTACAAGAAGGATGTGAAAAAATTGGAAAGAGTCTAGTGAAAGGCAACAAAAATGATTAGGGGGCTGGAGCACATGACTTATGAGGAGAGGCTGAGGGAACTGGGATTGTTTAGTCTACAGAAGAGAAGAATGAGGGGGGATTTGATAGCTGCTTTCAACTACCTGAAAGGGGGTTCCAAAGAGGATGGATCTAGACTGTTCTCAGTGGTAGCAGATGACAGAACGAGGAGTAATGATCTCAAGTTGCAGTGGGGGAGGTTTAGGTTGGCTATTAGGAAAAACTTTTTCACTAGGAGGGTGGTGAAGCACTGGACTGCATTACCTAGGGAGGTGGTGGAATCTCCTTCCTTACAGGTTTTTATGGTCAGGCTTGACAAAGCCCTCGCTGGGATGATTTAGTTGGGGATTGGTCCTGCTTTGAGCAGGGGGTTGGACCTCCTGAGGTCCCTTCCAACCCTGATATTCTATGATTCTATGATTCTCTACTATGGCATAATACACAGAAATCAGACACAGGAACTCATTCATATATGCAATTAGTCACTTCCATCCAGGTTCAAGCTTTCCTGTCTGCATACATTGTCACCTGGGTCAAAGCAGATACAGTAACTCCTCACTTAAAGTCATCCTGGTTAACGTGGTTTCGTTGTTACGTTGCTGATCAATTAGGGAACATGCTCGTTTAAAGTTGTGCAATGCTCCCTTATAACATCATTTGGCAGCCACCTGCTTTGTCCACTGCTTGCAGGAAGAGCAGCCCGTTGCAGCTGGCTGGTGGGGACTTGGAACCAGGGTGGACCGGCAAAGATATTGAATAGCGCCCTATCAGCTCCCAGCTCCCCTAAGTTCCCAGGCTATCAATTGCTGGCAGTTCAGCTGTCCCTCCCCCCACTGCCCTGTGCTGCTCCTGCCTTCTGCCTTGGAGCTGCTTCCCGAGCCTCCTGCTTGCTATGTGGGGGGTAAGGGAGGAAGAGGGGACCTAATGTCAGGGTGTTCCCCTCCCCCCTGCTCGTGCACCCCGCTTACCCCATCTTCCATAGAGCAGGGGGGACACACGACAGGGCTCAGGAGGGAGGGAGCTTCCTGGCAGCAGCTGCGGTCTCAGCTTGCTGATCTACTTAACGAGGCAGTGTATCTAAGAGTGAGATCAGCGTACTTAAAGGGGAAATGCGCATCTCTCTCACACACACATGGTATGTGTCTCTGTCTGCCATGCTGTCTCCCCTCCCTCCATTTGTGCTGCCTTGTAGAGTGTGAGGCTACATTAACGACGAGTTAATGCTTGAGGGCTCAGCCAATTGCTAGTTCGTCATTTAGAGGTAAGGCATTCCCTGGGAAATATCCCACCCTCTGACTCCACCACCTCAACCAAGCTTCACAATCATCATCACTGTGTACCAATATTAAATTGTTTTTTAAAACTTATACTCTGTGTGTGTGTGTGTGTGTGTATATATGTCTTTTGTCTGGTGAAAAAAAATTCCCTGGAACCTAACCGCCCCCATTTACATTAATTCTTATGAGGAAATTGGATTCACTTAACATCATTTTGCTTAAATTCGCATTTTTCAGGAACAAACCTACAACGTTAAGTGAGGAGTTACTATATATGAAACACACAACAGCCCTGGACAGCCCTGTGGGGCACTCAGAGAAATAACAGAACCACTGAAAACCACAGAGAAAGAAAACAGAGAGGAGGTGTTTCGTTCTGAAAGAAAGAAAGAAAGAAAGAAAGAAAGAAAGAAAGAAAGAAAGAAAGAAAGAAAGAAAGATCAAGCTGCTCAGATCCTTTTCTCGGCATCTCTTCCTCTTCCAGGACCAGCTTGCATCAACTATCTGGGATTGGACAGCTGCTGCTGCCCAAGCAGATTTCAGATATAAGAAGGCATGCTCAGATTTAGCAGAAAGAAGCAGGCAGCCCTTTCTTAATCTGTTTCACAGCTAGGTAGCATGAGTAGAAGGAAGGGATACAGTAATGATAGAACTGACACAACAACTGTCCTAGTGTTAGAACTTTCACTCGTTGGCATTTATAACTGGATGAACTGTTTTGTGTGTGTGTTCGCCAAGAGCCAAAAGATGGTTGAAGAGCACTAGGATCTTTGTGTATGTTTCCAGGAGCTCCATTGCACAGAAGTGTCAATATCAGATTTACCTTCTCATCACCCCTCTGCATTCCATCCTCTTGATATGAGGCAGACATGAGAAAAACATGGCTGCTCTCAAAAGCCTATAAACAAGTTACTCTGATGTTTGGCAAGTTATACTTTCATCCACCTCAGGTGCGTAGAAGCCTGTTGAAAATTACAGAACACATCTCCGAAGGGAAATCCCATTCTCTTACTAGAAATGGTAATGCGACCAGCTGAGGGAACATCACTGTCCTTTCTCTCACCTGCCATGACAGGTCTAACCAATGTTCAGTCCAAGTGTGTGTTTTTGCGTTCCAGGTATTGCCAACTAGGAAAAAAAACCAAAAACCACAACACTCCCTGCAGGGGCCTCAATTGTCCGACAATAGCAAGTTTGTCTTGAGAGCTATTTGCTGTATCTTCTCCTGCAGAGAACGATGAATTTTCCAAACTTGTGCTGCTTCTCCTGCAGTACACAGGACGGATGGCGTGCTGAATGCACTATTCTAGGGTAATACCCATAGGAGTGAATGGTGATTTTCATTGGTTGGCTCTTTGGAGAATTTATGTTGGGTTTTCATCGTTGTTAGAGTTAAAGTAGATTCAGTGACTGGGCACTCTCCCATCACTATTGTCTAACACAGCAGTCTCCAAAGTGGGGGTGCGCAAGAGGAGGAGCGCTGCTGGCACAGAGCGCTGGTAGCAGCTCCCCTTTTTCTTTTTCTTTTTTTTTTGCTTCCCTAGAGCTGGCCCTGGGGGCGCGCGATTCAAAAAGTTTGGAGCCCACTAATCTAGCAGCAATCTAGTGACTTCGACTAATGTGATTTTCTCTGCAGCCTTGTGGCTGCCCTCCTCCCCCTCTCCATATTACAGGTTTCTTTCCCCCACTGCTAACTGGTAGAGTAACCAATTACAGTGCTGCCATAAAAGTTATCTTCAGGTTTTGGAACCAATTTTCTCCTTGCCCGCTGTAGACCCTATCACAAACAGAGAAGCCTTGGATCCAGTGAATCCCATATCACTACGGGAATACTGAGAAATCTAAAGCCTCCCTGACCCAAAGGGTTGATAATTATCTTAAAGTAATCAATATAGCAGCTCAGTGCCCTGCCCTACATTTCAGCAGGTGAGGTTTTTGGTAAAAATGAGGCCTGCTGTGGCTCCCCACAGGCTACGTGACCAAGGCTTCTTGTGGGTGTTCTTGGGGACTTTAAATAAGAAACGACAATATAAGTTATTTACTTATGGTGAGTGATACACCTACAATACAGCAGGGTTATGTATTAGCCTAGTTATGCTAATTAAAAAAGCCACCCTGCCAATTTACCTGTCTGTGAAATAATCAGAACTGCCACTAACTAAAACAACATCAAGCCTCAACAAGCCTCCTTCCATACAATGAGAGAAGTAAACTACCAGCAAACCCCTGCCCTCCTCCAAAAACACCACAGTTGCCTGAGCTGAAGCACTTCCCACGGCAGCATGGATGCAACACAAAGCCAATCTGGTTTGTCCTGGCTCATGATTTCTGAAGACGTGTTATTTTTGTGGGTCCACAACTTCTCACTGTAACTGCTTCTGACAATTTGCTGATGTTTGCATTTTTATCTTGGATGTGTGTCTCTCGCTGCAACAGTCTCAGGAAAAGCCAAACACTTTGTTTTATCACACAGGAAAAGTTGGACTGCAAAGTTCTGGAATATTAGTCACAGCCTGGCTTGTTCTTCTCTTTTATGGATCTACTTGCTGCCAAGACCATTACATGGACATGTGGCTTGAAAGAGTAGAGAATGTGATGTAGTTGTACTAAGGGGCAAATTCTGAGCTCAGTCACATCAAGGGAAATCCATGATGTTATTATGGATTTGTCCTGGCAGGACATTTAGACCAGAATCTGGCCACTTGGTGTATAATCTAAAGGCCAAAGGATCACAGACATTAAAAAAAAAAAGTGTGGTTAAACAGATAGAGAATTTCTTTTTTTTTTTCTGTCTAAAAGGGGCTGTCTGTTTGCACAGCTGCGCTTTCTCCTTTTCCCACTGACCTGTGCCTGGTGCTTTAAGCCATACTTTTCTGTGGCATTACGTTTCCTTCCATAGCAAGTAATTGTGCGGGTTCATTTAAAAAATGGTTTCACTGCAGAACCAAGCAGGAGTAAGGTGATATCAGAGATGGTATTTCCATTCCTGTTGAGATAGTATAACCTTTTGATCAAGGCCTGGGGTATCTGTCGTGATTGCTACCATGGGTCATCAGCAGGGACCTGAGACCTTAACCACTAGAAGTATGCGCTCCAACTTTTTGAGCTAAAGAAGTAACTTGATTAGCTGCTAGCAACATTAGGCACTTAGTCTCTTATGTGGACCAGACACTACCATGGGACACATAGCACACAATAAATTGGGGGGAATAGGCGTACACTTCCATCATGTCCCAAAACCTCAGTAGCACTAGCTTATCTTTAACATCCACTTCCACTCACTCCACAGTTCTCCTAATCCATAGAACCCACATTTGGCGGGCAGTTGTCTCTACTATGCGTGTGTATAGCTCCTGTAGACATGATGGGAATGGGATCCGTGGAGAATGTTATGGCTTTTTCAGTTCCTGACTGTTCATTATGAGAGTCCCACACCAAAGTGTGAGGACCTGTTTTTCAATGCGGCTTAACCCAGCCTCTTCTAGTGTGTGTACAGCTTTGTATACCTGCACTCACAGTTTATGTGCACTATCATCTCTGTGTGCAGGTGAAAAAGTACACCAACGAGGGCCTGATCCAAAGCCCACAGAATCATAGAATAATGGAATGCAGAGCTGAAAGGGACTTCAAGAGGTCACTCAGTTCTACCCCATGCACTGAGGCAGGACCAAGTATAGCTAGACCATAACTGACAGGTGTTTATCGAATGTATTCTTTAAAACCTCCAGTGATGGGGATTCCACAACCTCCCTTTGACGCCTATTCCATACTTAACTATCCTTATAGTTAGAAAGTTTTTCCTAATATTGAATTTAAATCTCCCTTGCTGCAGACTAAGCCTATTATTGCTTGTCCTACATTCGGTGGACCTGGAAAACAAGGGCTGTTACAAAGAGGACAGTGATCAATTAACATATTTGAAGACATTTTTCAGGGCCCCCCTTAATCTCCTTTTCTCAAGACTAAATACTCCCAGTTTTTTTAACCTTTCCTCACAGGTCAGGTTTTCTAAATCTTTTATCATTTTCATTACTCTCCTCTGGACACTCTCCAGTTTATACACATCTTTTTTAAAGTGGCACCCAAAACTGGAGACAGTACTCCAGCTTTGGCTTCACTAGTGCCAAGCAGGGCTTAATGATTACCTCCTGTGTCTAACATCGGTGTCATACAGTATTACTGCCTAGTCAGTAATTCCCCATTTTGTATTTGCGCATTTGATTCTAAATGAGGTGTAGTACTTTGCACTTGTCATTATTGAATGTCATCTTCAAGTCAGTGGGAGTCTCTCTCTTGACTTAGTGGGCTTTGGATCAGGTCCCCAGTGAGTGCAGGTTATAGACTTTACATGTTCAAACACCACATGGTCAAATGAGCTTGTGGATGAAAACTCTTTTGCCTGTATATGCATGAAGTAATGGATTGAAATCACCTGCACTGAGGCAATAGCGCACAAAAGTGCGCACTGATTCCAGATGGTACTAAACTCTGTGCACACTGGTGAGAGCTCTATTTTGAGTGATTAATTTCTACCTCTCTCTTACCTATTGATGCACTCTTAAAACCAATGTCTTCACACAACATCTTAAGAGCATAAATAGCCCTTTTGCGTTAACAGTTTTGCAGCATGACGGAAGTTTTAATTGTAGATAGCCACAGATGAGCCCTGATTGGAACTACACACCTCAGCACAACATGACAGGCATGGAGAACAAACGTATTTTTTAAAATCATCATTATTGTTTAACTTTATGAATAACGCCAGAAGGCATCTACAAAAACCATTGTCCCCTCTTACCTTATTGTTTGCAAGGTACAAGTAATTCAGATTCTCCAGCTGTTCAAATGCCTCCTCTGGAAGCCCTTCAAACAACAGGAATGATTTACAGTCAGCACCCTTTGTGAATGAGAATGCTAGAGGGGCTTTTTTGTCTCCCAAAGGATATCTATAATGTAAGTTTTAAATATTTTTCAGAAACAACCTGACACATGCTTTTCATTGTTGTTTCATTTTCTGTTATTATAAAGGCTAAAGAGATTCATAAAAAGCGCTGTCTGAACAAAGCACATTGCTTAGCCTGTAGTAACGAGCGTGATGATCAGAAGATGTAAAAGAGTGCACTGGATTTAAGGTCGCTTGCTGTGGGATATATATTACTAACTGCACAGAGCATCCATGCTGCCTGGGAAGAAAGGACAGGAATCAAATGTGGATTTTCTTCCCTCCCCTGCACCTCAACATCTTTAGAGTTTTTTGGTTAATTTCTTTTTATGAACTTGTAGAAAATTCTTCTCATGAGGACATAGTCTAAATCATAGCATATTTGAAACTTACGGCTCAATCATGCACCCACTGAAGTTAATGGAAGAAGTTTCACTATTAACTGAAAAGGGAACAAGACCAGGTCCTGAATCTATTAAGTAAAATTTTCATTTTGCTGTGCATTATCGATGTACAATCGCCCAGTGCTTCCAATCAAGTCTACTTGTACACCCTGAAATAGGAGGCTGCTCCCGTTAGCCGTATGAGTAGTAGGGTGCACCTCACAGACAGGGTCACACCAGAGTGTGTTGACAGCAGTACCATTCTGAATCACACACCTTCCCCCTTTATTATCATGTGGCTCTTCCCCAGCCTCTCTTTTCTTCCTCTTTCAAAATCTGGCCTTTTCCTTATTAACTAAACGGCAATGTTCGAGTGCTTGACTTATCCAGCAAAACTTGCCTGAAGCAGTCAAAGTGGGTTGACAGAAAGGGTGGGAGTTATGTTATTAATATGGTTTGGTTCCAAAGGTTTTGAGTAATTTAGACATCAAATTAACTGAATTGAACTGAAGGAGTGAATTAAGGAGCAGGCTCTGTCATAGGGAATTTGTTCAGCATGCAGATATTTCTGGATCCAATTTGGATTGTACTGATGCGCTCTAGAGGGACTGGAGGGAGTTTCCTGGATATGCGTGTGCTATGCCACAGTACATAATATTGCTGCCATGTCTCTTCCTTTGGTACAAGGAGGACTGCATTTTTATGCACTGAGCATTATTTTTCAGATGATGAAGTGCCTCCACGTTTTGTGTGCTGGCCAAAGGAGTGACACTGATTAGCCAACCATTCTAATCATTTAATAACATCTGAGCACACGCACCGTTCCTCACGCCTTCCATCTGTGACCACTGACTGGCTTGTTGCAGTGCTCATAAGTGGCTCTCTATACTCTGATGCTTGGCTTTTCCAGCTTACCTTTCGAAGTGAGCCTGTTGTTCTGTAAATTGAGCGTTTCTAGTCTGTAAAGACGTGCAAGCTCTTCTGGAAAGATTTCTTCTATCTGGTTATTCTAAGGAAAGGAAGAATAGAAATCATCAGTTAAGTAATCAGAGAAGGACCCTAGCTCTGAACTTTTGGAAAGTTTGGATCTGGATCTGAATGTCAAAAATAGACCCCTGACTATAAAGGCCAAACTCAGATCTCAAATCTGACAAACCCAAAGTTAACAGAATTAGAAATCTTGCAAAGCCATGTTCTGCAGCTTGGGATCATCCCTAGAAATATCCAGGTCCTGTACTTTATGAGGAACAGGTTCTAGTAAAGCCTATAATGCCCTTAGGCAGAGACAAACCCTCTGAACAGCTGGCAGGTAATTAAAGCACAGCTTTACTCTGAAAAAGGACTATGTAAGACCTGCATATTGGAGGGGGGGGGTCCCCCAGGTTTATTTTCTGTCAGTGATTTTATTTTTTTTAAATCAAACGTGATTGGTTTTATAAGTAGAATGAAAGTTTTTTTCCGAATTGCAAACTCACATTGAGATCTGAAAGTCAAGTTGGGTTCTATTTCTGACATGCCACCGCTAATAAAGAATCTGCCATCAGACTTTAGTTAACATTATTTTATAGTATACAAGGCTTAATAGTGTTCATATTCGTATTAAACATGTATATTATGGTAGCATCTAGAGGCCTCAACCAGGTCAGGGGCTAAGAGCGATATATAGAAAATTACAGCCTCTTCTCCAAATAGCTTACAGCATGGAATCCTGTCCAGTCTCCCACAGCCCATCTAGTGGGCTAACAGGAGTTAAACTTCTGTTTTGACAGTAAAATAGCTCTAACTGGAACACACCTGGAACAGATCTATTGAGTAATAAGGTGTCATTTTACATTACAACTTTTCTGACTACAGCTGTGCATTAATTGACAACTCTGAATTTTCCATTGCAAAACTGTGCACTCCATCAATTTATCAAACATGATAAATACCAAAAATACACTAATTAGGGACCACAGGACACATTCTGTACCAGTGGGAATCTGCAGTCACTGCATTGACTGTGGAATTACTTTGAATTCACACTGCTTTAACTAAGCGCACAATCTGGCTCACGTTTTCCAGTAAAAAAGAATAATTATGAATGTGTTCCACTGGCCTGGCACTACAACATTTCAAAACTTATGAATGAATAGCAGTCAACACTTGATCAAATGCTTGCCTGATGGGGAGCAGTAACGCAGCATCACTGTGGCGAGCAAGGAAAGGGAAGGGCTTAATTTTAAGGACTTTCAGGGAGACTTGATGAACACCAGCATTAATCACCTTGTCTTGAACACAACTGCCCTGCTCTACCAGAGGCCTCAGATGATGGATCAAAGGGAGGAAAAATATGCCTTTAATTAAATTGCAACTTACTAAACTCTGCAAAAACCCCTTCTTGGCAAATGAAGCTACTGACAGCACAGTGTGAGTTGATTCTTCTAAGCACCTGTCGACATGGGAAAGTTAGACTTGTATAACTAAGGCATGAATTTAATCCAGTGTAGTTACAGTAGTATAATCCCCTAGAAAGCACTCTGACATCAGCATGAGTGCCTTTATTACATTTAGTTTGTCAGTCACTTGGGAAGAGGTTTAACTAAAAAAAAAAGCCACCCTCCAGAATGAGAGTCCACACAGAGGGTTATGCTGGTAACACTTTCCCATGCAGACAAGGCCTAAGAAGTTTAGAACATATATCCTCACACATGCATACCCTTGCCCTGAAAAACCACTCAGCCTCAATAAACATAACCATTATTTAGGGAAGTGAGCTTATTATGCCTACTGCCTTCCATTTTAAAATGACCCACTGGGATCATGTTGCTGAACTTGGCTTGGATGAGGTCAGCACCAGCTGCGTGCAAGGGCCTCATCTATGGAATTCCCTCCCTGTGGGTTCCCAACGAGGTCACAAGATGGCTGTTTTCAGCCCTTGTAAGTTCTTCTCATTTGGATGATTTTGCTCATCATGACCATTTAACTTCCCATGTTTCTGTATAGATGGGGGCTTGGGGGATGTTTGGCACTGGGGGTAGGGGAATGCATCTGGGCCAGTGGATCCTGTTTATGATATTTCAATTAATAAGTGAGACGAGGGAACTTCTTGGCAGCTGCTGCAGTTACACCAGGGAAGAATTAAGCCTGGGTTTTCCAAAGGGAGAGCAGAATTAAGGATTATTATACACTGAAGGCTCTTATTTGAGGAAAAATTCTCCTCTGAGCCACAAGGAAGGTCTCAACTTTGATCATTTGCTCCCCTTACACAACCAGATCTCAGGGAGGTGTAATACCAGAATTAAAGGTCTCCCATACCTGTCTGAGGGGAAAAAAACATTTTAAAATAAATGAATATAAACTTCAATGTAATTAATATTTGTCAGGCACAGAATCTTTCTGCTGATCAGATCGCTGACCTCTGAGCCAGGAAGGTGAAAGAAGAAACAGAAAGGGAAAATCAGAGAGCCAGAGATGCAAGCAGCCTTGGGAGCTAGGGGTAGGGAATCTTCTGGGGACTAATCCGTGGGCTGCCAGGGCACAGTGTGGCCCCAGCCTAGCCATCAGGGCTGCTGTACCTTGTGCTCCCCACTGTCTTAGACCACATGGGTCTTATGGCAGTGAGAAACAGCTGAGGGTAGGGATGCCCTGCCATACATTTTCTCTACCCGCAGCCAGTCCCAGAACACGCCAGCTCTGAGTCAAGTGGATAGGCCCCCACTGGCGCTATTCAAAGGAGCCATGGAATAGCGCTGAATCAGGCCTGCTGTTTCGGTGAACAATCCTGTTGTGTTTTATTTTACCTGCAAGGAAAGGTGGTTTGTTGACTCTGGTAAATCTATGGGAAATTCTTTCAGATCGATCCCGCCACAATCCACAACTCCTTCCTGGGTGCAGGTACAGTCTCTAGGGCAGTCCGGAGCCAGGAAATTAGGGTCTGGATTCAGTAATTTGGATGAATTTTCCAGAAACTCATTGTCTTCATCATTGTGACCATGGATCGTGTTGTAGCTAAATACCAAAAGCCACAGCACCGGCAGGGATCTGCTGCTTGGAAGCATTTCCTCTGAAACCAAACAAACATCACGGTAAGTGGGGAGTTAGTATTTTTGCAGGCTAAATACTATTTCTGTTTTAAAGCCCAACAGAAACTACAAGTGGAAGGTAAAGGACTTAATCATTTCGGGTTGACTGCCACATAGCAGGCGATTTAAACAGTAAAAATCACACCAAATAGCAGAATGGGTCTAATTGCCGTGCGGGCAACCAAGCTAACATCTCAGCATCAGTATTGTCAACCCCACAGATTCAAAAATCCTGAGTCAGCCTCCCAACAATAAAGCGATTGGCAAAAATCATGAGATTTTTTATAAAGTTTATATTGTGCTTTTCTCTTTTCACTTCTAAATTGGTTGTGGTGATTTTGGCTCCCATTGCAGGAACTCTCCCCCCAACATCTGCCTGTCCCCCGGCCCAGCAACTAATTCTGCCCCCTCAACTCCCCATCAGCACTGCCCTTCCAGTTTCACTTCTGCTCCTTCTGCAGCTCCTGGACCCTTTCACCTCCCTCACCCAGGCCTGGCAAGGACCTGCAACAGGATTGCCTTTCCCCCTTTCCAGGCTAGGGCTGGGAGCAGCTCCAGGAGCTTTTTACCCCCCATTGTCCCTTCCAGTCTGGGAGGGAAGAGAAGGAGCAGTCCCTTTGCTCACAGGAAGAGAGGGAGGGAGCAGAGCTGCCCTGAGCTCTTTCTGCTTCCTTCCACCACCACCACCCCCCACCCCTATTGTGAAGGTGTCATGTTGCAAGGAAGGGAGGTAGAGAGAGCTCAGTCTGCATCCTGCAACAGCCCTGATTGGCTTCCCTTCTCCAGGAGCCAGAGAAGCAAGGAAAGCAGCCAATCAGAAGGGGGTTTCCCCCTCCAGGCAAAGCTAAAATTCAGGAGAGGACTGGAGTTTCTCGCATCATTACCGGACTGACTCCAGGCCCAGTGGAAACTGAGACTTGGCAATTAGCCAGCCCAGCTGTGGAAACCCTCCACCTGTCTGTATTATTGCCAGATGGCATTACGACCGTTCACGTTTAATTTGTTCCTCATAATGGTTTGCCACAGAGCCTAGCAGATCTGCCCTTTTAAGCACACAGAAGTATCTTGGTAAAGTAGGAGTTCTACAGTAAGTGCATAAAAGAGGCTAAAGGACCAGGGGTGCAGAGGGTGGCTATTAAGAGCTCCATCTAAAGAGGAAGCCCTATGCAGTGCACAACAAGGCATTTTATTGGACCTACAGAACTCGGAAGTATGCTACATATTCTTGAGCACCACCTGCTGGACTTCATTAACTATTTACGCATAACACAGCAATCACACTTACAGAGCAGTGGCACTGGTGATTCAACAGACAACTCTTCATAGATACTGACCCACTGTTCCCTCCTATTTGTAATCACATCTCATCCCTGTGAGGATTGTAGTAGTTGTCACATGGAACATTAGGAAAGCATTTCATCTGTCCAGCTAAGGTACATAAGAACGGCCATACAGGGTCAGAACAAGGGTCCATCTAGCCCAGTATTCTGGCTTCCGACAGTGGCCAATCCAGGTGCCCCAGAGGGAATGAACAGAACAGGTAATCATCAAGTGATCCATTCCCAACTTCTGGCAAACAGAGGTTAGGGACACCATCCCTGCCCATCCTGGCTAATAGCCATTGATGGACCTATCCTCCATGAATTTATCTAGTTCTTTTTTGAACCCTGTTATAGTATTGGCCTTCAAAACATCCTCTGGCAAGGAGTTCCATAGGTTGACTGACTGTGCGTTGTGTGAAAAAATACTTCCTTTTGTTTGTTTTAAATCAGCTGCCTATTAATTTCACTTGGCAACCCCTAGTTCTTGTGTTATGAGAAGGAGTAAATAACATTTCCTTATTTACTTTATCCACAACAGTCATGATTTTATAGACTTCTATCATATCCTCCCCCTTAGTCATCTTTTCCAAGCTGAAGAGTCCAAATCTTATTAATCTCTCCTCATACGGAAGCTGTTCCATATCCCTAATCATTTTTGTTGCCCTTTTCTGAACCTTTTTGAGATGGGAAGACCACATCTGCATGCGGTATTCAAGATGTGGGCGTACCATGGATTTATATAAACACAACATGATACTTTCTGTCCTATTATCTATCCCTTTCTTAATTATTCCCAACATTCTGTTTGCTTTTTTGACTGCCGCCGCACATTGAGTGGATGTTTTCAGAGAACTATCCACAGACTCCAAGATCTCTTTCTTGAGTGGAAACAGCTAAATTAGACCCCATCATTTTCTCTGTATCTCTATATGACCCATAGTATCTGAGTACCTCATGGTCTTTAGTCTTTTTATCCTAATAGTGCCCCGATGACCTAGGGGGAATTAAGGCATAGAGAGACTTGTGCAAGGTTACACAGAGGTTTGTGGCAAAGTTGGGACTTGAGCCTTGAGCTCTCCAGCTCCAGACTAACACCCTAACCATTAGCCCATTCTTACTCTCCCTTTATGTATTTTCAGTTTCTTTTAAAGCAATTTAGGAGCTGGAAACAAGGAGAGGAATAAAGGTCATGTGACTGGGCAGTGCCATGTCGACCACAGTTTGAGAACCACTGCATTATTGTTTCAACGTGTCTCAAGAGTGGCTACCCCGGGCGCCCTGTGGCTGCAGGGGTAGCAGCATCCGCTGAACTAGCCCCAGCTACTGAAGTAAGTTATTCCCTTTCTCACACTGAGAAACGCCAGGTCCTTGGGGAGATTTATATATGAGGTTATGCAATGTTATTCTTATGCAACTGTTGATCATAATGTTCCACAAAGTTTTGCATATGGAAATAAATTCCCATCACTACACAGTGCCCTGGTTAATGTAAACAAGGTGTGCTGGAAAATAGACTCATGCTGTCAGGATGGCCCTACACTGGGTCTGTTTTACATGCATTGAACCATAATGAAATCTTGAGCTACTGCAGTAAAATATGGTCTGGATCGTCCATTGATTTTGGACAGCAACATTTATCTGAACCTTAGAGCCTTGGCTATTATTCAACCTCTATCTTTCTGGCTGCAGGTTGGAATAATCTAAACAGAAGTTAAATATCTGCCGAATCAGCCAGCTGGCGCAGGCCCAGCTCCCTCTGTTTCATTCTTAGCATGTCTCAGGTTTCATAGATGATGATTTGCAGTAAGAGCTGGTAGTGGCCTTTATTTTATCCTTTCTTCTTTTTTCAGTCCTGCAGAGAATGCAGCATTTGAGACAATGTGATCTAGGGTCTACTGCATGCTCCAGCCAGTTCCAAACATGGAAGGTCCTGGAACAGCCTTTCTGGGATAGCTGGTTCGTATTGATACTGCTCCTTCAAGATCCAAACATAATGGGTTGTCGCCCTTAATATGACATAATTACTCCATTCAGCTCTGACAATCAATGCTTCTCTTTTGAGTTCAGAAACAAGAATCTCTCAGAGCCAGGTTTTCAGATGGTGTGAACTGGGAGACCAGCTGTTTTTGAGCAAGTGAGAATCTGGCCCTCAGACGCATTGGGTTTGTCTATGTTGCAATTAAACACCCGTGGCTGGCCTGGGTCAGCTGTCTCAAGATATGTCTACACTGCAATGAAACACCTGCGGCCCTGCAGCTGGCCCCAGTTTAGCTGACTTGGGCTTGTGGGGCTCAGGGCCTGGGGCTATGAAATTGAAGTGTAGACCTTTGGGCTCAGGCTGGAGCCTGAGTTCTGAGCCCCTCCTCCCTTACAGGGTCCTAGACTCTGAGCTCCAGCCTGAGCCTACATGTCTACATCAGAATTTTACAGCCCCATAGCCCAAGCATGAAGCAGCTGACACAGGCCAGCCCCCGGTGTTTAATTCCTGTGTATGCCTTTGTTTTTACAAAACTTTAGGCACTCCAGAAGTAACTGGGCCAGATTTGTTGCCAGTTTAATTGGTGTAAATCTAAAGTAAATTAATGGATTTGAATGGAGTTACTCTAGCCGTCTACTTGTGTGAGATCAAAATGTAGCGCAGTGCGTCTGCTAGCAGTGAGGCAGGTCGAACTCGAGAATATTTAGTTTCAGAGTAGCAGCCGTGTTAGTCTGTATCCGCAAAAAGAAAAGGAGTACTTATGGCACCTAGGAGACTAACAAATTTATTTGAGCATAAGCTTTCGTGAAATACAGCTCAGTAAGTGAGCTGTAGCTCCCGAAAGCTTATGCTCAAATAAATTTGTTAGTCTCTAAGGTGCCACAAGTTCTCCTTTTCTTTTTGAGAATATTTAGTGCCAGACCTGACCTCAGAAACCTGACACAGCTAACTGGTTTATTGCAATCCATCGTTGTTACCTAATCTTTCCTGATGTCTTCTGAAAGTATTGAAAAGCTAGAAAAACCACAATTTCTGTTTTTTTTAAATCATATATTGATTTGTTCTTATAGCTGATGAAAAAAGGACTAATTAAAATATTTTAAATGTCAGCCAGAGGCAGCCCTGGTGTAACTACATTGAAGTCAATGCAGTAGAACCAACTTACACCAGAGCTATAGTTGACCTGACCGTTTTTGGACTCAAACTAGTGCTTTCTGACACTTTTACATAGACATCAGTTGACTAAAGCGAGGTGAGAGTGTAAAATCTGGTATCATGTTCTAATATGCGAGAGGAAGTCTCACACTGCTGCCATCAATATGTGCTTTTCTGCTACAATGCCTTTGAAGTGATTACTGCTATGGTGCCACAGAGTGACACTTTGGATAAGGAACATCTGCTTGCTTCTGGAGTTCAGGAAGTAAATGCAGGCATGGATTTTGATTTCTCTTAGTTCAAAGAAAGCTTGAAGAGACTAACCCTGTTAAGATCACTAAGAGCATAATCCAAAACACATTAGTTTACTAAGGGCCTGATCCAAAGCCCCTTGAAGTCAATGGAAAGACATCAGTGAACTTTGGATCAGGCCCTGTGCCTCGGAACAAAATTGCAATTGTATTGGAAGTCAGTGCAGGGTTTCTTCTGGGTTGTGTCTGCACCTTCTGATTTCATTGTGCACGGTCCCACATAGAACCAAAATTTACTCCATCACATTGCAGCTACCATCATCCACTGCAGTACCAGCAGCCCAGTGCTTCAGCAATCAGTCTCAAGCAGCAAGGGAAGTTGCAGGAGTCAGTTACACTGTACAGTAAGGACGATGATCTGAACAAACAGCATAAGCATGTTCTCTATATTTCACCATCATGTCTACAGCTCTCCACACTCAACCTCACAAGACAGTCTCAATTTTAAAAAACATGATCTTCATTTGTTTTTAAGATCAGCAGGTCATGTGTATTTGTTATTTGCATTAAATGTCTCTTCTAAAGGCTGTAGCTAAAAGGCAGGCTTGTTCAATGGTCTCAGTGTACCAAACTGTTACAAAATAAAGTGCTAAAACAACTCACCGTTGTTGACAGAGATCAAATGAATGGAGAAAAGCGTTTCTCTTGCCCCCAAAGGCTCCCCTTAGTTCATGCCATGTCAGTTACACGCACTGAGCTCAGAAAGATATTTTCCCTTTCCCAAGTCAGATCCTTTCCAGATGTGAGCAGCAAAACTAGAGCGAGAAATAGGCACCCGTCTCCCAAAGAGAATTTCCTGTCCTCTCCAGTGAAATCGGAGAGGAATTTTCCAAACTTACCGAATGGGAAAATGTGAGCAGAGATAAGGGGGGAAGCAGCTGTAGTCTGAACATAAAGACTTGGACAAGGAACAACCTCCAGTCTCTCTTGTCAGCACACTTTGCGAGACCAGCAAGCGATGCCAAAAAGAGGAGCAATTTAAAGAACTGATGGAAGGGAAGCAAAGGCTGTACATGCTTAACATTTCACTGCATGATATTTACATTGTCAGTGCAACTTCATTAATTTATTTATTTAAGGAGCATGCCAAATTCTGGATCTCCCACCCACCCTGCTGTTGGGGCTGGCTGAAATGAACAAATTCTTCCCATCTTTTCCTCTCTAGCTCTCCTTGATTTTCACCCCATCAGCAGATCTTCAGGGACTAGAGAAAGCCTGCAAAATCCCAGAAACCTCAGGATAGAATTCCAGAATCTGAGACAAACAAAAAATCCTTCCTTCTTCCCCAGTCCATCTTCCTCCTCTTCACTCCCCACATCCCAGCATTTCACTCACCTCTCCCTCCCTCCCACCCCCAATAATGAGTTTTGGTCGGGATCATTGCATTTCCTGTTCACTCTCCTCTTTCCAGGAGGGAGATGAGCTGCTCTTTAGAACATAATTAGCTCTGAGTGCAGTAGCATTTCCAGGCAATGTGATGGGTTTTTTTACACCAGGAGTGGGTTATTCCAGTCAGAGGTGGCATACTGTAAAGAAAACAATCTGTTGCGTGAATGGCCTGCTGTGCCCTGTACTGTACCTGTAAGAAACCCGCAGGCAAGCTCTCCCTGCTCGGAAAAAGGCCTTCCTGGTCCTTGCTGTGCTCCAAAAAAAGACTCTTCCCTTCAGACTCCAGCTGAACATTTAGTTAACACCGGTTCAGCTGTTTTGTCCCCCTCTTCTTCCAGGCTTGTATAATCAACTGGAACTGATCCACCCCAGACCATGAGCAGGTTCCCAGAAGTCAGTGTGGGAAGTGTATGTTGTTATTTTTTTAAAAAATTGGCTGCTGTGTTTTAAAATGATTCAGAGATCTAGGATTTATTCCGCACTTCCCACCCTCCTCTGCCACAGTCCCCATTGTGTGACCCCCTAGACCACACACAACAAAGGCAACACAAAGCAGCAGTCTGTTTTCAGGGAGCAGAAGACCATTATGGAGGGGTCTGGTCCTGCTTTGCTCAGAGTCAACGTGTGCCTCTGAAAATCAGATTATGCAGAGAGGAAAAGCAGGAGGTCAATGGCAGCTCAACTCATTAATCATTTTAGAAAAAAGACATAAGTGAGAGGGGGCAGGACTTGTTCTCTCTTGGGAATGATATTTTTCCTGAGGCTTGGGCTTTGTTTTAGATTAATCATGATTCAAGATACTCCCAAACTGTTGCTTTCCGCACTTGCTTATCCCCTTCTAGCACACCCCATCTGTGCTCAGCCCCCAGTCCCTTTGCATTGCCATTATGAGAATCTGCTAGACAAACCCCTCTCAAACCAGTCCTTTAATCACGCCAAGTCTGAATTTGCTTCAGTGACTATTAATCCAAACTGAAGGGCATGACTCCCATATACTTATGTAACCATTAGTATGTGATTGTAGCCATCAGTTAGATGAGATCCCCTGTGCAGACATATAAAGGAAGCTGTGCCTGCCCCCAGCGAGCTGACAATCTAAGCCTAAGGAACACATGCAGAAAATATTTCCAGCCAAACTCATTTAGTGTAATGCCCCACCTCTAAGAGTGCCATACCCAGTTGATAACATTAGCAGTTAACACCTGCAAGGAGGAGTATTTTTAGCCTGAAAAGCTTAAGTACCAAAATTTAAATCGTGATACAATCCCTTCTGCAGGTCACTGGGATCTGCAGAAATAGGTCCTTAAGCAGTCTGGTTTTGACAGGACGACTACCTATTTAAAAAAGAGAACGAGGAGTACTTGTGGCACCTTAGAAAATAACAAATTTATTTGGGCATAAGCTTTCGTGATCTAAAACCCATTTCATCAGATGCATGGAGCAGAAAATACAGTAGGAAGATATATATACACAGAGAACACGAAAAGATGCAGGTTGCCATACCAACTCTAAGGAGACAAATAAATTAAGGTAGGCTATTATCAGCAGGAGAAAAAAAAACTTTTGTAGTGATAATCAGGATGGCCCATTTCGAACAGCTGACAAGAAGGTGTAAGTAACAGTAGGGGGGAAATTAGCATGAGGAAATAGTTTACAGTTTGTGTAATGACCCATCCACTCCCAGTCTTTATTCAACACTAATTTGATGGAGGCTCTGACAGTGTGTCTTTATCAATATGATAAATGATCAACAACCTAATTTCAGTTGATAAAAATAGTGACATATTTCAAAAAGAAAAAGATAATTCACTGAAGCCCACAAACAAAGGGGAAACTTTATAAAGGTTTAACTGCTGAAGCTGAAATTTTTGCTCATATGAGCTGGGAACCTGAAACTACTAAGCCTACTGCCTGAAGTAGAAGTGTTGTTTTTTTAAGGCCTTTGATACCAGAAAAGTTATTTTCACTATATAGAAGAGGCTAGTAGTCAAACGTTTCCTGTGCAATACTTCACTGCCTGCAAGGGAGAATCAGAGAGATGGGGGAAAAGGAATCAGGTTAACACAAAAAGCTAGGGTACTTGAAATAGCAGCCTGCTAGAGTTCCACCACTTCATTCAGTTTGGAGCACTCTGTCAATGTAGAGATGCATACCTTCTGAAGGTCAGGAAAACAGATGATCAAAAGGTATGGAGGATCTTAGTTATGAGATGGTGAAGAGCTTAAGTCTACGTTACTTGGAGAAGACAAGGTTATGAAGGCAAACAGGGAATCTTCCTGTACGTACAGGTTCTTAAAGAGGTGACAAAGGCTTCAGTAATGATCTATTTATTTTATTCAACATATGAGAAACACATGGCCAGTCTGGAAATGAAAGACACATGCAAACCGAGTTTAGGTTACATCAAAGAAGGACTTTGCCCCCATTCCCCATCACCAGTGGATGAAGCAAGTGATTCTTGTGCACAAGCAGAGCTTAAATCACCACCAAATTTGGGGTCATGAAGGAATTTCATTCTACCGCACATGAGCGGGGAACTTAGTGGTTTTCACCTCTCACTAACACTTGAACAGATTCTTCTCTATTAGGATAAGATGGGGCGTAAACATCCCATGTGATCAGACTGTTGTGGCTATAAAAGGTAAGAATATTGTACAATGGGGGAATCCTGATTGTGTTTGTCTGTTTCCAATATACTACACAAAAACACTGTTGTGAGAGAGTTAAGGTTGCTCTATAGACAACACACTTAACACAAAACCAAGAAAACAAAAAGTTAAATTATCCAACACAATATGCCTTTTATTCCTCAACCCAAACACACACACCTCACTACTAGAATGACCTTTATAACAATGCCAACATGGCATCCTAATGGGCAGAGTTAAGGTTGTGCCAACTTGTCAATATTGCCTTCCCAAGACCACCACCAACATTAAGAGCCAAACTTCCCCCCAGCAGTCACTCCTACTCTCTGTTCTGGAAAAACACTCATTCATATTTGGGGAAGAAGTTAACTGATCTTCTTGAAATTGTTCAGAAAATTCAAGCTATACTCAGAGATTATATGCCAAAAGTTTGGGGCAGATGCACTGTTTTTCATACAGAACAAGCTTGAACTTCCATTTTAACTGCAAAACACACAGCCTTAACTATGACTGTACAGTGGTGCTGGCATATGATGTCCTGCTAAGAGTATAGCTTGGTCTACTTAATTTCTCCACGCCTGAGGGTTTTTAGAAGAAGCCCAATAAAAGAGACATTAAGGAAACGTGTATCTTGTATGCATTACATCCAGTAGTATAGTAGTGGAGAAAGAGTGAAGGATTTTCCTCCTTTAATACAAGTTATGACAAGGAGATGAGGAGAGGGAGAATAGCAGAAGGACTAAGAGAGTAGTGTGAGACCTCTAAGGTATTTCTGCCCTTTGGCTAATGTTCTGAAGCACTGCAGAAAAATCAACACTCCAACTGAAAGACCAGGGCCATGTGTAAAACCTGGGATTTCTCTGCAAATTCAGGTCTTAGATCTGGATGCTCTTCAACTTGGTGGCAAACATTTCTTCCCCTGCATCCTTTTCCAGCTTACTTGATAAAAGTGAACCAAACTCTGTGCAAATTTGTTTTGCATGTCAAGAAGGCTTTCCTTTTATATTCATGTTATGCTATTTACATCATCTCCATTTGCAAGTGAGTGTTTCTGTCCCAATTCTTGATTGTTAACAATTGCTGTGATCCATATCAATTCATGACCTACCTTCTTTATACTAGGAAGTTTACCCACTGGTTAAAGGGGCAGCTGAACCGGCTCTGGAAACCAAGGTTAACTGCAAGTGTAGGCAGGACCAAATCATTTTAATCGCTGTTTCAGAAACCATTACACTGAGCATACCGTAAAATGTAACTCTCTTTATTTAATGTTTTCAGAAGTACAGTGGTGACGTAAGGTACTATTATAACATGACAATGCATATACCAGTGGAAGAAACTGGCAGTATCACAACACATGGCAAGATCCCCAGTGTTGTGATTTTGTTTCACTGGATCATATTGTGGCTTCAGAATGAGCAGAATGCTCTGAGGATTCTAGAGTGGAGTTCTGTTTACGTTTATGCAACAATACAGCCTGCATTATTTTAATTTAGGTACAATTAGAATGTGTCATTATTACAATTTACTGTAGCTTGTGTGTATACCAATTACATCTGTTTCCTTTATCATTCTAAAGGGTTCAGTAAATACTTTGTATGCAGTTCCCAAATATCAGGAGCAAACATTATGTGGCAGATAGAGGCCTATATATGAAAACTGGAGTACCAAACTGAAATTTTAAAAGACTTTTTGCTCTGAAAGAGTTGAAATCTAATCTTTCATTGAAACTTTGTGTCAAAAATGCTGTTCAGAGTTCATCTGCTGAGTACCAAAATGCAAAAGGAAAGTTTTGCAGAACGGGAACAGTCACTTAGTCTTAAGAATAAGCACATGATTAAATGCAAGAGATTGCTTTCTCTGACTTCAGTTCCAGTTTTTGCTGATTTGGATTATTTTCAAGTAAGGATTGTTGTAGGATGGTTGAGATATCGTCTGCAGATGGACCCATGACTGTCAAATGTGTCAAAATACCTACGAACCTGCTGACTGGATATGATTTTGATCTATAAACTTTCTGAGCTTGAAATTAGTAGCATTGGGCAGTTATTTGTTTGCATAAAGGAGATCTATCCAAACCCCATTGTATAATGGCAGTGTTTTCTGAAGGGAAGTCGCTCACTTGGATTTGCCAAGAAATTCTTGAGTAGCTCCAATGGGTAGGAACCAGTCAGACCACAATCTTCAAAAAATGAAGATATAGAAGAAACCATTGCTTCCGGCTATCGCTGCTGGCCTCTTGCCATATGCTGCCACAATGACTGACAAAAAGGCCCAGGGGCAGGAGGACAGAAATGTGCAATGTCTGAGATACAACAGCTACAATCAAGTGACCTCTAGCCAGTCAACAACTCTGTTCACATTTAATAGCTGAGCTAACAAACCCACTGGCTAATCTTTTCAACCACATACCAGCCTCATGAAGCTGAATGAAAACCACCCAGAGTATCAGCCTTTTGGGTTTTGTATTCTTTTCCAATTTTTTACTAGTAGAGGGATACCTCTATCTTAACATGCTTGTACTTGGGTGTTTGGTTTTTTTAACTTCAGAAGATGGCTGGTAGTGGGCATGTGGATAGAATCCACAGAATTTGAGAACATGTCCATAGAATATTTCCTTAAACACCTAAAACTGCCCCAGGTTAGCATTGCTATCTAAAGAATCACACATATTTCAGGGTTTCGGGGTCATATGATTAAATCCTGAAACTTATTTTCATCTAAACTTTTGTAAGTGCAATAAGCTGTGTCATCTTCAATTGTATTGGAATCTTTCATGTAACTCTGTTTTAGAGGAGATGGGAAAGATTGTTGCCTAACCATCTGTAATTTAGGCAGGGGATGCCACACTGGGCATCAGAAAGCTTCAACCTGTGAGTGATCTAATCCTCCCTGTTGCTATGACAAATATATTAGTTATTTTGGGGCTGATAGCCAAGACGGTCTTCCAAATTATTAGGTAAAGCTTTTTAAGAATTATAGGTTCATTTGGTATGGTTTAAATCAATCTAATACTTAGATTAATTCAAAGATTTGATGTTAATCCATTTTATTTTAATTTCATAGAGTCATAGCATCATAGAAGATTAGGGCTGGAAGAGACTTTAGGAGGTCATCTAGTCCAACCCCCTGCTCAAAGCAGGGCCAACCCCAACTAAATCATCCCAGCCAGGTCTTTGATTCATTTATATGTATTTTATGCTTTTTGCTTGTTTAGTTTAGCCAACAAATATATAAAATCAGAACCTTATGTGAGATATTTCTTCCCCAGACACTGGGTTCTCTACAATGAATCCTGCAGTAGATAATAGACTACTCTGTCACCCACTTGGTGGTGGTCCATAGAAAAACTGGCCCCAATAGTTGTCACAATATGCACCGTGAAAATCAATTTGTATAATAAAATATGACAAAAAAGCCACACAGAACAGGAAAAGCATATTTAATTTTCTATTAAACATTTGACCAGAATACATTATTTCTCCAAAACCAAATACAAAGGAATAAGAATTTTTTACAGTATTAGGTAAGAACTTAAAGAGAATTATCAACTCGAGGAAAGTATTTAAACAAAGCAGATTTTAATATGTTATCTGATTTTCCCCATTATCTTATTTCAAGGTGATGAGGCATTACAATTAATGCTGTGAATCGCAAAGCAAGTTTTGGTCTCACCACTAATTTTGAATGTTTTTATTTACTTACAGAGGTTGGGGTTTTTTTTAATTTCCAAAGCAGCAGTATGGAAAATATTTTAAAAGCAGATTCCCAAGAGTTTAAAAAGAGTTATGTAGCTGTAGTGATCCCTCTCAAAAATAATTTTAATTAAAGAAGCAATTTGTTATAAAGTTCAATGACAGCAAAGTGACCTTTCTCATTAATAATATGTGAGGCTTTTAAAAATTTCAGACTGGTTAACACCAATTTTTGTTCATATAATTCCTTGCATTATACTGTTTATAACCATTATGAGTGTCTGAGTTTAGTCTAAAGTCACAATGACTACATTCACTTTGCACTAGACAGATATATGGAGTTCAGCAAGACAGTACTGAAATCTCTATTAACACTCTATTAAGTATAAGAAAGATGAATCTGGCTACCCAAATTTAGAAAAACCTGTACTACTGTTACTTTCCATGTCTAGTTCCACTCTAAATGTTGACATATATATATATATAATCAAGTCTTGTGTGAAGTGCAGTCAAATGAATTCAAAGTTTAGCTTTGCCTGGCTGAAGCTGTAGGCTCTGAAGCTTCATAGCCATGCCCATGTTCCCAGAAACCTTCAATTTACCTTGAAAGAAAGCCTGCGAAGATGAAATGAAGAACGTTATTTCGTCCTTTGGATGCTTCTAATCCTTTCAGGTGACAATGTCTTGTCCTTATTGCACCACTTCATCCAAGGTTTATACTTAATATTCTGAGGCTTTAAAATAGTATGGCAATACAGAATATGAAAAGACTTTGTAGCATGGGCTGTAATTTCTTTAAAGACCAAACACATCACCTCTGTGGCACTTACATGTAAACTCAGTTAAAGAACCAAGGAAAGAAAAAAAAAAAAGGAAATCATATGCCTGCTTCTCTACAGCTATTCCCCATATCAAAATACTGCATTATAAACTGCTTTACATATTTTACCTTTTAAATACTGAATCCAAAATGGGATTATAAAGGAAACCGCCAACCCCAACCATCTGTGAAGAACGTGAGAAGAGAATATCTAGAATATGGGCATTTGAGAATTAGGTCCCAATCCTGCAGAGATTTATGCATGTGAGCAGTCCCAACAAAGTCAATGAGATGATTTACACATGTAAAGTTAAGCACATATGTAAATCTTTTCAGGATCAGGGGCTGAGTGAACTTCCTGAAGTTTATATATAGTGCTACGCAATTGTGGTATCTAAGCAGTGAAGTATATTAAATGTCAGAAGTCTCCTTCACTACATAAGGAACGACTTGGACCCCACAAAAGCATGTCAGAACCCCTGAAATTTCAATCACAGACCACAAAACAGAGTTAATGGTTACTTCAGACAAATTATATAAAAATATTGGAAAGCAAAAGTGTATTTGGAAAAATTAGGACTTTTCAGTATTCTATCTAAATATCTTACCAGGCTTGGCAAAAAAGTTTTGGGTTTGTTTTTTTTTTGTTATAGTCTCAGCTTTGCAAAGCAAGTGTACAATGCAAAGAGAAGTTAATTTTCATAAATTTCATTAAGCCACCATCATATATGTTGGAGGGGGCTGGTGATGAGGAAAGCCAGACATTCCCAAATGGAATAGGATGGCTAACTACTTCTTTCTTTCACTTCAGACTGCTTCCTTTCTGTATGCCATGAAGCCTCCTCATAAGTGATTCATAGGCTACACACTGGAGTTCAGAGTGGAATATGCTTAACATCCACTGAAAAGCATTCCGAGATTGAGCATTATTGGCACTACTGTCCCCAAACAACATTAACTGCTCTGTAGTGACACCATGCAGTAACTATATGATTCTGATAAAGGCACTTTAGGGTTTAGGGTTATGTGGATTAAATGGATTTTTAAAGAGAGATTTTTTGTTCTCATCCCCATATTGTGTCAGTACAGGACGGTTATGGTTGTTTGGATTTCCATACTTTCACATATTTGGATATTTAAGTTTAAGGTTAAATCTGAATTCGTGGGTTTGCAACATTTGTTATTTGGGATAATTAGAAAATCCCTATAATGTATTTTACCCTAAATTAGTGGTGGGTAAATTCAACCTCAACTCCATTTTATCACACTGTTAGCCTGGGAATTTCCTTGAGTACTTTTAATAATAAAACTCAAGGAAATTCCCAGACAAAAAGCGTTATATATGAACTGCAAGCAAGAATACCAAAGAGAATGTTACCCTGAGATATTTCTGATGGTTTGAAAATATAGAGTAGCCACTTAAAATTAAAAATAATTTAAACTTTTAGTCCAGATTCACCAGTATGTTCTGATGGCTTTATGCCACTCTGAAGCAGAGCAAATCAGCAGGAGCATACTGGCCAATTCAACTGGGTGTTTTTTGGTTTGGTTTTTTTACAGCTGCCTTGCATCACAAGAGCAGCACAAAATAGCCACAGCATATACTTCTGTTTCTTTCTTTCCCAAATTCTCCCTGCTGCTTGTGCCTGCCTATATCTCCCTGTAAACTACACCAGTTTCTCCCTCCTTTGTGCGCCCCACAATCCCCTGCATACAGATAATAATTTCCCCCTCTTCCTCTCCTGCAACCTTCAGATCTCAAATTTCCCCTCCTGGCCTACCTGGTGAATACATCCAGTATAATATGTAGCTTTTCAAAACAAATGTTTAGGATTAAAGGTCTTTCTTGCCTTTATTTCAAAAATGAAAGTTTGTGTGTCACAGAAACTAGTTAATAAAAATCAGAGAAACTCAAGAATCGCCATCTTTCTCAATGGCCATCCTCTCCCATAGTTCTCAATGGGACAGAGCATTAGCTGCCACCCTCAGTCAAACTGACCACTGCCACCACTTGTTTCCAATAAGTGAAGCCCCCTAAACTATCAGAAGACAGAGAGGAACACTATGAGAAACAATCCCTTATAAAAATGACCATCTGAGAACAGCCAGTGTCTTCAATCCCATTGAGAATAATGGGAGATGACAGCCATTTTGAAAGGACCAGTTCTATGTGAAATTCTATGCAGAAGAACAAAATTCTTCATCTACATGCTAAAGGAGAAACTTTCACTTATGAAGAACAGGGAAAAAATGACCATTAATCCTAAAATTACTCAAAGGACTCATTTTAAAGTAATAAAATTTGCTTGTAAACTAATTAATATATTTGCTCGTGAAGTCTTACAAAATTGTAGTCTGTATTCAAAGAGTGAATGCTGTGATTTTGGTGAGGATATGCTGTATTCTTTGTACACAACAAACTGGTTGAATCTCTGGTTTAAGTGCAAAAATGCTCAATTAATCCTTAACTATGGAACTGTGAGTGGCACTTTCATAATTTCTAAATGTCCCAGTAGTGCAGTTACAAAGCAGCAGGAATTTAATAAACAGAGTTTCAAGAATGAGAGAGTAACATTTCTAGAAGCAATATATGACTCGCGTACCTACAGAATCTTAGAATTGTGGCACAGTAAACGGCCTTGTTTTAGACTGTTCAGTGCTTAGGTGTTCTGTGACTAGTGTACTTTCTACTATTCATTTCTTCAGCATGTAGCCTTGTTATAGTCAGGCTGAATCATGAAGCAATTCCAAAACAGGAAATTGTTTCATTGCACTTACTTATTGCCAGATAAACATTTTGCCAAGTACACTGGAAGTACGTTAGTGTAAAACCCTATATTTGCTATCCTTTAGATCTAACAGGTGTTAAAAAATACTCTTGCATAAAGAAGCCTTGATCACTTCGCCAAAAGAATCCAGGAAAAATAGAGGTGTTGCTTCACAGCCTATGTAAAATAAAAACAGTTACATGTATTCATCTTTTCATTTAATCTTCATTTTACTTACTGTCTGTGGATTTATTTTGCCAGTCATTAAAGCCAACAAGTCAGAATCAGCCATTGTAATTGTACAGTCAGCCTTCTTATCTGTAACATATAACGGAGACAGAGTTTCACGGTTTAACTTCAAGTTGAGAGAGACAGAGCACTCTCAGGCATAAGTCATATTACAGCTCCTGAGAATGTAGGGCAGTGGAATGATTTGGTCTATAGGGTCACATGCTGCTTATTAACAGAGCTCAGCAGAAGGTGGAAGGAAGGGATAAAATATAAGCAAGCCTCATCAGCAGGTATAGCAGCATAGGTACAGCATAATCACCAACAATTATTTGTCAGGTAAGTGTCAAAGAGAACTTGATTGAGAAACCCCGTTACATAAGGATCAGCAAGAGTCCCTGACAGGGCTTTACAATATAGCCTATATAGTCAGACAGTACTTAAATCTAAGTATTACAGCATTTGCTACAAAATAAATCCATTAATAATAAAAGGGCACTGGGATTAGATGGGCTGGAGTATAGCAATAAGATTTAAAATCTTTCTCTAGACTGCTAGTTGAAATCAGAGCCAGGTCATTGGCAACTGGAAGTTGCTAATATCTGAGGACTGTTTGGCCCTGTAAAGTGAGTCTGTGATCACAATCCAGTTCCAAAAGTATTAGAGTCCACAGCAATAATCCACCACAATTGTTAATCTCAACTGAGATGAGGGAGAGATCCTCAACCACACTTTAGCCCCTTTATGCTGGGGAAAGGATCAGACATAAATGGCCTCTAGAAGTCCTGGCTGGGTGGGATTTCCCTAATGCTGGCACTGCAGAAAAACAACTGTAAAACTGTCTTATGATGACCTCTTCACAAGGCCAGCTGCAGGGGTTGTGCCAAGTGTGGGAGGGAAACATCAGATGTGGGGTCCAGCACACAGTGCGACAATGATCTTAGGGGCCACCACAGCCCCCAGAGCAGCCTAGGATCAGGAGGGATCAGGGGCCTCTTAAAGCCTCCCCTTCTCCTGATTTGTGAGTTTTGTGTTTATACCTCTGAGGGTATGTCTACACTGGAATCAAAGACCTGCAGCTGGCTCAGGTCAGCTGACTTGGACTCACAGGGCATGGGCTGCAGGGCTATAAAACTGCAGTACAGACATTTGGGCTCTGGCTGGAGCCAGACTTTGGAACGCTGCAAGGGAGGAGGGTCCCACAGCCCAAGCTCTAGCCAGAGTATCAACACAGCAATTTTATAGCCCTGCAGCTCAAGCCCGAGTCAGCTGACCCGAGCCAGCTGTCGC